>NW_017728906.1:203486887-203557721 GCF_001723895.1 Crocodylus porosus | reverse complement strand
GTGCTCCTTGATGATTCTCTCCAAGATCTTCCCGAGCACCGAGGTGAGGCTTACAGGCCTATAGTTACCTGGGTCTTCCTTCCTCCCTTTCTTGAACATTGGGACCACATTAGCCAGTTTCCAATCCCCCAGCACCTGGCCAGATGACCATGATTGCTCATACAGCCAGGCCAAGGGCTCCGTGATGACCCCTGCCAGTTCCCTCAACACCCTTGGGTGGAGGGCATCTGGACATCAATAAGACAAATTAAATATCATATGAATTTTCAAGAAAAAGCTAAAAACGCTGGCTTTAGAGTTTGTTTTTCACTACAGTGGTTTTAGGAGATTCTGCCCAAGTCTCCCACAAGCATTCAATACAGGGTTGGCTAAAACGCTATAATGAATGTTTATACTATGCTACTTAGCAATGGAGAGTTACCCCAAGTGGTAGAATTCTTGTTGTGCTAGTCTTGAGTCACCAAAATACAAAGACTTCCACGTAGGTGTGAAAATAAAGCACTGCGGGCACGTCTACAAATTAGTTGCTTAATTTGCTCTGCGGTAAATGTCTCAGCATCTACAAGTGCCGTGCTATTAGGGCAGGGTAAACTAATTAACTCTGTAGTAGGTTAGTACTTCTAAATGCAAGCACTATTCTATTGAAGCACCACACATGTAGATGCTGATGGGTCTGGCGACGGCACAAGGGTGCTTCAGTGAGGGGCTATGCAGCAGGTTGAGCCTGCACTGAAGCACCCTTGTGCCCCAGCCGGCTCCTCTGCAGCACACCGAGTCAGCTTAGAGCAGTCCAGGGCTGGGAGGCTGACACCCCCGGGCCCCGCGTCAGCCAGAGCCGCACCGACCCAGCTCAACATGCTGCCTGTCCTAACCACACGTTCACATGTGGCACCTGGGATCAATAAACTCTGGCGTAATACATACTGGAGTTTATTGCTGTGCATTAATTGCATATGTAGGACGTGCCCATATGTGCTCTATCAGTGTCATACAAGCTGATTAAGCCAAATAATACCACTGTGTTATCACCTACATTTTAGAGACTTAAAAAAACAAGTGAAAAGGAGAAGTGACTTGCAGAGGGCTCCTGAATGACAAGGTCAATGTCAAGAACCAGATTCCCACTTTACATAACCAGACCTGAGTTCACCACACTAAAGCACATGTTATGCTCACGTTTGGAACTGATCCATTCTATAATTTCAGTAAGAGTAAGTATTTTATCAACTTGCTTTTGAGAATTAACAGTCCAACAGATTTTTTTTTTCTTTGACAAAACCGGCACTTAAAGTAAGACTACAAACCTTGATTTTGTATTTAAATGACCCACAGTTGTCCCTCATCCAATCCCCCCATACCCTTCAAGAAAGTGCATGGAGTAATTTTGGTTAATAACAAATCCACCAAAACCTGTTCTGCAGTCATTTAACGAGCCGAAAAACTGAACATTCACCGACAAGACAGCATATAAATGTACTAAATAAAGTGCTGCATAGAAGCAAAGAAGGTCTGCCTAAAAGTAGCCTTCTGCTACTACAGAATAGTCAGCCTACTAGTAGTAACTTACTATTAGTAACTGCTAGTAATGTACTAGTACTAGTTTCTTATTACTAATAGTAACTAACAACTACTTTTTTGGACTATCTGTGTATGTGCTCATATGCTACAATTCCGTATTTCCAGATTTCTCCTTGTAATGAGAAGAAAGCACTAAACTTCTTGCCTCTCTCACCTCTTCCTGAAGGGGTAGGAGAACATGAGCATTGCTATTTTCAATCCTTTGCCCACTTCCAAAACCCAAAAGAGAATGGAAAGCAGGCAGGCAGGTTATATATTTGTCCACAACAAACTGACTGGCCCAGATGTGTGGGGTACCATATTAGATTTGCTAGTCACCACTGTGGTCCCTCAAACAGGCAATATGAAAGACTTCTGCGGGTAACATTTTAAAGCAAAAGTCTGACAAATAAGGTTCACGTCCAAATGGACACTGGTGAGATGTTTATGATCAATGAAGTGAAAAAAATGCTTCTCAGGTTTCAACACTAAAACTTCTAACTTTCCAAGAAATACCGTGCAAAAGGCTTGGGGTCCTGGTTTTAAAAAAAGCTCTAAGAAAATTTTTGGAGATAATAGCTGGCCCCACACAGAAAACTACTTTGAGGCAAGCTGCTGGATTTATGGTAGCTGAAGTTATCTCTGTACATGCCCAAACAGCATATCAACATCTCTGAATCAAAGCAGTAATATTTAGTAAAACACAGTACACTGAAAACAAATCTTACTTTCATTACCAATGCCGGAAATGAATGAGATGTATGTAGTTACCCAGTCCATCTCCCTGAAAGTACTTTCTTCATAAACTTCATTTCACTTCCCTTCCACTTCAGGCAGCCTAATCCAAAGGCTAAGACATCTCAGAAATTCATCCTATCTTTTTCCTAATCTCTCTTTATATACCAAATTATACCAACTTGGACAGTTTTTCTTGCTAGTGTTTAGATCCCTCAACAGTCTTTAGGGCAAAGCCACATATTTATAACTTGTAACTGCTCCCCATAAGTAACTCCTTCTTTTAGCTTCTTGATCATTTGGTTGCTCTCGTAAAACAAGGAAAGATTTTTACAATGATATGAATGCACTGAAAGTAATAGTCTAAAGGCACCGGCTCTCTGGCTTTAACTACAAGCCAAAATCCAGTTCAGGTCATTACATTCCTCTGTGCAGGTTTAACTGAATAAACATGTTTCACTTCCTGCCCCAAAACATTTTGTACTGTTGCAGCGTGTTGTTGTTGAATGGTCACCACAGGGCAATCAGGAAGTTATATTAGAGAGGCAAGTGAAACCATTCTTACGTAACTTGTAAATATGTTTGAATTTCAGATCCAAAGGCATCATTTTAAAGGATAAGAATGATGATTGAAACAAAGTCTGCCTGGTTGCTGCTACCCAGCAGTTACCTGTGTTGACTGGATCACTGTAAGGTCATTAATGTAGCAAAAGCCTGCCCCCATAGCAGAGCGAAGGCCAGCAGTCCCAAATGTCAGCCTGCAACAGAGACGATCCCGCAGTTCTTTATCCTTCCCATTCTGTAACAGGTTTTCAATCTGCTCTTTTGTTTTTGGGTTCTGTAAAAGAGGAAGTGAAAAGTCTCAGTTTTGTTACCACCAGAGGAAAATCAGGGCCATGCATTACTGCCTCCATGAAGTTAAGGCAAGAATTTTATTTAACATCTGTACAGGTAATAGCAGGAAGTCTGCATATATAGCCAGTGCTGTTTTATAACACACTGGGGTGGGGGGGAATATTTTCTTGCAGTAGCTTTGACATTTCTAGCACTCTTCCTCTACTCAAATACCCTTACTTATACACAACTCGATTACAAAGGCAGAATATGTTTCAGAAAATATTCCTTTCCAACAGCGTGGTCTATCACCAGTTCCCTTAGAGTAGCTGGTATCTCAAGAAATTTATCTCGACTACCACCACTATACAATATAACTTCTCATAAACTGTGGTCATGCAAATTGGAAATGTAGAGACCAAACAGTAAAAATGTTCAAAGTCTGGTAGTCAATGGGAGTCAGTCACCTAAGGATGTGGTTGAAAATACACCCGCTATGCTATTAATTGCCTAGAACTAATGCAAAATTATTCCTTACTCTCATTTCAGGCATTTTCATTTTGTGTTTAACACTTTGTCTAGTCATGCTTTAAATCACTCAAGCTGAAGGGTTAAGCAGCAAAGGCTATTATCCCTACCACCACACCAAAGGCTAGGACTGTCACATTTTGATATTTCATATCCTTTGCCTTCTATGTCTCTTCAAACAGGCTAAAGCAGTCTCTGAGCTTCCTCCTGTGGGGAAAGAAGGTCCACGTACATGAAACCTCCATAAAGAAAGAGAATGTGTTGCTTGCATTGCTGAAGTGTTGGGGATTTCTTTTTATTACCCTCCAGGGTCTTTGGTTCCGGCAGAAAACATTTCTGATGTTAACCAAGAAACAGCATAATGAGCCAGCTGGTGGCCATGTGTCCTCAACACCTTCCACAGCGTCAGTCGCATATCGGATAAAGAAAGGGTCGCAAACTTCCCTAAGCTCCCTCCTTGCTGGGGTGACGCCGCTCATGGAGCAGTTCAGGTTCTTCTACAAATTTACCCCCAAAAGGCTTCAAAACTACCAGGAATTGGGGGGAAAAATGAATATGATTATTTAGGAAATATCTTTCATAAAGGTCCAGATGATCCCAAGAAACCGCTGCACTGCTGAATGTTGCATGCTGCAAGAGCTGTGTCCCACCAGGGAAAAATGGGTCCCACTCCTCTTAAGACAATGCAACCACTACAGCCCAGTTCAGAAGTTTCATGGGAATGATAAATATGGTCTCAAGAGATCACCTGTCATTTATATAAGTGCCTGACAAAAAGCTACATCTGCCCAACATTATGGCTAATATAAAGGGAAGGAAAGCAAAAGACTATGAGGTCTACGGTCATTTTGACAATGATTAGATATGGAGGAAAAATACAATGTTACCACCTTTCCTCAAAATGTTATTTCTGAAATAAAGTTACCCACACATGTTTACTGATTACAGTGACAATTTCCTCTATTCTCTAAACAGATCACCGCCTTCAAACAATGGAAGTTACATACACATACATGAATATTTCTGACTTGCGCATTTAAAATCCCGAGCATAACACTACACTAACAGCAAAAAGCCTTATGGAGTTGTTGCGCTGAGTCTCATTCCTTGTATGACATATCTTCAAATGTTTAAAAACTACCAAACATTCACAGTAATAAGCATAGAGGATAGTGCCTTTCCCCCAAAAATAGGCTACTGGAGGCAACTATTAAAATAAGAAACAGATTTAAAGCTATTTAGATAGGTGCTTTAATTAAGACCTTAGTCTTTTAAACTAGACACAATCCCTTGTCAGCAGACTGCACTTAATTAACCAATAGAGCAAACACACTGGCCCATCATGAAATAGGCACTTAGTGACTTCACTAGCCAGAACACCTGTCTTCTGTATGCTTATCAGTTCTATATTTTTCTGTTTGGAATAACGTTAGACTAAAATCAGTAAAATGCACATTAAAAGTAGACGCAGTGGTCTGGGGACAAGACAATACAAGATCCCAACTCAAGAAAACATGTTAATGTCAAAACAAAACGAAGAACAATAATAAATTTAAAAAAGAATGGAGGAGCCTGGGAATCCTAACAAATGATACCATTATAAGCTGGTACAATGCAACTATTGGCACACTTCTGTAGTAACACAAGTGTGGAAGAACTGTTGCAACTTTATCCCCGTTTCATTTAAGGTTAAAATTGCAGTCATTTAGCCCACTTGAATTGTTTATATAAGCATTTGTATTGCTAACAGTGTAACAGCTGATTTATTGCAGTCTCATGCATTTCTGACTAACTGCTGATGAAATATTCAGCTACATTCCTTCTCCCTTTTAAAAAAGGTTGAAATGTATGCCTGTCTATAGACAAAGAGTAGCCAAATGATGAGAACAGCCAAAACAGGGATCTGTTAGGACAAGAGAACTGCCTAGCTCTGACTGGACCATCTCTGCTCAGTCCCAAATGACTGTCTGCCTCAATCACTTTTTCAGCCTTTTCACATCAGCTGTACTTGCAACTTACCCTATGTCCTCTGCACTCACTTCCCTAGACTTCTTTTTCTAATTTTTTATTGAATAGAGATAATTTATGAATAGAACAACTTACCTGTGATTTTGTGATTATCATATTGTTTGCTCTGCTTGTGTGTTACATCCCCGTCTCCTGAGCTTCGCTCTGTCCCTTCCGATTTCAGACAGCAAGGCAGGGATCGTCTGCTTTAGTTTGGTTTGTGTCTAAGACAAATTGGGCCTGTGTTTATAGGTCCTTTGGTGCTACTTTAACCCCCCAGAAGTAACCACAGAAATCATAGAATAACAGAAATTAAGGGCTGGAAGGACCTCAGCAGATCAAGTCCAAACCCCTGCGCTAGGCAGGAATACTGCTCAGATCAAAATATCATAGACTCATAGAAAGGAAGACCAGAAGGGACCTGTAAGATCAGAAGCGGGCAAAATGGAGCCCACAGGCCAGATGCAGGCCTGCTAGCCCTTTCTATCTGGCCCGCGGAGCCCCTAAAAATTTAGAAAATTAAAATACATCTGTCCCTGGCTGCCTGTCATGCGGCCCCCAATGGCTTGCTGAAACTCAGTAAGCAGCCTTCTGCCCGAAATAAGTGCCCGCCCCTGTGTAAGATCATCAAGTCCGGTCCCCTGCCATGGGCAGGAGGTCACTGGACTCCAATGACTTCAACAAGGTATTTATCCAGCGGCCTCTTAAAGACCACCTGAGATGGCAACTGCACACCTCTGCTAGGAGTGTGTTCCAGATGCTAGTTACCCGTACAGAAAAGTTTTTCCTTATGTCCAGCCAAAGCTTTTCTCCGACTAGCTCGTGTCCATTGGTCTGAGCCTTCCTGGGGATGGGGGGTGCTTTTCTGAAAAGTTGTTCACCTGGGTCCTGGTGTTCTCCCTTGCGATACTTGTAGGAGACTACCAAGTCACCTCTCAGCCTTCTTTTGCTCAGGCTGAAGAGTCCCAAATCCTGAAGTCTCTCCTCATAGGGCCTGTCCCCCAGGCTGCTGATCGCGTAGGTGATCCCGGCAAGAAGAGTAGTACTAGTACTGGCAGAGAGAATCCAGGACCACTGTAAATAGTTGATGGCATTCAGTGGGAAGAACACAAGCATCTTAAGCCAAATTCATCCCTGAACCAACACTGACTTCCATGTAGTTAACCACAGGGGCGAATTTAACCTCGTCGTCTAAGCTAAAACAGATGTGTAGTACTACATTTCCTCATGCTCATTCTGTATTTGTAGAGCCTTCAAAATAGACAAGCTCTGAAGTCCATCAGTTATTTTTATCTTTCACAACAACCTACTGTACGTGGCTCATTTCCAATCAGTCTGCCCTCCCGCAGCAGGAACTGCCGTTCTACATTTTTTACCTGCCTTCAGTGCTCTTTGTTTTCTAACCCTGGCTTTATTTTCCAAAGCTGCTTTTTTCCCCAGTATTTTTTCCCCATTTAGTCAATGCCATCGGTCCACCTCATTGATTAACTTTGAATGTTTACAGTTCTTCAAGTGCCTGCTGTATGCCCTTGGTAGCATGACAGAGATAAATGTGACTGTTTGGCAGTTTGTCTTATAAAGATAATTAATCTGAAGTTGTCCAGGCCTTGCTTGCTTTCAAGCCTGTAATTTGCCCACGCCTGCAAGAAACTGCGAGTACACTCTGATCCAGATCCACAATTCCAGAAGCTGTGCGTTTGAGACTAAGCATGAAGTTAGATGCAGCCAAGACACATATTCATATCTTTCTGATCTGGAGGAAGTCTGCAAATGCCAAGATATTCCATCTTGTTGAGAAAGGTGACTGAGCTGATCTCTCAAAGGGAAAGAAGTAACCGTGAAAGATTTATTTTATTCATCAACTCTTATGAGTCTTTACTACCAAACATTGGAGATGGTAGCAGCAGGTCCAAGAAAATTTAGGATAATTTAGTAGCTAATTTTTCAGCTAAACCAAGTTGTTGTGCTTTTCCAACTCTCTTGAAAAGTGGATTTATTTATGTGCTTATATGTAGTAAGCAGGCCCACATTTATACCAAGGCTTGCTAAACAAATAGCTTCTGGATCTAAGTTTGAAAGGCATTTCATGCAGCTGCATCTCCCAGTCAGCTGAAATGAATCCAAAAATCAGGCCATTCATATCTACCTTGCACATTGAATAACTTTTCATGAACAAATGGTGCATGTTTGTTTGTACAGCTGCGATAACTAGCATTATTGGAAAAGCTCGTGTCTATGAACATCCATTATGTATGCAAGCAGAGAAAACTTTCAGCTCGAGACACTTCGCTGCCTCGAGCATATGAAAGAGGTTGGAATTATGTATCTCTGGAATATAAAGCAGCGTATATAATTTTTTTTCCCCATACATTAATTATTTTGCCCTGCATGCCTTGGAAATTACACAGGCAGAAAGCTCTCATCCTGTGGATGTAAAAATTAAGGGATGTAGAAACATGTTGCATCCATGCCATCTGACCAGGCTGTGTAGAACGAGAGAAAAATAGGGCTGTAGGGACCTATTTTGGTTGACTAATCCAGTGGTGCTCAATTTGTTGTCCCTGTGGGCCAGATGATTGGTGCAGGGCTAGTCTGCAGGCTAGGTCCCTTGTGGGGTCAGAGCATCATTGGGCCCCACGCCACTTCAGCCAAGCCCCACGCGCACCATCTAGCACACAGGGTCCTCCTCTTTACCTGCGACAGCTTAGGGTGTTATGTCTTGGGGTTGCATCACAGTTGACTGTAGTTTTGCTAATAGGTTAGACAACAGATCTGTATAGGATGGTTTGGATATGGATGATCCTTCTTTATGCAGGGGGCATGACTAGATGACCCTTCCAGCTCTGTTTTTCTACAACCCAGTGACTTGAAGAACAATCTGGCAGAATGGCTAGGGCAGGGATTCTCAATAAACGATGCCGTGAGATCCTTTCAAGGGTGTTCAGGGTGCCATTCAGTTATGGGTGCAAACACCAACTTATGGCCTCGCAAGATAAATCCAGAGCTTTCAAATACAAATTCCGAATGTTAAAATCATTATTCCCTGTTGTGGTCTTCCTGAGCCCTTTAAAAGAGAAGAATTGCTCTATTATTTTTTTTTTGTAATAAAAAACGAATGAAAGCTAAAAGCTGGTATTTTCCAAGTAAGCCTCAAGTCTAACAAGGGAGAGGACTACTGGACTAGGGCCTTTTTCAGGCAAAAAGCTGTATAAGGCAAAAATGCTGAAGCAACACAGTGCAGGTGGTAATTTATTTTAGTTATAGGAAAAGGTAGGATGGGAGGGGAAACCTTTAGAGAGACAGAGAGAAAAAGAGACAAAATTCCTTGTGCCCTCTGCCAGTAAAGCTGCAGTTAAGAAGGTAGTCAAGCTCCATCCATCCAGATACTTGATTCAGTGGACCGTGCTCAGGCAGACCGATGATCCACCAGGCAAAGGACACAGGCTTCTCTCACACACTGCCAGCTTCTTGCCAGCAAAAAATATCAATGTGTGGGGATTATATTCCAGCCTCACCAAATGTTTATACAGCTGCAGCAACAGCAAAATCCACGATCACCCTCCTTTACTGCATCAGCTGGTAGTTTCCGCTCCTACATCAGCAGGGCACAGAGATATCCAAAACAAACCTTTTGGGGAAACAGCCTGAAGGAAGGGGTGGATGAGCAAGTCCTATTATAACACTAACTCATTGTCCCCTTGGTTTACTAACATGGCATGAGAGTAAGAACAGACAGAAAGCTGAAAGCTCTGGCCTGGCTTGGCCCAGCCCTGCATTCCCAGGGTCTTCCTGGAGTCTGGCCAGGAGCCCGGGGCTGCTGGGAAATGAGGTCTGCTGCAGGCCTGATCTGGCCCGTGGGCCAGATGTTACCCACCCCTATAGTAAGTGTTTCAGCACTGACCCAGGCAAAAGTCAGAGGTCAGCCCCTTAAAACTCCAGCTGTTTTACTTACTTCTGTGGCACTGTATGGCCATGTCAAAGGTACTGTATTAATACAGCCTTGCAGTGGGCACATACAAGTCAATTTTACCTAAAGTTCAAAGCTTATTTCCTTACTTTATAGTCAGTTGCATTAATTTGAAACTTAATGAAGGAGGGGCTTGACTGTCTTCTTATCGTTTTCTGTTTGCAATGAAAGGGGAGAAAAAAGCTTGTCTCTTCAGACTTCAAAAGCTGCCTCAAATCAATGTCCATCTTTTGAGCGTTAGCAGGAACACAATCATGTACCATCATTACTAATTACCACTAGTCTCTCATCACTCTACTGCCCTAATCTCTGGTTATGTATATCCACATTTAAAGTACAATGTGCTTCTGGTTCTAATAGTGAGCAAACTACTCTAACCTTGTCATTTCACTTAAAGCGGTTTTTTGATTACATACAATTACTTTAACTATGCACACAACAGAGTGACCCAAGTTTACCTTGGGGGGAAAAAGAAGGAACAGCCCTTAATAAAACTTGTCCAGACTTTCAATATCACATGCTTGGTCCATACAGTCCTTGAAAGATACTTCCATGTTACAAGGTGCCTTGCAGTTCATTCAAGACATATTCATTAAGTTTCTGTGAATCACCAAAAAAATCAGCTCAAAGCAAAAAAGGTCCATGCTTTTATACTGAAGCATATGAAGTCTTTATACTCCGTGGAGCCGCGAAGCAGAGAATACCCTAAACTGGGTGTTGTTAGCTTACTGGGTTAAGCAGAAGCCAGAACTTAAGACCGGCTCATCTACAAGGCAAATCTGACTGTAATGCAATTAGTGCGTAGTTACAAAAAATAATTTTGATTACAGCCAAAGAACGCAACAATATGAATATGCCGAATATAAAATCCCATAGCCTAGAGCATGGCACTTAAAGCAGGGTCCTAAAGGGAGGTTAAAAAAGGCAACTGGAATGTGAAAGATGAGGGTGCACACCACTGACATTTACCATAAAGAGGTCAGCCAGCTCCTGGGCCAGCCTGGCCTGCCACAGCTCCGCGTCCAGCACTGAAAACCAACATACTCTGCAGAAAGGATGTTTCTCCAGAAAGATAAAAAATGGCATAATGTTGCTTTTCTCCAGTCAAAACCAAACCATCTTTTATTAGAAAGGAGCATAAAGCAATGCATAATGAAATGGTTAAATCACTGGAATACAACCTCTGAACGGTAGAAAGAAAAAAAAAATTTAACATGCAATTTAATATTGCCTTTTTTAAAACAGCTCACAAAATATGGCAGTTTATCTGAGCATGTGGCCACAGGTAACCTGTTCTCCATGACACTGCTAACACTAGCAACAGTTACAACTACTGTGAGTTTAGAGCACGACATCCTGCCAGAGTAATGAAGTTGTATAACTAAGTCACAACATTAATGCATATTTTACCAATAAACAGAACTTGGGCCAAGTGTTTAGTGGGATCTATATAATTTGCACATAACCAAGACAGACAGCTACCCAAAAGTGTCCCTGTTAGAATCTAGCCTGTTAGGGCCTTATTCAGCAAATCAGCATTTCCAAAAAAAAGTAAAGTATGTTTTTTGAAGTTATGAATTAAAAAGGAGAGGAAGAGGAGGAAAAAATCCCAGCTATCAACAGATGTTGATACGGATTCTACATTCCATTCAGCATTAAAAACCCACAGCTAAAAGGTCATCATACCATTACACCGAATTTATGTAGAGACAGCAAGACGGAGAGAGAGCAAAGGAAGATTAGTAAAACTATGCATCACTTCATCTATGTGACGAGAATCCAAGCAAGCATGAACCCAGACTACAGACACAGCTGAAAGAGACTCAGATGAGCCCCGACCCTTCACTAGTTACAATCCTTCTACAAGAAGATTTATTTTTAAATGCATTATTTTAAAGTTAGATAAGACCTTTCATACAACTAACGAAGAGCTGGAGCAAACGCACAGAATCATGCTCTCCAGGCTATGGGAAATAAGGGAGATGCAGACACAGAAATGACGTTAATACCAAACTCAATTAGTTTAAAAACTGAAGGTCAGAGTAATTACAATAAAAACAGATGTTCAATGAAATGCCTCCTCCTAAGAGCCATCGCCACTGCTATGACACAGTGCTCCATTACTCACAATACAAAGGCCTAGAATACAAAATAAAGGAATTCTCATTGTCTTGGAAATGCAGAACTAGTTTGAATTATTTCTGATTTTCTACTATATTTTACCTTTCCTGAAACCCTTTATTACCGTTTCAAGCAGAAGGTAGGCTGGGGTAGTATCTTAGAGGCTAATGGGGTAGAAAAGCATACACTTTTATAGGTACCAGCCCGTGCTATTCAGTCAGAAGCCAGATGGGGTAAAGATTTTTTTTGTTCAAAGGCAATACCCTACCATGCACAATAGGAGAGGGCAGCCTGCTCAGCACTATCTAACTCAGGGGCAGGCAATTATTTTGGGCAGAGGGCCACTAACTGAGTTTTGGCAAGCCATCAAGGGCTGATTAATATTCATTTTCTAAATTTTTTAGGGGCCCTGAGGGCCGAATAGAACAACCTAGCGGGCCGCATCTGGCCCCAAGGCCGCATTTTGCACACCCCTGATCTAACTAGAAGAGAAAAAAAAAAATCCCTGCAAAAGATGAAGCATCCTTGCAATGGAATCTGGGCACCATCCTTGTGAAGTTAAGATATCCCATGTACAGGCAACTTTTCTTTGCAGATTTTTCAATCAGACCAAAGGTTGCAAACAACCTAAGAGATAGGGAACAAAACTATTTTGGGGATATTCTTTGGAAGCTGAATGGAAAACAAGATGGGAAGGGAAAAATCCTTTTGGGGAAAAAAAAGTAAGACAAAATTGTTAGGTGAACTTCATAAACCACAAGCAAGAGCCACCAGACATATGCAGCCTTGAATCAACATTTCTATGGCAAAATGCAACACATCTGTTTGTCTGTAAATTAATACTGCACTCTGCATCAAAGTCTCCAAAGAAAAAGGTGATTTCTTTTAAACTTCCCATGGAGCCTGTGTGTTGGTCTTGTAAATACATTTGCAGGGAATGGGAAGTTGGAGACTAAAACGGGAAACCGTTCTTAGATTTCACAGAAGTAGATCCCTTTCAAAGGTTTTGCAAGTCTATTAACATCAGGATGCTCCACAGGTTTCAAGCTTAAATCAGAAGAAACTCTGAGGTATGCACATTGATAACTGACCTTCTGTTTCACCCTGCTGACCAAGCAATGCTTAAGATCCAATTTCAAGTAGACTCCAATAAGCATGCTCAGAAAATCCTTTACCATCAACTCAGTGAAGGAAATAATGGTTTACATAATTGATAAATATGCTGCTCAACTGCATGAGTTAGGCTGCAGGATTATCTCCTTAAATAGCCACTTTGTTTTGAGCTTTATTCTAAACTTGGGAGCATGCAGAAGTTACCATTTAATAGGAAAATGAACCAAAGAGGCAAGGGGCTGAGTGAGGATGGTTCAGAGCCGTGTCTACATTTGAAAGATATTAGAGATGGGAATCACGCACTGCTTGTGTGTTCTTGTGAATGCTTTTGACCACCTTGCACATCCAGCGCTTATCCCAGGGGAGGAATACACTGGATGTTATAACTTTTGCAAAAAACTGAGTGCGGTTAGTCTGGTCTATAGACTGGGCACTCCAATACATTACAGTGCAGGTGAGCACATTTCTTTTTGCAATACAAAATGATTTTGTGGAGTTACACCAGCATGAGCAGAGGCATAAATTGCATCCTTTGCCTAACGTACACATCAGGGTTGTGTGCCCGCCGCTGAAACCCTCAGAGTCACCTGTTCTACCAGCTCCAAGGAACTTGTGACAATCCCCAGCAGCAGAGTAGAGAACACGACATCTTCAATTTGATCACAAAATGGCAGCATTCAATTTGCATTCAATACAATCTCAGTCCCCTGGCTCTGTTAAAGATGGAGTACCACAAAACTGAATTTCACTTTCAACATGCTGCACAATCCCATACTAAAGATAGAAATGGACTGTAAAAAAAAAGAAAGAAAGATGGAAAGCTGGAAGTTTTTGGCAGGCGGTTGTGTGTGGGAGAGAGCTTCTGGCACCTGAGAAAGGAGAGGCAGCTGGGGAACTGTGGCCTGTCACATTAGCTGGGTGTTT
Source organism: Crocodylus porosus (assembly GCF_001723895.1). Lineage (NCBI taxonomy): Eukaryota > Metazoa > Chordata > Crocodylia > Crocodylidae > Crocodylus > Crocodylus porosus. The sequence continues at coordinate 203,543,935 of NW_017728906.1, read as the reverse complement.
CTGCTATTTCACTACTGATCATATTAAATTGCATGTTAACTGCCATGATTAGGTGTCCAAACTAATCCTAACCTCCCCCAACTATTGTTCCTAGCTTTCTGCAGACATTTCAGATCACTGACCATGTCTGGTTTTATCCCAACTACATGAGTTGGAAGATTATTTATTATTCAAAGTGAATTCTGGGAGCATAGCTCTGTAGCAAAGAATGACTTCACAGGAAATTTCACAACTACAGGTGCAGGAGCCAGATCCACACCTGTGGCAAACCTATGGATTTTTTTTTATCGTTTCCGAAAGGAACAAGGATCATCCCCCAAGACACACAATAATTCCATTCTGCAATGTATGTTAAAAAACCCCTCTGGAACAGCAGGGAACCTGGCATTCATGCACAGTTAATTCATCTAATATATAAAGCATTATGCTGGTAAGGCCACTTATACAAAGTTCTTGAGTTTCATATTCCGTTGGCCCAATAAAAATAGAAGCATCTGTTTATTTTTCAGTCATCAATATGCCAGCATTTCCACCAATACAGTAAGCAGCTACGTAATGTTAAACAGAAAAGACTCACCCTTGTATTTATATACATACAATTGAAGATCTATACTAAAGAGCTTTGTTTGCTACAGAGATTTGTGATATCCAATGAGTAAATGTTCCTAGGACTTTCTCCAGTTTTATTTTGTTTGCTCTCCTGTCTCTCACCTGTCCTCTTTAACTTGCCCACTGTAAGTGGTCACAAAGCTCCATTGTAGGTACATGATACTAGGCATATAAGTGTCCCAAGCTAAGTACAGATAGTCAAACAGCCTGAGGTTGAATTGATTCAGTCTTTGCAGGTTAGTCTAAGATGCAGAGGTTGAACAAATACACAAATAAACAGACATTCATTTTTGATTCAAAAAATGCAGCCACATGCCTGCAGTGGCTCAAGCCAGAAGCTGGGGGGCGGTACAGCATGGGTCTCTGGCATGTAGCCAGCATGTGTTCACTTCCTCTTTCTGCTGCCCCCAAGATCTCTGGGATTTGCAGTCCAGAATCACAGTAGCAGGACGCTACAGGGTTGCTAATCACTTTCTCTTCCTGCTTCTACATGCCTCTGGGATTTGTAGTCCACAGTCACCACCAGCAGTAAGCGGGGCATGACAGCTCCATACTTGGGGTGGTTTAAGCCCCCTCCCAGGCCCAAGAAGGGGTTTGCCTGGGAGGGGCAGTGAACCAACCCTGCTCTTGGAGCAGACAGCACAGCCCAGTGCAGGATGCTGGGGGACTGTGATTTAACTTGAACCAGGAAGAGGTCTGAGACAGAAGTTTCATACACCGGTCTGCCCTAAATCAGTTAAATCTGATACTACATTCAACCAGGTTTATCTTAAACCACTTTCAGCTGTTCTGAAACTGGTTTATGTGCACTGAACATCTGTTCTGTTACAGGTTTAAACAAGTTTCTGATCACTTAAACTGGTTTATGTACAACTTCTGTCCCTAGCCACAGAGTTTAGTCACCTACTCTCATAAATGGAACATTTCATAATTACTCAACTGACATAGGTTTTGCTTCTTTTTTCCTTCTCCTGAAAAAAGAACAGCAATTTTAAAGGGGCAACTCAAATTTAGACTAAAAGAAGAAATATTTAAGTTAAAGAAAAAATGAAAATGGTTGTTTTAGACCAGGGGTGTTCAATCCCCAGCCCACAGGCCAGATCCAGCCATCAGCAGTCTCACCCAACCCACAGGGTTCCCCCCAGGTCCTAAAGTTGGGCAGTGGGGGAGTAGTGGTTCTGCTCCCCTGCTGCCAAGTTTCTGGGCTTGTGGGGAGCCCCATGGGTCAGAAAGTGTGACTCTGTACACTGGATCAGGCATGCTGGTGGCACAGGGTGCAATCCCAGTGTAGAACAGCAACACGGAGCCCCGGGGCCCAATCCCAACACTGGAGGCCCTGAGGCCTGATCTCAGGAGCTGGGCAGAGGCAGCATGAGGCCACAGAGCCCAATCTGAGTTGCAGGGGCAAGCCAAGGCCACGCAGTCTGATCCATGCATACAGGCTAAGTGGAGATAGCCTGCATGCTATATTGACCCTCATGCCAGGATCAGACCCTGCACTATCCCATCACCCCTCATCTGGACTGTGGGGGCAAAAGTTTGATCACCACTGTCTTAGACAATTAAGGGAGAGAGAAGCAATGGTGAGAAAGCCCCTGTCAGCGTAGAACTGTCAAACAAGTCAACATGGTCCACGGTTTTGCTTACAGACACCTTGGCCTGCTTAGTTTCGTGGCAAACAATCACCATTAAAAAGCTTTTAATAAAAGATACAAAAAAGAAAAGAAAAATATCCTTAGAAGCTAGATAAGATTCCCTGAAACAGTTGTTGCTGTCTCTGTTATGGAGTCGAAACAGAGAAGAGTTGAGAGAGAGAGTGAAAATACAGCCTGTCTTTGGCGCTGGCACTCACGACCTCATTGCTGAAGACAGAGTGGCGTCGCATATCATCATGGCAGCCACCTGAAGACCTGGCAGACCTGTACCAACATCAGGCCAATTATGATACTGCCTTTAGCTGCGTCTCTGGTCATACGTGTAACTGTAGTTTTGCAAAAGGTATAGTCTTGGCTAATGAAACCAGGGAAGGAAGATCAAGCTGATGAAAGCTCAACAGCGTCATGACAAATCTGTGGGTCACAGTAGGCAGTTACAATAGCGGCTGTGGCCATAAAGTTTATTCATGGCTTCAGTGACAAATTAAGGACTCCCAAAAGAAGAACAATAGGCAGAACAGTCCATTCTCTCAGACCTTCCAACCTCACTGCTGAACGTTTCCACCATACCGGTTTTTCATGTGGTGCCCTACTCCCCTGGGTTACCACACAGGATATTGATACAGTCTTTGGATGGAATCAGTAGGCCATTGTTTGGACTGTTTTTAGTCTTTAATCTCTGATTTTGGTTGACTTTCAAAAACCAGTTTACGCAACACAATACAACTGGACAAGTATAGAATTCTATACAATATTTCAAATTACTGCTAGTATTCATCCTTCTGAATTTAATTCTGAGAACAAAGGTAGCACTTCACCGTCAATCACAGTGGCCATGTCTACGCTACATGCTACATTACTCATCTATAATGGATCGAGTACAAAATTCTGGAGTATTTTTGGTGAAAATAAGGTATCGGGCCTTGGCTCAGAAACCAATCCCCCATTTATAACATTGCTTCTTATGAGAAAATTGGTTCCAAGTTGCAATACTTTGACTTAAGAGGCGGTTTTCAGGAACCAACTGTCGTAAGTCCAAGGACTGCCTGGACTTGAGTATGCAAGTACTAATCGACTGTGCAGTCAGCATCTTGTGTGGACGCAGCCCCTAAGTATATTAGCAAGTTTACATCAAGGGGTAATTATGGACTCAGTTATTATGTATCAATTAAAATCAGTCACTTTTTTCTCAGAAATAAAGCAAATATTGGACATGTTTGTCTTAGATAAGGAGACATTTGTCCCTACACCTATAGACTGCAGCGTACAATACAATATGGCACTGTACTCTTCAAACCTTTGCATGGTCTGACTCGAAACATAGCATCTACCGAAATAAACATAATTTTTTAAATCTTCAGGACTGACTGCTAATGCAAATTAGTTTCTATTACCTCTGGTCTGCATACTCCCTGCTGCCTTATTTGCAAAGGTATTTTTGCTGCCCTGGAATCTACGTGGGTCAGCTATTTCCAGTTTTCCAGTTTTGCTCTTTTCATTTGATTTCCTTTTGCACTTTACCTTTATTTATAAACTTCTTTTAAACTATCACGACATATTTTGAAGGCATTCATACATTTTTTCTCTGGCTTCTAGAAATAATAATACTTGGTGGTATTTTGTTTTTTCTTTTGAAAAGCCCGCTTGAAATGCTCTCTAGGAACAAGTCTGTATAGTAAGCTCTCCTATCAGTCTTTAGACAATCAGCATGTCATCGCACCTATTTTAATTGCATCTGCAAACAGAACTTTATAACAGGAAAGAATATAGAAATAATATGCAATGCACAACAGGTGCTCACCTGTTTTGTATCTGTTGAATAAGCAAGAAAACCATGGATCGATCGATCGCAGCAGCGAGCATTATATAGGCACATGCCTGCACCAACACACAGGCCCCCTGAACTGACTGGGAGTCTTTGCAGAGGTCTGCATGTCCAGAATTACTGCAGAATCAGGACCCCAGTGAATTTTCTGTGTGATGTTCAGGGAGTTGCTTTGCAGTCTTGATACTGCAGAGCACTTAATTCTCTCAGGTGCAGGATGATATCTGTATTCCTGCTTTGAAGATTCCCTACTTATCAACCCTTATGACTTTTTATTGCATGCAATCAAGAGATAAAGGTCCAGTGAGCCTGATGAAAGAATCAGATGTTCCCACCAGAATGCAGGGACTCGTTAGCAACCAACCTGCAGCTTGCCAAGGAGAGCAAAAGCATTTATTTTTAGATGCTGGTTGAAAATTTAACACCTCAGGGAGGTTCTGTGCTCACCCTAAATACTACAACTTTCCAACCAGAGTTATATGATGCCTCCCTTTAGGCCAAAGTGTTTTTATGAAGTTGCTGCAAATCCTTAGTGAGCTGTACTACTGAACCTGGAAAATTCCAACAGATGCGAAGCTGTGATCTTGCTGAATCATCCTTGAAAGCCTCCAGCTCTACATAATATATGACCAGGTCCTTTGGTGACATGAACCACATAAATTTATATCAGCCCTTCAAGAAGGGGCCTTATGCATCTCTGAGGCCCTCTCTACACATTACATTTATAGCACAATTGCCTGGTTCATGACTCAATAAATTTAGACCACCTACATGTGCCAATTAGCTATCCCACCTTAAAAAGGTCCAACCAGCTATAACGTAATTGCTTGAAAATGTGTAATAACTTTATAGCTGGTTTCCATACAGCTTTAATTTGCATGTGTGGGCAATCTGTGGAGAGATGGGAGATCATAGTAGCTGCCAAGTGCTGGGAGCACAATGCACCCCCTGGGCTGGGAGACTGCAGCCAATGTGGTCTCCCAGCCACAAGGGTATGGGGGTGCTCCATGCACACTTGCAGCTAGAAGCACCCCATGGTTGCAGGGGCCAAGAGTCCCATAGCTGACGGGGCTGTTGGTCCTGGCCGCATAGGGGCACAGCCAGGACCAAGAATCCCCACTGCTGATGGGGCTCTCGGTCCTGGATGCGCCACGTGGGCAGCCAGGACCAAGAGTCCTATACCTAATGGGGCACTTGGTCCCAACTGTGCCCATGGTGCAGCCAGGACTGAGAACCCTGTCAGCTGTGGGACTCTTGGTCCCAGCAGCCCGTGCCCTCTGCAGCTGGAAGTCCGCTTCTTGCTGATGGAGGGGAAGCCCAGAATTGGGCTCCTTCTATACAAGCAATAAGGTGCAATTGGATCTAAAGCATGATCCCACAATCACGCCTCCTGCCATGCACATGTGGCAAGGCAGGAAGCACAACTGCATGGATCACACATTAGATGCAATCATGCCTTTACCTGCACGTACAGAGGGGGCCTAAGAAACAAATGCAGCGTTTTGCACTAGAAAACCACAGAATGAAAATAAATAGCCTACTGATTCACAACTGAAGCCCAAATCCTACAGTAAGTCCCATGAAGGAGAGGTCTTGCTCAAAAAGCACCTGCCAGTGACAGTTCACTATATATGCCTGAACTCACTCTTGGCAGGGAAGGGGAAGAACAGTAAAGTGACAGACAGAGATGAAAGGACAAGGATGGGACAACAGAGAAGGATGCATGGTCACAGCAAAAAAGACTAGAAGTTCTAGCCCACTATTCTGTCTAGAGATGAGAATTAATATAATGGAAAGGGATTCTACCCTAGTGTATTCAGTGAAGAAGTCTTTTCTGGAAAAAGTAAAGCGAGACATATGGCAATAAAAGGAAAAGCGATAAAAGGAGAGAAGAAAAGGAGAAAAAGCAGAAGGGAAGATAGAAGCAAAGTATGGAGTAACAACTTGTGTTAGTCAAAATTTCTTTGGTGCATAAATCTGCATTTGATACTGCTTTTGGGAAAGCATAATACCCCCAGAAGTGGGGTAGGGGAAGCAGCAACACAAACTGTAGCTTATTGTTCTTGAAGGACATAACCGGAGTATCTGCTGATGCACACAAAGAACCAGCAAATTTAGAAGCCCTAGTATTAATATTGTTTGGATAACCATCCAAAAAGACTGCAGCTGCATGTTACGCAGCACCCTGAGAAACTGTTTTTTTCAAAAAACAGAGATGGTAAATAATCCTTTCCAAAAGCATTAGAGAACAAAAAGCTTCCCAGGCATGCGGACACAGTACAAGTTTTTCTTTGATCAAATGCCAGAGCTAGTGGAAAACCATCACAATTGCAGTTTAAATCACAAGGAAAAAAAAAATCCCACAAACATGAAGATGCAGAGAGGTTTTTTGATGGTTTGTTTTTTAATGTAGTAAGTTAAATTCAGTTCTCTAAACATTACTGGAACACCTTTGGTTTGAATTCTATTGCAAATCTTATCAAAAAAAAATTTCAAGTAAAATCTATTATTTATTTATAAAGTCTAATCTTCGATATTTCTCATAGATTTCTAGGGTCAGAAGGGACCTGGCAGATTATTGGGTCTGACCCCCTGCTCCAGGCAGGAAAGAGCACTGGGGTTAGAGAACCCCAGCCAGATGCCTGTCTAATCTCTTCTTGCACACCTCCAAGGTAGGGGAAAGCACCACCACCTTTGGGAGCCCATTCCATATTTTGGCAACCCTCAGTGTAAAGAATTTCTTCCATATGTCCAATCTAAATCTATTCACCTTCAGTTTGTGGCCATGTTCTTTTACGTAGCACATTTTGAGAATAGATAGATCGGTAATCATGGAGAAACTCCCTTCATATCTTGTTAAATGCATTCAGTAAGCTGTAAGAGGAATGCTAGTATTGCCAGGAGTTATTTCATTGCTTCCCTTCCAGCCACCACTCTCACCCATTTCGATGATCTTAATTTCATTTCTGCAAGAACACCATAAACTCCCATTGTGTGAGAGGCAAGCAGTTTTTGTGATATCTTTTATTGGCCCAACCGTATAGTTGGAAGAGAGGTTGGACAAGCTTTTGGACTCACACTGCCCTTCTTTAGGCCAGACCTGAGGAAGGGCATTACATGTCCAAAAGCTTGTCCCAAAGTTTCTCTCCCAAATAGAACAGTTGGTCTAATAAAAGATACCACAAGAACCTTGCATCTCAGACATTTCTTGGATCACCATGATTACAACACTTCACGTGCACTATTAACTCCCACTGGCTTTACTAGGAATGGTTGAGCTCAACAAGACAGGCCTAAAGTTTGGATTTTAAAATTGCCATGCATTTACATCCCAAAGTGCAGTTGCCTGGGTATTTCAAAATTAGCAAAGTGAAACTAACTGTGGCAAGTGGGAACAGAATGGTACTGACTATCCCATTCTCCTCAAGTGAGAAATTAAAAAAGGTCAGCTTTAATAACTGTCAGTGTATTAGTATTAAAATATATTTTAATAAAGTAAGGTATTATTACTAACTCAGGTCAGGAACTTATAAATATACATTTAGCCAGGAAATAGTCCTTTCAATGAAAGAGTAGCTAGACAATCTCCAATGCTAGATTAATGACTGTGGGCTAAGATTCACTCTTACTCTTAATGTTTTATAAAAAGTTACTGAATTATGTAGCCCATCTGCTATCTAGTTATGGTACACTTGTGTTTAAAAAGCTGCTTGCTAGAAGATGAAACTCTCTGAAGTCCATGTGTTTAGTCATTAGTCTTAAATATAAAAAAGTCAAGATGAGGAAAAATTACATGGACTTCGTATGATTCAAAGTAAAACATTTTTTAGAACCATGGTTAATTGCATTTCACCTTTAAACCCAAATTATTTCAATAGAAGGGATTCTCTACTTCCTACCTTAAATAGTCAGTTAAATAGGCACGTGAATGCCATGCCGTGTTTCAGGTGGCTGCATTTAATACTACACAGAATGTTCTCTTTACAAACCTTGGTGACATCAGAATTGCTTATGTAGGATTCTGAAATCCAAGAGAGGCCCAATGCAGCAAAGAATGTATGTGAGCAATATGGTCCTCAGTGGGAGACAAGCCTGCGAAGGATCAAGCCCTCACAAAGGAACGGATACATCAGAACAAATTAACAGTCCATCTGGCCTCCTATCTGTGACTAAAGCGAACGCAGGATGCCTTCAATTACCGTATCCAGATGCCATGATGCATATAATGATGTATCCTGCAGAGAAATTTCTTAATAGCCCCAGCTAGTGGCGAGTTTCTGCTTTGAAGTATTATGCAGCTTTTATTATTTTTAGGACATCAAGATGCAAGAGAAAACACTATTCCTACAGACGGCTAATCTTTCCAACATGCACGCAGCAATAGAGAAGACCTACTTTCAAATGCGTTTCTCCTTTTCAAAATGTTTGCCTTTAAGATCAGATGCCTCCTCCTGGAACATGCAAATCATGATATCAAGGAGCATTTCTTACAGTGGTTCTCTTGCCATTCAGACCAGAACGATTCTCTCTGATAATTATTTGTTCTCTCCTCCACACAAAAAAGGCAATACATTCAGCAGTTTGCCTGCTGGTCAGTGCATTCCTCACTTCCCCCATAGTACTGCTGTATAACTGGCACATGATAGCGCAATCAAGATTACAACATACTGTTTACCAAGACTTGCACATGTCTCACTCCTTTCCTCCCAGACTCAGATGCCTAGAAATAACACTGCCATCCTGTCGTGTTTTAGCCAGACGGTAGACAGCTGGTTTTTGAAAAACAGCTACCGCCCCTTCCTCTATTTTTCTTCTGCAGGGACCCTCACTCAGTCTTCTCATCTGCAGATGGCCCCTGCAAAGGCGAATATCAGATGGAAGGAGGGATAAAAAGGGGCTATCAGGGCACCTGCTCCAGGGCTCACTGGCAAAAAAACAACACAAAACAAGAGAAGGTTGGATAGGACTGCACCTTGTAGACTAACCACAGTGCATACAGATGTGTCTATCAATCTACAGATGGTAGATATCTCACTTGATATAGATAACTATATAGAGAGATCTCTCTATATACACAGATGTAGTTTAATATCTCCATAGATGGATCTCTACATAGACATACAGATATTGATATATGTATAGACAGATGGATCTCTAGGTATACACATTGGTATCTATATAAACAGGTCTCTCTATAGATGTAGATATAGATAAATAGCTATGGATATCTATATAGACAGACCTCCGACTCTCACTGTTGTGGTATTGGGCTGGACTCCTGCCTGCCATGTGGGAGACCCAGGTTTGATACCTGGACCTGCACATCACTACAGCCATCGCAGCACCGAACATATGGACTCAGTCCTGTCCTTGGATCCTGCCTGAAGAGGAGACTGAGGGTGTAAGCAGCCTCCCTTCCTCCATCTTCCTGCCTAGGCAAAGGCATCGACAGTCTGAGTGACCTCTCACGCATACGCCATGATCCAAAAAGATCAATGGCTACCTACTGGATCTCTCTATATAGATATAGCTATCAATACCTATATAGATAGATCTCTTTAGATGCAGATATCACTTTATAGATCTCTCCAGACATAGATAGCTGTATCTGTCCATATAGACACACCTCAACCCCCCAGATCTAGCTGTACTGACCCCTCCCCGACGATCTATCTATACAGACCCCCCCGATCTATCAGTAGACCCCTCCCACCCAGATCTCTCCATACAGACCTATCCCCCAGACCTATGCATAAAAGACCTTTCCCTCAACATCTATCCATACAAACCCCACCCCCAAGATCCATCTGTACATCCCCCTCGCCCCAGATCTACCCATACAGCCCCCCCTAACCCCACCCATACATCCCCCTCCCCCCAGATCTATCCGTACAGGGCCCCCCTTAGGTTTACCCATACAGACCCCTCCCCACCAGGTCTACCCATAGAGACCCCTCCCCCCACATCTCTCCATAGGCCCACACCCAAAGCTAACCATACAGACCCAGATCTCTCCATACTGACTTCTCCCCAAGCAGCCCCCTCCCCCAATATCGATTCCATGCAGCCCCCTCCCCCAATATCTCTGCACAGACCCCTGCTCCCAGAGGTACCCGTACAAAGCCCGCACCCCTCTCCTGGGCGCCCGCGGGGGGAGGCGGAGGCGCGCACCTTGTCCCAGCTGAGCCACTGGCGCACGGCGCGGTCCAGCTGCAAGTCGCCGGTGCTGCGGGCTGCCAGCAACACATTGGAGTTGACGTCGCCGCCAGCCCCGCACTCACCCATGGCGGCCGCGCTCCCCTCACACCAACGGCCCCGCCGCCATGGGGGCGACTAACGGGCCCCGCCGCCGCCGCCCCGCCCACCGCCCTATCAGGCTCCGCCCGCTCCCCGCCACAGCCAATAGCGCGGCGCTCGGGCTCCTGGCCCCGCCCTCCCCTTCCGGTGCCTCGTAGAGGCCGACGGGAAATGGAGTCCCACTCGGCTGGTGCGCTAGGAGAGCGGGGGGGGGGCAACTCCAACTCCCAGCAGCCCTTGCGCGGGGCTGGGGTTGGGGGGTTCTCCTCAGGTCTGTGAAGGGGCAGGGGTCCTTCTCCTCAGGGAGAGCCATGCAGCCAGCACCTCACACTCTTGTCCCATGCAAGGCCTTGCGCGTGCTCCTAGTCGCGCCAATGGCGACTCCACAGTTGACGTCAGCGACCCCCCAGTTGACATCATTGACCCTACAGTTGACATTAGCAACCCTGCAGGTGACATCAGCAACCTCACAGTTGACATCATCGACCCCGCAGTTGACATCAGCAACCAGCCGCCGTGTAGGGCAAGTCTGAGACGAGCCATGCAGCTCCCCGTCTGCTCCAGAGAGATCAGAGTTGGCCATTAGGATTTTCCATTGTCGTCCGTTGTCCCGCGCCACCGTGTCAAAGAGCAACGGGAATCACCTCTCAGTTACTTCATCCGCCTCTCCTCGGCTACAAGCACCTTGCCACCAACTCCTCACTAAAGACAATTCGCCGTTATTGACTGCCAAGTGTATGATGATGATCCGTTTCGGCGTTTCTCCGCCAGAATCACAGAAGCAGCGGGGTGTGCAACCTGCTCCAAGGCAGCATCATCCGGATCCAAACCATGTGATGCTATCCAGCATCTAAATTTGACATCCAACTACCATCCGCCCTGCTACAACACGCTGTTGGAGAGTGCCAGGAGGTGTGCAGAGATAAGCAGGCTTGTCCCTGCCTGGTGGATCCCCCACCCTTACTGCCCGGCCCAACTGCAAGGATGTAAACACTGGAATAAATCAATTAGCTTTTGAAACTGGGTGCCAGTCCATTTACGGATGTTGCAGAGGAGCGCCTGGAGTCCAAAACAATCATGGGTCGACTTGCTAATGCCCAGGACAGTGATTCTCATAGTTTTTGGACTCAAGGTCCCCTTGTTCGAATCAAGGCACCCTGCAGAAAATGCCAGTGTCTTGACTATGGAAAAACAACAGAAAAAAAAAATTTCTGTTGCAAAGAATGGAGGGAGACCACAATGGATCCGAATTATTTCAACGTTATGGATACCTATTTGAAACCGCAATCAGGACTCGTAGTAGAGATGATATCTTTTATTAGAGCAACAAGATGTTTGCAAAAAAAAATCTTTCATTGCAAGCTTTTGGGTGCAAACACCCTTCATCGGGCATTGGAGAAAACAAAGATTGTAAAAGTTGTTGTGTTTGAAATCACTGGGTTTATCTTGTAAAATGTTGGTGCAGGTAACAGTGCGTGGCACCTTGTAGTACCCTTAAAAGGGTCTCGGTGCACTTTGGTGGCTGGGAATCACTGCCCTACAACCTCTCTCGGATCCAAAGCACATAATAATGCACCTGCCGGAGTGGGGACAAGCAGCCAGTCCCACCTTCTGTTCAGCCGGGTTTCCAATTGTGCCTCATTTAGGCACAAAATTGTAACCAGAGCCAACATTTCCCTCCCCTTGTTGAATCTGCTGGCCTGGTGGAGCTCACATGTCCTGCCCATGCCTGGCAAAGTCACTGCAGCGATCGCATCCCTGCAGCACATCCTCACTTAGGTTGCCATAGTGATAGGAGGCAATGCAGAGAGATGCGATCGTTTCAGAATCTCTCCAGACAATTGATGCTGAAGGGGGAGGCAGGCAGGGTTACTACTTATGACCTGTGCAGGGCTAGAAAACCCCACATTGGCAGTGCAAGCCTGGGGACCCCTAGGGACCAGTTGCACTCCAGAGAGATGGGAAACAATGGAGATATCATGTTTGTAGGCATGAAAAATTCATCTGTAAAGGGTGGGGAGTGAGGATGAGGGGAGCAGAGAGGGAAAAAGGAGAGGCAACAAAGGGATGCTGGGTGGAGGAAGAGATAAGAACAGCTGCAAGGAAGAGATGTCGGAGACAACTGATACAAGAGGAGACAGACTGAAGTAAATAAGGGTTTAAACAATGTGGAGCAGGATAACAAAAGAGATTATTTAAAAGCTTAAGTTGTAGGAGGGAGCCTTCCTTCACATGAAAAATGTGGCTCTCTATGCTGTTTCAAGCATTTCTGGTGCATTTTCCAAAGCCCTGTTTTCTGGAGGTGGCCGATAAATAAATCTCATTCAGGCCAAGGGGTATTATTTCATACCTATTATTTAGTGGCTGTTGAACAAAGGCCTGCGCTTTAAGCTGTTCAGCATCATAAAAGTTCAATTTAGCCTGAGACAAAATTGTAGAAGCCAGCAGAAGGTAAAAATAAAAGACTGAAATCAGTCATAACCAAAAGGTCTACTGATACCACCCAAGGACTGTGGTGAGACTATGTCTGGTAAACAAGAAGAGACCAGAAATAGATGGAGCAAACTTGGTGCACTGCCAATTAGTCCCAAATGATGAACAAAGTAATTAGACACTGATGCCAGGAGAACAGCTAGAAAGGCAGGAGCAAGCTTTATAGCTGTGGCTGCCACATACCTCATCTCCTTGGATCCCAGGATCTAGCTTGACGCTGTTGGATCTTTATCCCCCTGTTTCTGAAGACCCATGTCTGGTATGGGTATTATAGGCTACCCAAAAGAGAAGGATCCTTATGTCTTTGCCATTCCAGCTGTAAGCTTGTGACTATAAGGCTTAGGACAAGCGTAGTGGCTTCTTAACCTGACCAGGGAAATACCATGTGTTCTGTGTTCAGGAAGGCAGTTTTCCTGAAGCACTAACCTGGGAGAACTGCTCTTCTGGCGTGGTTCAGTACCCACAGAGGTGCAGCTGCTTTAACCCCAGTTTATGGAAATAGGAGTCTCCTCCCTTGCTTGCTCCTGGGGCCTTATAGCTAAGGACAAGCAAAACTCAGGGGTATCCAAAACCCAAGCCTCCGGGCTGCAAGTAGGATGCCCGCCAAAGGTTTTGCAAGCACCCCAGGTGCGGGTGAAGGATGTTTGCCAGTAGTAGGGCCACTTATGGCTCGGGACTCTTGGATTTGGAATTAGTTTTGGCTAATTTGGCTGTGCATACAAATTAATTTAAAAAAAAAAGCAGGTAAAAACAAGATGTTAAATAGTCCAGCAGTGGTACAAGTTTCCCAGGTCTCGGCGTGGCTAAAAAAAGCATGCACTGGGCATGTCTCTAGCAGCTTTCAAGAAGAATCAGCACCAAAGACACATGCTTTACTGTGTGTGCTTGCTTACCCCTTCTGTGATGGCTGTTCTTAAAAGCTTCACTTTATATTTCAGATCTTGCAGCTACCTTCCTTTCTTTGACCCACCTTCATTTTTCTGTTTCTTTATCTTTAATGCAGGGCTAATATGATTTTTAATGGCAATTATGTGTCATGGAACTAAGCAGACCAAGATCTTCATCCCTGAAATAATGAAGCTTATTTAACTATTTAATACTGTGCAACGACTGGGACTTGTTAACACCCTTGACACTTTCTGTTCTATTGTTTCATCAGAGTTGACATAACAGGTAGCCTGTTGTGGGCCTAAAGATAAGGGTAGAGCCTAAAGATAAGGCAACACAAGAGAAGTCCCTCAAACCGTTCACATTGGTGCTACCACAGGGTAAGAGTAACCCCAACGGGGGAGCTTGTGTTATGTGAGATTTATGTTTCAGGGATTTATGTTGAGTTCAGATATGTTCAGAGGGAAGATTGTGGCGTGTCAGAGGATTGCATATCTGATAGCAAAGACTAGAGAGTAACTCCTTGGCCCGCAATGGTGGTGCTTAAGGGCCAAGTGGTTGAGAGCCCATGATGGGCTACAGCTGGAGCCTGAGAACACAGGGTCCTGGTGCGGTGGATCCCAAGCCGCAGGACCTAGCCAGATTAAAAATGAGCCAAGCTGGGAAGGGCCTGGGTCCAGACAAGGACCTACCCCAAAACCTGCATCCGCCTCCTGGGAGCAGCCTCCCTATGAAACTATAACATCAAGTTGTGGCAGAAAAGATAACTGTTGAGGGCAAAGGACCCAGAGAGTATGGAAACAAGGGTGAGGAGGTCAGAGCCAGGCAGCCAGCCAGGCCAGCAGCCTTGTCATGCCAGCACCAGACATTTTGGTTACACCATGGACATTCAGAGAAAGGTGATGAGAACAATCAACAGCCAGAAAGAACTGTCCTCTTTGGAGAGCTTAAAATACTTGGGACTGTCATTGAGAGGAGATGTCTAAGACGGGACACAATTGAAGTGTATTAAATACACTAAAGCTAAAGATAAGGAGCCTGCTACCACCAAACTTAATCTGCAGAAAAACCCTTGGGTTTTATTCATGGTAATCTCCGCCAACTTTCTTCCTTGATTTTTCCCTCATAGTTCCCTTGGTAACACAGCTGCCTGTTATAATGATCTGAAAAATGGAACATTATTTATAAATAAAACTGTCCAGTTAAAAATATTGGTTTATTTTGTTTATTCTATTTTTACCACTCATACTCTGCTGGGGCAGAGCTGTGCTGCTTCCCAGCGCAACTACAAGTGATGGATAGTGGAATGACCTTCAGGGAAGGTTAGCTGTGAAATAAGCTGTGAAATAGCTCATGAGTAAGCTTTCCCACTGACTGGGTAGGGACAATATAGAGCCAAGTCCTTGCTCTTATTAGAAAGCATAAGGTCTAGTTCCCACAGTGGTACCAGTCTCCTCAAACGAGGTGGAGGTGGCTGCCATCCTCCTTCCTGCTAGCTTTTCATCAGACCCGGTTCAGGCCAGGCTGTCTATTGCATCCTATAAAAGATGTAGCAGAAATAGCACTGGTCTTTGTGCCCTGGAAGAATTATAGTAGTGTAAAAGTAATGCTGTAGCTGTGATGGTCTAGAAAGTATGCGAGAAGCAATGATTTCTTAGGATGAACTCTCTTACTGGATGAACTATGTAGTTGGAATAGAGTCAGACAAGCCTTCAAATGCAAAGAATGTCTTGCATTTGAAAGCTTGTCTAACTCTGTCTTAACTACATAGTTGGTCCAATAATAGAGATAACCCTAAGAAATCTTTGCCTCTGAAAGAATTAGGTATATAATGCTGGTCACAGGGTTCGGTACTGACCATTGTGGGGATAATACTTGACAAATAGCACAAGTGGCCACAAATTACACAGTGTAGTATATCTGCTATTTTCTCCATCTATTGAGTTCTAGCAACAGAAATACCCTTTGCCCCTTTTCATCAGTCCATCTTTCTGTGTAGTCTGTGGAGGCTTGGGGGCACTACCAGATACAATGGGCACATAGCTGAACCAGCATTGCTAATTCTTATGATTGAATTCAGTACATCCAGATAATTGTTGTTTGTTAGGAATGAAAGGTGGAGGGGTAGCTGTATGTGGATCAAGAGCTTGCCTTAGGGGTGGGTGATGTGGATAGCCACCCAGGGCGTCATGATCAGGGGGGTGCCATACACACACACACGTATACACACGCACATACACAGCAGTGCTCTCCTCTCGCCCCAGCCCACCCTGTCTGATCCCTACCCCGGTCACTGCTCAGAAAGAGCTAGGGTGGGCAGCTCTACCTCCCTACGGGACTGCACCCCATGCCTGCCCACCTGCAGCGGAGGGAGGTACTGGGGGTGGGGAGGGGAGAGGCACCAAAATGCAAGTTTGCCCAGGAGACCGTCTTCCCTGAGGCTGGCATTGTGAGTATCTCAGTTCTTGTCTTTCATAAAAAGAAAAATGCTGGTTCTGACACTCGGGGGGAAAGCTAGAAAACATGAGTGCAAGATGCAAATAAGAAACAAGCAAGCACTGATTACGTCTTAACCTCATGGGCTGGGGGGTTTTTTGGGGGTTTTTTTACTTAAGTCCTAAATTTGGCACAGGAGACGCATGATTCTGAAGGACTGGGACTGGCAACACTTGTAAGCCTGTACAGCTGAATCCAGGGCTAGGGGGAAGCTTAACAGAGTAAGGACAGTTATCCAAGGGGATAATTAGCTGTGAGGTGCCAATGAGGCTGCATCAGTAGAAACAGCCCTAGACAGGAAAAGCAATAGTAGCTGGGCGACAAAGAGTTAGTTGACTCCCTTTGCTCCAAAGCCGACTATCTACTGTAGCACAGCTGCCTGCTTCCATTCCAGGAAAGAAGCCAAGGGACCAAGCCCCACGGGAATGTGGCTGAGCTCAGCTGGAATAAGTTACTCTGCCCCTAGGGACTATAAAAAGAGTGTGTGTGTGTGTGTGTGTGTGTGTGCATGCGTGCGTGCGTGTGCGCACACACAGCTTTGCTCTCTGTAGGTCAGGCTCACTCTGGGAACAGGCATACCCCAGACAGTCTCATGGCAAGCAAGCCTGGCTTGCTTGGGTGCTCAGCACCTCAACAGTATCAGTGCAAGAGCATATTCCCATAAACTGGTGTGTGTGTATGTGTATGCACGCATGCATGTGCGTGCCTCCATATACTGCTGCTTGTTACTGGATAGATCCTGGACTACTCATCTATAGTATTCGTACTACTCGCAGCTAAAGAGATGACGAGATTCCTCTTTAGCTTGTGAGAGTGGCAAGTGACTGATGCCATCCCTATCATCGCAATTTTACTAGAAGTGGCCATACTAGTGTCTAGCATTGGGATGACTGTAAAGAGGCAGTCAACTATCATGTCTGTCACGGGCTGGCTTGTTAAAAGATGCAGTGAAAACAATACATTTGAAAGATGAATGAGCAGAGGCACCTTAAAATGGGCCACTATGGCATTCAGAAATTGCAAGAGCAAAATCCAGAGATAAAGTGTTTGTATCTTCCTCCCTGCAGTCCACAGGGATTCGACCCTTATTCCAGGGTCCCCTACTATGTCAGTATGGCACTCTTGAAAATCCTGAATGCCCAAAGCTTCATTTTTAATGCTGGAATTTGATGGTAGCATTTCAAAAGACTCAGCAGTAAAGTCACAGGGCTCAAAAAATAGAAATTAGTGCCATGGCTGCATGCAAATATCAGTTTAATCCTGCAAATGAGCATTAGAAACCAAACCCTCATCTCGCATGAGCTCTATTGATTTTAACGGACCTATTCTCATTTAGATGCACTAAGGATCTAGTCTCTATTCGGCGCTCTTTTGTTGTTGCCGCTGTCTTCATTACAATCCCACAGCACCTAGTTTATTCCAGATTGCCTTTAAGTGCTTGGCAGTCCTGAACTCCCAGAACGCTCCTGCTTTCTGTGCCGCCCACCTTCTGATTTCTCAGCGATAAGGATGAGGAAGGCTGGGTACAGCATGTCTCCGGAGACTGCTGCTGGCTCTCCCAGCATGTACTGCAGATATCCCAGCGCTTGTTCTGCAGCCCGCCTTTTGTTTAACCATCATTTATTTATCCTGTCTGCCCCATACACAATCTGCACCTCTCAGGTTACGCGATAGTGATACCATGGCAGCGCTAGTCTTTCCTTTGTTTCTCTAGCCTTAATGGGTTTCCAGAAAGCCAGTGCAACCCTAAACCCAGATGGTAACAGCATCCCAGCTCCATGACTAGCACCCTGCAAGGAGGAAGTGGCAGATGTCACTTGGTTTCTGAATGAAGTTTCGAATCTGATCTGGGGTCGGAGCAGCGATGCATAGTAGAGGCCTGGAGACTGCAGCACACCCCGACCAACATTATCATAAACGGGACTAGGAAATGGCTTCAGCCCTCCGCAGCCTAATTCTGATTGGCTGGAAATGATGTCAGCCCAGAAAATGCCAGATCCTGCATTCCCCTCAACCCTAGATAATGATTAACATCCTTTGACTTCACTGAAAAGCAGGATCAGGCCCTAAACACCGAGCTCTAATAGCGTCGATGACGTGCTCTTTGGATCTGCTAATTAAAAGTGTGACGCCAGGCTGAAAGAAAGATTGGGATAACGTCCCTGTCTCCGATGTAATCACACCCCCTTTCTAGATACTACTTCAACGTCCCTGCCACACACGGTGGATGCTGGGAGCAACAGGATTTCTGAAGAGATGACTCTTTTCCTTTTTTGTTAGGTGATTTGGCACAGAAGGGACCCGGTGGGCCAAATTCTGCCAACCCTGCTAAGGCAGGCATAGCTCTGAGTCAGTAGGCTAAGTGAATTTAGGATTTGCAGTCTGTCTCCCTGTCCCCTAAGCCTGTGCTCTGAGCATTAGACCGAATGAAATTTCATAGGCGGCTATTATTCTAAATTCTTAAACTGTGGTTTAATCAGCGGCTGCCCATGTGGACCACGTGTATTGACAGGGAGCCGAGCAGCGCAGCGCGCTTGCGTGCTGAGCTGTCACCTCTGGCGTAGGTCACCAGCGAAACTCACTGGTCCCAGCAATCCAGCTCCCAATGGCCTTTTAACCTCGTGATTCAGACTGTACTGAAGGGCCCAAGCACAGGAACAGCCAGGGGTAATATAGATTGTGCTTGAGGCATCCTGGCAGGAGTTCAGGCCTGGGATAACAACCGCCGGTGTGACGAGGTGGAAAAGTAGCACAATACAGGTTTCCCCCCAGCTCCGTCTATTTTTTCTCCTCTCTCTTGGCTGCGCGCTTTTCATTGTGCTGCCCCGGGCGAGGAATGATCTCCTTGTTTGCATCTGTCCTGCCAGCCTGCCTCTTTCTTTCTGTGTTTCTCCCCTTAAAACCCAGCTCTCAAGAAACCTCCCTTCTTATTAGCATAATTTCACTCCTTCCCATGACCGATGATTATTCAGTATGCCCTTCCCTCGGGCAGTTAGCAGGAGGAGGAGGACGTAGGGTACTCTATTCTGGGACTCCCCAAAAACCGCTCTCACAGGGAGTTATTTTGTCCTATCTCTTTGTTACTGGAAGAAGTTAGGAGAGGAAGAAGACAATGGAGGAAAGGAGAGACTCAACTAGCAGGTGTAAGAGACAGCGGTGGGAGAACAAGAATAAGGGGGGCATGGATGCAGAGGTGGAATAGTGGCACTAGTCATGGCTCCGGACCACATTTTCCCTCTGGAGAGGTGAGAAAGGCTCAAGACAGCACACTCAGATTGAATGTAGCCAGGCCATACCAGTGGCAACAGAATCGTGCCCCCTCACAAGGACTGCTCTGCCAGCCATCTCTGACAGCTTTTGATGTCGCCTGGGGGGATGCTCTGGAAAGCAGTGATGATTCCCCAGTGCAAGCTGGAGCATGAACAAGCTTCTGGCAATATTGCAATGCAGGAAGAGAGTAGTGTCACTGGCCTAGGCAGCCGACTTTGTATGAGGATCATATATCCCATCCTGCATTTAAAAAAACAAACAAACAAGGGCAGCTCCGATTATAAAATGACCAGGCTGGTGGAAGAGATTAAGCTATATCCATGTATAACAGGGGCCCTGCCCCATTGCTGAGAGGCGGAAGGAGCCCAGGGCCCACTGGCCAGCCCAGCCTCTTGAACAGAATGGATGTTAAATAAGATAACCATGCACCCCAGGTGTAGGTGGAGAACAGCAGGCCTGGTGCAGAAGTAAAGAGCCAGAGAGAGGTTCAAAAAATCCAGGGCTTGGCCCAGAAGCGGCAGTCTGGCTATAGGAGGCACAGGAGGCAGATCTCCAGGGATGAGCCAGTCTGGACTGCCTGGGACAAAGGGTTTTGTGCCACTGAAGGGCGGAAGAGACCCTGCACTGTGAGCAACACAAGATAAGTGCCTCAAGCCTTTCACATTGGTGCTACCACAGGGTAAGATTAACCCCAGCAGGGAAGCTTGTGTTATGTGAGCTTTATGTTTTGGGAGGCAGACACTCATGCTTTTGATGTACATTTGGACTGGGGGACCGGGGTGTTTGTAAGGGATATGGGGAGCCACTGGGATGCAGCAGGGACACCCAGCTGAGAATGCCCCCGCAGCCAGAACCCCAGGGTGTTGAGCCCAGATGTGTTCAGAGGGAAGATTGTGGCATGTCAAAGGACTGCATATCCAAAGAGTGGGGAGCATAACTCCCATGCCCACAAAAAGGGTGTTTAGGGGCCAAGTGGCCCAAAGCCCACGAGGGGCTACAGCTGGAGCCTGAGAACACAGGGTCTTGGTGTGGTGGACCCCAGGCAACAGGACCCAGCCAGATGAAATGTAAGCCAAGGCCATAAAGATCCCGGGTTCAGACAAGGACCTACCCCAAAACCTGCATCCGCCTGCCAGGAGCAGCCTCCCTTTGAAACCATAACTTCAAGTCGTGGCAGGAAAGATAACCATTGAGGGCAAAGGACACAGAGAGTATGGAAACAAGGGTGAGGAGGTTGAAGCCAGGCAGCCAGCCAGGCCAGCAGCCTTGTCATGCCCCCACTGGACATTTCAGTTACACCACAGGCATTCAGAGCAAGGAGATTGGAGTGATCAACAGCTAGAAGGGACTGTCCTCTGTGGAGAGCTTAAAAACCTTGGGACTGTCATTGAGAGGAGATAAATAAGAGGGGACACAATAGAAGTGTATTAAATAATGGATAGTCTAGAAAGAACAGATCAGGAACTGCCTGTTTCATAACACAAGAACTAGGAGGGCGCTGTATGAAGTTGAAAGGTGTCATATTTGAAGCTGACAAGAGGAATGCACAAGGGGACTGGGGAATGGATTGCCTCAAGATTTCACTGAGGCCGAGGAGCGAGCAGGGCTCCTAAACAACTGGGAGATTATCAAGAGATCTCATAATTAATGATGACAGTATTTTGGGAGGAATATTTAACTTCATGCTTCAGGGTTGGAGCCAATCCCTTACCATCAGAGACATAATGTGTGGCAAATTATGCCATATGTGCCTATCGCTGGATCTTTCCTTGATGCATCGGATTCTGGGTACTGCCTGAGACAAGGCACTGGGCTGGCTGAAAACATCTATCATGTATGTTCCTCAGTATCATTTATGTCTTTGGACACTGCTCATTTCTATCCAAGAGCACGTAAATGTGCAAGGATGAGAAATTACGTACACAAAAAAAGAAACGTGGGCAACAATAGCCTGGTGTTCTGGTATGAATGGTGTACCATCCGGGGACCAGGATACTGACTCCTGGACTCTTAATACTCCGAAAGTACAGGAGGTAGGAAGCACTGTCAGTAAATCAGCTATGGGACTGAGAGTGCTGGCTGGAAAATGTGATGGAAGCTGAGAAGGGATCTGATTGCTCTCTGTATAAATACATTGTGGGGTAAACACCGGGGAGGGTAAGCACCAGGGAGGGAAAAACGCTATTTAAGCTAATGGACAACATTGTTTCAAGGACTAATGGGCAAGACTAGCATGAATAAATTTAGGCTGGAAATCAAAGAATGACAGTTAGGTAAGGGCAGCAAAAAGCCCAACTGGTTTTAAAAGAGGGAGCTTGATAAATGTATGAACAGAATTATTTGGTGCAACTGCTTGCAAGAACAGGGGACTGCACTCAGTTACCCGGAAGGCTCCTAGGCCTATTTGTTGGACCTACATTTCGTGCACAAGCAAGTGGCAAGCTGTGAAATACTTTCATACAAGTGCTAGTGTGTATTTCCCTATGCTGTGCTTAATTTCCTGTGATCAGAGATTGAACAAAGAATGCCTTGCATTCAAACACTTGTCTAACTTTATCCCAGCTATATAGTTGCTCCAATACAAGCTATCACCCTAAGAAATCCTTGCTTCCCGCATAACTTCTGGGCCATCATATCTATAACATCACTCTTACACTACAGTAAATTAAATTAGTCCCCAAGGGTACAGGAAACCAAGCCAACTCCCAGAATAAAAGGGGTGTCATGAGGCTAGGAAGAAAGAAGAAAGACGAGCAAGGAGAGAAGGGGGAGTGACAACCTGGATGTTGTTAGAGGCAATAGCTAAAAGCCCAATTCTGTCACCCACACTCACAAAGGGCTAGGATCTCCTGTCTGTCTCCTCTGTGGGTGGGTGTGTTACCGAGCACTTTATCGCGTTTGCGATAAGCCCTGTAATTGCCGTTGGATCACTTGCTAACTGCTACTTCAGCTAACGACTTTCAATTTTGCATGCTTAGGCAGTGCAATCTCAAACGTATAAAAGAAAAGGACTTTGGGATGAATTCACTGCAGGGAAATGCAAATAGACATGGAATTGCTGTTGTCGCACCATCAGTGTGCAGGTGGCACTTTCCGGAGGTGAAGTGCTAATTAGTACACATGCTAATAAGCAAGATTCAACTTGAGGCCTGAGATGATGAAGCCTTGAGCATGGAGTCGAAAATAACAGAAGTCCTAAGCAAGGACCTGAAGTAGAAGACAAAGACACCTGCTACTTTAGATGATATCATTTGCTTCCTTTCTCACAGGCACGATCCCTCACTGAAGAACTCGTTTCGATAAACCAGGAGGGCTCTGTGGTAAGGTAATAATCAAGAGACTCACTGATATCTGCTAGTCACTTCATGCTTGCTATTCATTCTGTGTGGAAGGCACTCGTACTATAGCCTGGGCAGTACCTTGAAACCCTCAGTGAAGAAGACGGATGATCAATGTGAATGAGAGCGATACAACTGGACCGCGTGGGTGGTCAAGCTATCTTTTCCCTCTGAGGTTCAAACTCTTGCAGTGGGATGAGGGATCTTCCGTATTTTCAGGGAAAACTCAGCGTCACAGAGATCCTTACTATGGCAAAGCAATGACCAGAGATTCAGCACATTACATCAAAGAGGAAAACAGCTATGAAGTATATATACAGCACATGCACACTGTATAATCCATTGTATAATCATTATTCAGTGAAGACATAATGTAGTATCACAATAACTCCCTCTATGTTGAAGAGGCAAGGATTTATGTGGGTGATACCTTTTATTAGACCTACTATATGGTTAGGCAGTCTTTTGGGTATCATAGTACCCTTCCTCAGGCCTCCTTGAGGTGCCTTGATGTTCCCTCTTTTTTTTCTTTTGTGTTTTGTAATAATGACAGCACTCATTTCTACCTTAAAAGTTTATCGAAGATGGCTGACTTATTATTTCTGGAAACCACAGATTGAGCAATTGCAAGGAAAATGAAACAGACCACAAATCTTGTTAATGTTACTATTATTTTGTATTTATTTGGCACCTTTTCGCCTGAAGGTTTACTGGTGGCACCAAACAGAGCCTCACAGTCTCCCCAATTCATGGACAAGGTATCTGCTGCAAAGAGGCCACCTTAAGTCATGCAACAAGTATACAGCAGACTTAGAAAAAGAACCTGCATCTCCTGACTCCTTCCATAAAACCTTCCCTAACTGTACAGGAATAAACCCATTAATTTTAATGGTCTTTTTTTTAAACGGGTAAGATGATGTGTTTTTGTACGGTAAAGGTGCTGATGTAGTGCCATCTAGAGGGGTCCTACCTCTCAGCAGCGCACAGGCAAGAGCTGCAGACTGGGACTCTGCTAACAGAAGCTTACAACCATTGGGGAAAGCTGCTTTTATACATATTTAATTGAGACCCTTCACACCGTCTCTTGCTCGTGTTTCTGAAAGATCACCCCACCTGCGATCAGTTCGACCTGGCAAAATCCAAGGACATTCAGT
This sequence comes from Crocodylus porosus, assembly GCF_001723895.1. Taxonomy (NCBI): domain Eukaryota; kingdom Metazoa; phylum Chordata; order Crocodylia; family Crocodylidae; genus Crocodylus; species Crocodylus porosus. The sequence continues at coordinate 203,519,910 of NW_017728906.1, read as the reverse complement.
GACAAAAGCCTACGATCACACTGACCTATGGCCTGGAGTTCGTGCACTGCAAACAGATTTGATCGTCCTGAATGCTTGGGCTCACTTAACCCCCGAATCTCCCAAAGTGATCTGAAACAGAGCCAACTGGAAACGCGGAGATTATACAGAAGAAAAGGCATTCCTTCTCTCCACATCGGATGCTTTTACCTCGAAATGAGCTTTCCAAGAAGAGGTGAAGGACTTGAACCACCAGCGAGGCCACCTCAACATTTCCGCAACCCCATGACTGGATGAGTCAGTCGATTGCCCAGGGTTAAAAAGCAATGTAATACAAAAACTGCTGTTTTGTATGATCTAACCATCATCGCTGTGCTAGGTTTATGGGAGGATCCTATCTAGATACTAAATTGTCTGGTCTGTATTGACATTGGCTCGGGGCCTTAGGTCAAAAGGAAAATGACTCCTCCTGAAAGTCCCTGTAGACAAGGCTGGATGATCCCGGTCAGTCTCATAATTCAGCTTGATCACCTGTCATATATTGATTTGGTGATGTGATCCTTTGAACTAACTGACTTACTGATCCAGACTTAATTGTGACTTCAATTGGATCGGGGCATCAGCCCGTCTTTAAGTAGCCTGGTAAAACCATAGGAAATTAGCTTAGTAACATGCTTGCTTAAATATTTCTGTGCTTGTTCACCCTTTTTAATATGCTTCAGAAAGAAACACAAGGCACCTGTGTGTTTTATCAAACTGCTACCTGGATCTCAAACGCTGAGGGCACAGATGACTTCAGAGAAGAGATTTGGGAGTCACTTGGATCTGCTTCCAAATCAATACCTCAGCCCAATGTAAGTCGTGTTCCCCTAGAGCCCTTTTCCAAATTGTGGAGGTAATCACACCCAGTAAATGCTGTAGCCTGGCACCAGCCATCGCTGTGGGGTCGTCTCAGTGGAATATGGTATCATAAAGCTTCAAGGGGATGTAAAACATTTCAAGGGTAGTAAAACACTGGAACAGGTTACCCAGAGAGGTGGTGGAGTCTCCATCCTTGGAGATTTTGAAGACCCAGGTAGACAAAGCCTTGGCTGGGATGATGTAGCTGGGGCTGGTCCTGCTTTTAGCAGAGGGTTGGTCCTGATGTGACCTCCTGAGCTCCCTTCCAACCCGAATATTGTATGATTCTTGGAAGCCACTGTAGACAGGGTTTGGAGCCTATTGGACTCAATCCATCAACCCAGTCTGTTCCCCTGGGTGGAAATGATGCTGTCTGAAACACATTCCTGAAAAAGCAGAGCAACAATGGTCAAGTAAAATGCCTTAACAATGGCAGGGCTTTCTAAAAATGGTATCTGCCCTGAAAACCTCCCCAGTGCAGTCAGGCTGAAAGTGCTGCAGAGATCAGAGCCAGGTTCCTGGAGCTGCCAATGATGGGGCACGGCATGCTCACTGATCTGGTGATGTGCACAGCGTGCTAGTCCCACACCCCCTGCTCATGTCAGACCATCCAGCCACCATAATAGCCCCAACAGATGCTGGCAGGTCTCTACTGACTGAGAGCAGATTCAAATGGTCAGCCTGAATAGAAAGGCTCCATTATCTCAGAGCAGATTTTTTAAGTTAGACGTTAGGAAAAACTTATTTACAGGACGGGTTGCCAAAATCTGGAACGGGCTCCCAAGGGATGTGGTACTGTCCCCTACCTTGGGGGTCTTTAAGAGGCTGGATGTGCACCTGGCTGGGGTCACGTGGCCCCAGCACTCTTTCCTGTCCGTGGCAGGGGGTCGGACTCGATGATCTGCTCAGGCCCCTTCTGACCCAAACATCTATGAATCTCCAGACAGACTTCTGCACCTCCTGAGGTCCATGGAGCTCCTTATGCTCTATGTTGCACACACCCAGATGTTGACACATCTGACCTCCATCGCATGCAGAAATGGAGAGCTGGGTAGAGAGATGGCATCCTGAGCAGGTTTCTACTAAGCCAGGCTGTCCCTTGTACTGAATTTATAGCAATGCAGCAGAGCTGTGCCAGTTCTCACGGCTCGGCTGCAGAGTATGTGCTTCTGAAACTGCAGTCACCACCTCTTGAAGCCTCTGCTGCCACAAGTCGCCTTTCAGCCATCCAGTTAGCCCTGCTCTCTGCCTTAGGACCGCTGCACAGCGTCAGGACAAACCCAAGGACTGGTGTCTCTTGGGAAGCCCTCAAGCTACAGCCACCCACTCCCAGTGACGGTGTCTAAGCAGACCCCTGTCCTCTTGTCAAAGCCTGGTTTAGCATGGGCCAGGGCCTGTCAAATGCCAACACCTCTGCAATGCAAAGCAGCTGCCAGGTAGCGCAGAGCCAATGGTTGAATCCCACAGGCAGGGAGAGCCAGTTCTGAAGCACCCATGGGACTCCTGCGGGTCTTCCTGTGGGTTGGCCTAACTCTACCCCATGCGGTATAACATAGAGGCACCTGGGCTAGCTCTAAAGAGGTGAGGGAAATTAGCCTGGGGGGGAGCTCTTGGCCGCTGTGTTAATGCAGCTTTCCATACTTGCATTAGCTCATTTAGAGATGGCTCAGGTAGCAGCATGCTTTGCTGAAGCCTGCCCTGCAGACGTAACCTGTATCTAACTCCCTCGGCAGTGAGGAGGCCAAATGCAGAACAACGGGGGTCCTCATGCCTGTAAGTGCCTTACATGCATAGGGACGCAGGGGAAACAGATGAACTGTCACCACAGCCAAAGGAGAAGCTGGCTGGAACCAAGTGGCCAGAACATCATTGGGTCCCATTTAGATGAAACCTCTCTTCTGCTCACTCCTCAGCCGCAGAGACTAGGGACTGTCACACACTCGTTACTGCACCCAGATGTTGACACAACTGCCCCTACAGGTTCCAAGATGGGGACTGGCAGCCATCTTTGCCAATATTCACAGAAATATACCTTTGACTTAACTCAGTAAATCTATCAGAGGTCTCATTGTTCCCATAGCAAAATCCTCCCCCTAGGGTGCGTCTACACATGCGTTAATGTGCTTTAGTTAATGTGCATTAAATCCACTGTGAGAGAAAATGCACATTAGCCCGTCTTAATGTGCAATAACTAAAAAGCGCAGTTTTTAAATGATGCTTAATGTGCATTAGCCCATTTTAATACACATTAACTAAAAACCATGAGCATTTTTATACATGCAAGCACCGTGGAGCTGAGTGCTTTAAAAAGTGCCCAGTGCTGCATCGTTTGCAGTTGTATAAGCAGTGAAATGCGTGTCAGCATTGAGAAAATGGCAGTGGTGGGCTTCCGAAATAAAACATATAGAAGGTGTTCTGGTTCAAAAGTGCACCACTGCCATTTTCTCAGCGCCGGTATGCATTTCACCGCTTATATAACTGCACACGGCGCAGCCCAGTTCGTATCAGGTTTGCTCTGCATGCAACTCAGTTAATTGAGTCTGCTCCGAAGTGGCAGATCTCCAGTGCATCACAGGACAAAAAGATATGTGTATAAATGCCCCGTGTTTTTAGTGCTGCTTTACTGAGCATTAAACTAGGCTAATGCACATTAAAGTGCACGTGTAGACATGCCCCTATAGAGTCTCAGTTTCCAGGAAGTGAGGTTGTGGCTTATATTAAAAGGCCTGGAGCAAGCTACAGCCCTGATCTCCAGCTATGCTTACTGGATCCCTGTAGGGCAGTCACAACGTCAGACCCGCAGGAAAGAAGCCGCTCCACCTCCTCCAAGATACATGCATCTCTTTCTCGGTGCTTGTCAGGACTAGCTGAAAGCTGCTGTGCTCACTGAAAAGCCAGACCCTGTAAAAGTTGTCACAAGAAAGGAGAAATCTCCTGGGAAAACCACATCTCTGATGCTCTCAACAGCACTGTTCACAGTGCAGACAGGCTGGGGAGAGATAAGAAAAGAAGAATTGAGTAGTTCGCAGTAATGAACAGCCAAACAGGCATGTGGGGGAGCCTGCCCTTCTGCTGGCATCTTTGTCTGGCCATGGGACCGTGTCTGCATGGGGGAGGATCGTTAAATCCCTGTGAGAGCCATGCCAGGATCAAGCACAGCCGAGCAGTAGCACCGAGGTAGGTTCAGAAAAAGAGAGTGGTTATTGTACTCGAGCTCTCTAGGCAGCATGAACAGTACCACAGGTTTGCTCTCTTTGGTGCCACATGTGATTTTGGACTCTGTGTGCCATAGAGCAAATGCCAGGTATGGTGCAGACACCCGGGGATATTTTGGGAGCCAGAGGGAGAGGCAGGACCAGACTGCAGGGGAGATGGGCCGAGGAGCTCAAGGGGATGGCACTACGGCAAAGACCTCGGGTTATCCTGCGGAGAAGACAGAAATGATTGTGACAGGTCCCTGGGGTGGGGAAGTTTGATACGGGGAAAATAGGGTGAGGACCAGCATCTGGCTTCTAAAATTCATGAGTGATGATGATCCAAGTGACGCAAAATAACCCAAACCCCAAAATAACTCAGACTAGACCTACACCACAATGAGCTCCGCATTAGCTGTGACCACACAATAAAATAATCCAGGAGTCACTGTGGACAGGTTGCTAAAACCATCAGCTCTGTGCTCAGCAGCCATCAAAAGAGGCAAAGGTATCACAATGCCTCTTCATAAATCCCTGGTGCATCCACACCGTGAATCTTGTGGCCAGTTCCGGTTCCCACACCTCAGAAAGGGTATAGAAAAATTAAAGAAGGTGGAGAGAAGGGCCACAAGGATGATGAGTGGTATAGAGGGGCTCCCATATGAAGAGAGAGTAAAGAGGCCAGGCCTATTCAGTTTAGAAAGGATGCTTGTAGGGAGATGTGAGACGGGTTTACAAAATACTAAATGGCAAAGAGAAATTCAATAGGGGGTCACGTATTATTTCCTGTCTCTCACAATGCAGGAACTAAGGGTCCCAAAATGAAACGAGCAGGCAGTATGTTTAAAACGAACAAAAGGGTGCTCTTTGTCACACAACGTGCCACGAAAGTTGTTGCCACAAGATGTTGCAGAACCTCACGGTTTAGCCGGATTCACCCGGGGAGTGGACACGCTCTCGGAGGAAAGGGGCATCGGCAGCTATTGCGCATGGGAGCAAGGGCCTGTGAGTCAAAGCTTCTTGGACCTTCGATGCTGGAGGCTGCAATGGAGAGAGGAACAACTGCTGCGTCCGTGACTTTATAATGGGTCGTGGTAATGGCCAGTTAAGGAGGCTAAGACACGGTTGTCCTAAACTAAAAGTACATTTATTAACCCTTTCAGATACAACTCTAACTAGAAATAAAGCAAGTTTAGCAGCTACATTTTTAGACGTGCAGCTAGTTGAAGCAAATGCTCAACACCCCACAATAGCACGAGCGCGACTTCACTGGTCGATCAAGCCGTGAGGTCGTGTCCGCTGTCTCCTGGCTCCCATGACTGATGTCAATGCAGGATCTTGAATCAATGACAGGATCTCTTCATGAGCGGTCCAAAGGACACACTCTCTTACCTCTCTTTATATACCATATAGCTTGCATTTCTCAATGCGTACAATTAGCTTAAGCCTTCACCTTAATGCATATGAATAATCTTGCTTCCGTTTGCCAAATACAGTTGCCTTTAACTTGAATTTTCTATTCTGAGCTAACCTTTTCATTCTTAGGTGGGGGCAGTTTTTGCTCTGACTGTTCCTCTTTTTTCCAGGCTATATTTATTCAATTTAGTTAGCCAACTTCCCCGTTCATATTAAGCCAGGGGTGGTATTTTTCCGTCTGCGCCTATCACTAGGTGCATGTCTTAAGCACAGTTCACGCTAAGCACGCATCTTGAGCTAAGCACAAAGGTCAAACCATAGGCCTGAAGGCCTCTGGGTCCTAACGCAGTGGAAAAACCACTGGTCAGACGCAGTTCACTCTCCCTTCCAGCATCCACTCTCTGCCCCCCGGTGACACGGAGCCTGGGCAAGATGGACTTATGGTCTGACCCAGTTCTTACGACAGCTCCTTATGGAGGGTACATTTACACAGGAGACATCGATGTAACAACATACCGAATTGCCAGTCCCAGGGGCAGCCTCAACACATGGTCCGGGGAGACCACGGGAGCCATCCAGACATGCGGACAAACAATTCCCACTACCCTCCCCTTACGATGCTGCAGCAACAGCAGGAGAGACGAGCTAAGGAAGCAAAAGGACCGGACATCCTTTGCTCATACAGCACCTACCTCCTTAGCATGAATACTCCCTCTCTCATCTACGGGCGCTTGTACACGTTACGAAGATGAGAGGATCTCTCTGGTTTTCCCTTGTGTACAAGGGAGAACCAGAGCCCAGAGGCAGCTGCAGCTATGAGCTTTGAGCAGAGGCTCAGGAGAGCAGGAGGGTCGGGTATTAATGACCCTAAAGGAATTTTTCTCTTTACCCAGAGGCAGGCCCATGGCTCACAGCAAGAAAAGAGAGTTGGAGGCAGGGGGGATTTATCAAACCATGCAGCTGGATGCAGGGACAGACTCCCGGCCAGGTGGCCACATACCCTGGGGAGGCAGATGATTATCAAGGGCCAGTGAGAACGATGCCTCTTTTCACATGGGCCATAGTTTCATAGTTGGTAGGGTCAGAAAGGACCTGAGCAGATCATCGAGTCTGACCCCCAAGAGTGGGAGTATGTGGGTGTGGGGTCCCCTGAACAGAAAGCCACCGGCAGCTGGGCTCTCCAGCGTGATGCTCCTTGTCTCATCCAGGAGATTTTGAAGCTGCTTTCCTGCCTTGGCACCACTTTGTGGCAGGGCATGATGCTCCCCCTGTACCCCACCTCATTGTCCCCCAACAGCTTCTCTTCCAAAAGACAGGGTAGATTTGTCCCTTATAGACTAACTAAATGAAAGGTCTATATAGCACGAGCTTTTGTGAGCTGGAGCCGAGTTCAGATGCTGGTGAAGTGAGCTCCGGCTCATGAAAGCTTGTGCTATATGGATCTCTGATGTAGTTAGTCTATAAGGGGCAAATCGACTCTGCTTTCTGCTTGACTTCAGGCTGATGCAGCTAACTACGTCTCTCTCTCCTCTTCCAAAAATCAGCGCCCTTTCCGGCGAGAAGACAAACCATCATCCGAGCCGGTCACCACAAGGGGGTGCTGATGGTTTTCTGACAAGCATTTTTTGTCAGCGTTGCCAGGCGTACAATAATTAGTGTATTTGTACTTTCATTTCAACCCTTGTACGATAATACGAAAAGTGTTCAAAATGTACGACAATGGTTGATGCAGCCTCTGCAAACCCCAGGTCACTCTCAGGGAGCCTTAACCAACTTTGGGGTTCACTGTCAGTGCTGTCTTACGACCGCTTGCCTCGAAATAAAGAAATGCGTCAACTTTGATGACCCAGTTCTGACTTGCATTCAACTGGAATTTGACAGGGACTAGAGTGAGGGTCAGGAGCATTCGCCATTTATCTTGAACCGCAGACTTACAGCGAGCAATATACAGCAAATGCATAATGATCACATAGCTAAATCTCACTGTGGAATAATACTGCGAGCTTTATTTTAAATGCTATATATAGTCTTAAATCAATAGAAAGCCAACAGGGTTTTGTGCCTGCCTCGTTTGTAAACTCCAGGCGTGTCCCGAATACAGCAAGCTGCAACATAAAGTGTCGCATAAGATTTACAGCGCACAGACCTGAACCGCAAAGCAAAAAGAAAAGAGTAATCATAGTAATAACTTCAGTGTAACCAGTCAGAGAAAGCGCTGAACTAAATGGCATAGCGGGCAGCGTCAAGCAGAGCGGCGCAGGATGTGATGATAACAGTATAAGGCAACATGGTGTTACTTAACACTTATTTGCAGGTTTTTTTCAGGGTATGATCGTTTTTCAGAAAAACATGATAATTGCAGCTTCCAGTAGGACTGTGCCATATTTAAGACCTGGCGGAGTTGTGTGCACATTGCCTCCCGATGTGTCATGTGGATTGATGTGGGTTGTTAATTCTTGAAATACCTAATCCAGTGGCTTGCAACCTTTTTAGACCCAAGGCGCCCCTCACTCAACCGAAGGCTTCCTTGGAAAATGCCAGCTCTAAGCTTTCACTCATTTGACTATGGAAAAAAACAATAGAGCAGTTCTTCTGTTGCAAAGAGCTCAGAAAGCCCCAAACAGATCAACGTGTTTTTAATCCTGTAGACTCCTATTGGAAACCTCTGGGTTTATCTTGTGAGTCGTGAGTAGGTGTTTGCAAGTCTAACAGTGCTAAAATTGCGTGGCGCTCTTCAAAGGGTCTCATGGCACCCGTGGGTGCTGCGGTGCCCCGGTTGAGAACCACCCTAGTCCTTCCTTTAATTCCTGCAGCTAGAAGAGCTGAGTTGGTTCCTGAGGAGCCTCGAAGGACAGGCTTATGCCGGGGAAATTGGCCGGCTACTGCGTAGCACCCATACACCGAAGGGTGTGCTCATACACCGATGACCACTGGCCACGTCCCGTCTCTGGGCTGGTTCCTAGCCGTGATCAATTAGGCAGAGAACAAGGGAGTGTCCGGTATGTGGGTTTATTACTCTGCAGAGGGGTACTCAAAGTCCAGAGAGACAGAGAGATCCCCTGATCTGTGTTCGATAGTACTTTTTATGTTAACAGGTCATACATATGCAAATATAAGTATACATAGGCATAAGGCATATATGCGCGTGCATCTTTGGGGAATTTCCACAAGTCTGGGGTCCTTCTGCGTGCTGTTGCTGGGTTACAGCACGTGGAACAGAGCAAGCCGGAGCCGGCTGAAGTTGGTTAGGTGGTCTCCAAACCTACTGTCAATCAAGGGGGGCGGTTTCAAGCTTCTGCTTTTAAAAGGTCATCTCCTGCTTCCCTTTTTTATTTATGGTTGTTTTTCTTAGACTTATAATTAAGGACCAGGCACAATACCTGCAGTGCCCATCGACCTGCTTCTGTACCGACACGGTCCTTGGGGACGGAAGCGAGGGCGAACAAAGAGGATGTCAGCGGGCGAGGAAGCATGGAGAAAAGCTGGGACACTCCCAGGGGGATGGAGAGGCTTCAGGACCCCTGTGTCCCTGGTGACTCTGCCTGGCCCGACAGCTCTTGGTTTGCACAGCTCAAATCCCGAGACACCCGAGCTTAATCCTCCCTCGCCCCACACAGCAACTACAAGACAAACAGTCCACGCCTCGGCTTCCCCTGTCACCAGCACTGCCCTGCCTGCTCCACCTGTCTCGTGGGAATGCAAACTTTCTCACATCTCCCAGCGCCACATCAAACACGGAGCCACCTCGGTAAACATGCCTCAGCGCCCACAAATCACTGCAACCGCAGCTCTGCGGCTTGTCGACAAAGCCAGCCGTCCCGGGACGAGACAAACAAAGGTCCCCGTTGTTTGCCTGCCGCAGCGCCCGGTGGGGACAATCCTGGATGCATTGCTAGTTTCTCAAGGGTTTTGTCCCTCCCTGCATGAAATACAGTTCAAACCTGTTCTTATTTTTAAGTAACGCTAGGATCCGGTGACCGCAGCAGAGATCCGGGTGCACACTATTAATACTGCATTTTCTCACTTACAAAAAATACCTCTCTCTCACAAATCGCACCTTTATGATGGTCCACTAATCAAGCTAACGTTTCTTAGGGTGATGTTGATGTCTGCTAGCTGCTCCTGGTCTCTCTCTTCCTACACCACAGCCTAAGCAGGAAAAGGAGAAGTCAGCTGAAGATTAGGCTCTTTCCCTGCTGTATACAGCCGTATCTCTGAAGTCTTTTTTCCCCTTCACGCTGCCTTTTTTAAACTTGTGTTCCATTCTAGGGCATCTTATATGTGAGAAAATACGGCATGTGTGATCTCTGTGGCCATGATTTACCAGGATCGCAATGTGTCAGAGACTGCATGCACGCAGGATAGCAGACAGCCCTGGCCCAAAGGGCACATGGTCTGAGGGGAGGTGCACAGCTGAAGGTCTCTGACCCTGGCTGTGCCTCAGTTTCCCCTCTGCATGAGCAGGACAACCCCACTGCCCTCCTCTGGGAGGTCCTGCAAGCATGTATAAAGGGCTTTGAGGATACCTATGGAGTCCTGTGTTCAGTTTTGGGGCCCCCACTACAGAAAGGATGTGGACACATTGGAGAGGGTCCAGCAGAGGAGAATGAAAATGGTTGTGGGGCTGGGGGACAGGACTGGCGAGGAGAGACTGAGGGACCTGGGCTGATTGAGCCTGGAGAAGAGGAGACTGAGGGACGATTTGACAGCAGGCTTCACCTCCCTGCAGGGGGTTGCAAAGAGGACGGAGCTGGGCTGTTCTCAGTGGGGGCAGGCGACAGGACAAGGAGCAATGGGCTCAAGCTGCAGCAAGGGAAGTTGCAGCAATGGGATCAAGTTGCAGTGAGTTACAATAAGGGAAGTTTAGGTCAGATATTAGGAAGAATTTTCTTACTGGGAGGGTAATACAATACTGAAACAGGCTACCCAGAGGGGTGGTGGCATCTCCCTCCTTGGAGGTTTTAAGACCTGGCTAGACAAAGCCGTGGTTGGGATGATGCAGTTGGGGCTGGTCCTGCTCTGAGCAGGGGGTGGACTGGATGTGACCTCCCAAGGCGCCTTCCAACCCCCATTTTTCTATGCTTGCATACTGGGTGGAAGTCACCTCGCCAAAGCAAAGCACTGTTATATGATCCTTTCCATGGAGCTATTTGAGAGCCATGGCTGAGATAGTTAGTTACTCTAGGACGTAGTGTTTATTAATGCCATACAGCGAAGAAGTATTTCTGGGGAGGGGAGAGAAATGGAGTGACTTGATCGGCTCCATTCTTGGCTCATCAAACCCAGGACATCTAACAAGGGGCCAGACAGGGAAGGCTGGAGAGACGTAGCAGTAGAAGAAGGTCCAGTGCCCACTGGTAGGGCGGGCACACACATGGCCTTGTGTCTGCATGTAGCACGTGATACCAGTAGGCAAATCACAGGCCTGGTAGGCACCCATCCTTCAATGGGCTTATACTGGGATGAATTTGGTTCAGTGAGTCCAGCAGTTTGAACGGCAGGGGGGAGAAATGAGCATCTCGGAAGCTGACTAGCCCACGGCGAGCCATGTGCTGCTTGGAAGACTCTTCTCCCTTGGGGATGTGAAACCAAATAGACTTTTGTGGGCAAAGTGGGTGGTTTACACCTTCCATAACAGCCCCACTAGCCACTGTGAGAGGTAAGCTACTGATCTGCTCAGGGGTGGCAGCTTCTACAGTCCCAAACATGCTTCCTGCTATTCATCCACACTGCACCGCCCATGGAAATGGAGCTACAGTGCTTCTACAGGGCTGGGTGAACACCTTGCTGGCGTCGTTTAACCCCAGTACTCTTCCCTGCCATGGCAGGGGGTCGGACTCGATGACCTGCTCAGGTCCCTTCCGACCCTAGAAACTATGAAACTATAAATCCCTTGAATAAATGGCAATAAAATGCTGAGTCCTATTGCAGCTCGTGAGGGTCAGACAAGAATTAAAGCCAGCTGCGAAGTGCCAGGGCTGCCCAAGAGGAAAGAGCGTTGCAGCCTGAGCGTTGCACCAGGATGGTCTTGGCACCATCTCTGCCCCCGAACAAGGAGCCAGACTCCAGCGCTGTGCCCGCTGGGATGAAGAAGCATGTCCACCACGAGCAAAGCTGAGATCCTCGTGGCTGGGCTGGCTCCCGCGAGAGCTCGGTGCTCCGTGTTGGCTCTCTGGACAGTGCCCCAGCTCTGGGACTGGAGGCCATCCACCTGCCTCCGGGAAGGAGCCCCAGCCCCAGCCTCTGTTAAGAACTGAAGAGCCAGGAGTGGCGAGAGGATAACGGGAAACCACCCCCCATTCAGAGCGAGGGGCTGTGAGAGACAGATCCCGGGGTGTCTGACTATCTCAGTGGCTCTAACGCCCTTTCCTGTGCTGACGACTTTGAACCAGCCTTTGAACACCCAGAACCACAATCTATCTGCCTCCAAGGCCCCAAGCTCTTAGAGGTTTGTCTTCTGAGATGACAGCGTGGGAATAAGCCCCTACCAGAGCATCGCCGGCGTGCCCCAGGCCCCTCTGCGTGCAGCGGCGCAGGGCAGGAGCACCACTCTTGCCCATCGTCTGTCACGTCGAGCCCAGGCTGCCGTGCTCCCACGGCAAGGGCTGCGAGTGTTCGGACCGTGGATGGAGAAACCCTTGCCCAGTGGCCCGTGGCAGCTCCAGCACCAGGTCCTTTGGATGCTCCGGCACCTCCGCTCCTCCAGGATCCACACCAGCCGACACCAGCCCAGGCACGCAACGCGCCTACGTGCACAGAAAGTCCATCCGAGCGGAAACGAGCGGCTTAACGGGGGAGCAGAGCGTCGCGGCAGGTTAAGCGTCTCGGCTGTCTCCTGAACGCATCTCCATGAATGCTCCTGCTGGGACTGAAAGCCAGAGGTACCCAGCTAGAGGGTCTTCCCCTTCGCTCAGGGTCAAACCGATGCCACTTTTGGGGTCAGGAAGAAATTTCCCCCCATGGTTGGACTGGTATAAGCTGGGAGGTATCCCTCCGTAACGGGGGGCATGGCCCCTACCTGGGATTAACAACCTTTTATTGAAGCAGGACATTGGCCACCACGGTCCCCCTGCTTTTCCTGTGGCAGGTTTGGGTGCTATGTCTTGTCCTGTGTCAGGGTTGGCAGTAGTTTTATGACGGGTTTAGATTGTGGAGTTGTCTGGGATGGTTTGGATAGGGATGATCCTGCCTCAGGCAGGGGGCTGCACGAGATGACTTGTGGAGGTCCCTTCCCCTCCCACTTCTCTACGACTCTATGAATACACTATACAGCGGAGCACGGCCGGGATGTCGTGCCTCTTCAGCACAGCCCTGAGCAGGGGCACGGCAACGCCCAGCGGTCCAAACAGGCCTATTTGTCACATGCGGGGGGACCGTGGGCCTGGATCCACACACAAGCTGCTAGCTCCCTTTGCTGTTACAAGGGGCTATGAAGCGTGCAACAACTGCATACTTGCAGCAATGAGTGACACAGGGATGGGTGTGCAGGTCGAAGGTTAATAACAAGTGCTCCAAGCGGGGCACTGAGCAGAGCGCGCCAGCCAGCACCCACTGGCTCTCACGAGCCCAAGGAGCCCAGTGAAACTGCCCTGAGCCGTGAAGATGAAGGCCGTCAGCAGGGCCTGAGCCTCCTCCCTGGTCAAGTCGATGGCCAGCTTAGCTCGGGCCAGGAGGTCCTGAGACTTGTAAGGCCCCGGGTGAGGAGGGCACGAACAAAAAGGTGCAAGAAGAGCAGCCCGATGAGGCGGGAGGGCTGCAGGCTGCTGTGCCAGAGGTGAGCATGTGCCAGGATCTCCCGTGGCTGACTCTGGATAAAACGCCTGGGCAGGGGCTGCCCCTCACTGCCCAGGCATGATCAGGAGCCGGGACGTGCCTCTCAGCACACGGGGGAAAGGACCCTCTGAGAATGGGGTTTACCTCTAGCTTTGCCCCTCTGCCCCTTGCTTGGGGGCTACTGCGCCAGGGGGCTGGCAAAGTCCAGTTGAGGCCGACATTGCCGCTGTCCTCTGAAGCACATGGAGTCAACGAGGAAGACAAGGGCATGGGGGGAGGCTGGTCCAGCTGGTGGAAGTCTTTGGGGCCAAGGGAGGACAGGGATGGGGCACACACTTGTCTGATGGAGCAGCTGCTCATACATGGCTCCCTCCATGGGAGACCAGCAGGTTGCAAAGCCCCACCCCACCGTCCCTCACCAATGCATGCCCCTTTCCCCCCTCCATTCCCATCTGGGCACTCTGATGCCCCTAGGAGAAAAGCCCAATGACCCCTTGTCTCACCCCAGTACCCAGCACTCAGCCCTTCCCCCCTGAATGCCCTCTTCACCCATGAGCCCGTCTTGTGCCAACGGGGGACACACAGCCCACCCTTTTTCTCCACTGCAAGACGCTGTTCCTTCCCAGAGACCTCTGCTGCCTGCCCCCCACCCGGACACCGCGAACAATACGTTTCCAACAATTATATGATGCTATTTGGACACATTATCCTGCGACAAACCATGCACGTGGCACTTGATTGACTTCCATTTGAAAAATGGAGGGGGGAAGGACCCCTTGGAGAGTCTATAAAGACACCCATTTTAAGCACCAGAAAGGCCCATGAGCCCCTGCCCATCTTGTTCCAGGGTTGCAAATTATTGGCAGCAAGTTCATCGCATCAGAGGTCCGGTGAGGCTGGTCCAGTAATAGCAAAACTGGAGGGTGGCTGGGAGGTTGGTACGTGATCGGTCCCCAGCGCCTGACTGATCCTCTCCCCCCGGGGGTCCCTCCTGCTCATTGTCGAGAAGCTTGCATCACCTCCGGCCATGAACCCTGTTGTGGGGACAGTGGGGCACAACTTCCCCCATTGCATCTCAGCCTGGGATCTTTCTCCTGCCTTGTGGCCTGGTCTGTGTGCAGTTATTTGCACTGTTAGGGGACTGATTCTCAAGTATCCCTATCTGTGTGTGTGTGTGGAGCCTTGGACCAGTCTCCATCCTCTGTGGGATAGCTGGGCCATGGGCAGAAGCACCTTTGTGCCAGTAGAGCCTTCTCCATACTCAGGTGGCCTCCTGTGGCCTGGGGCAGATATGACGGTACCATTAATTTACACAGCAAAGGACACTTCTAGCTTCAAAAGGAGAAACCCCTCTCAGACAGCCTGATGCCACGTAGTGGTCAGACCTGCCTACCAGTGCTCCCTAGCCTCCCTTGACCTGTTGTCTCTCGCCTGCCATGACTTAATCATAAGGTCTTTTAAGTGGAGGGCTGCCTTCACAAGCTGGGGTAGCCTCTTGGGTACCTTTCCTTCAAGTAGAGTCTTTAAGGCTCCCCTGCCCCAAGCTCTATGGGGTGGGTTTCCCCTTTAAGACAACCCCAGTTGTGCCTTAGGGGCAATAATCATGACCTCCAGCTGCCCCTTATAGTCACACCCGTGCCTTACAGATGCCAGTCAGTGTTTGGGGTTGGGGGGCCCTGGCCCTGACTCTGCCCTTGGCCCCTCAAACATCTAACCTTTATTGGGGCTTCTGCCTTCCTGGCTTCTCTAGCTGGTCCCCCTAGTCCGAGGTCCACTGTCCCAGACCTCAGCTTCTGCGTCCCAGCCCTGTCTCTCCCTCTTGGCTTTGGGCTCCTGGTCTCATGTGACAGTCCTTAGGGTCCATAACACTCGCTGGGCAGCTTCCACGCTGCTCTTCCCCTGGGGTCCGTGACCCTCTCTGGATGACTCTGTACTGGGTGCCTCTCAGGCACCTCTGTGGCCTCTTTTTTTTACCCCTATTAGCATCCAATCCTCCGGTCCAGAACTAAGAATAATAAATATAAGCAAACTGCTTCCACAAAACTTCTCTCCCACTCTGGCTCAATGCCCCGTTGCAAGATATGCTTCCCTCTTAGCTGTCTCAGTCTAACTCTTGCTCTCGTGGGTAGCTTGAGTGTCCACGGGCCTGTTTCCTGCAGCCAGCTTTCCTGGGGAGTGCGTCTCCCTGCAGCATCCAAGGCCAGGCTGCCTGTTGTGGCTCAGGCCTTGGGCTTATTTGCCTCTAAGCCCTGTCCCCTTCCTATCATGTGCATTCCCAACCACACACCCAGACAGCTTAGCCTGCTGCATGCTTTTAAAATAGCACCCAGGGGAGAGTTGATACCAAATCCCCTGGGGATGTGTCCACTTGGAACGGGACCGAACTCAGCATCAAGCAGCTGTCAGAGGGCTGGCGTGTGACAGCTGACCAGGCAGCAAATGGGTCCCTGCCCTCAAACCCCATTTTCCTCCATCACAGTGAGACGTCTCTGTCTGTGCAGATCCCCTGCCGGGGGTGTCTGCGTTATCCACCAACCTGTAAGGGAAACCAGCCAGCCTCAGGGCTCTTGGGTTGAGCCCCAAAGAGGCAGGTACTTGGCTTGGCAGTGGGGCTTCCTCCCCCAGCCAGACGCCCCTGCCGCTGTCTGGTTGCGAGCCCCATGCTCCTCATCTCTGAACCCATTTAACTGGGTTATTATAAGGCATCCACTGCTGCAGCAGCTGAGAGCTCAGGTCCCACAGTACTTTGCAAGGGCTGCGCACATTTCTGGGGTACACACTTATGACTATGTTCACTGGCCTAAACATGGCTATTCGGGTGACCATAGGCCCTGGCTCTCCCTGGGCCCCCCAACATTGTGTGCGTGTCTGGACTCTCCTTGCAACCACAGCTGCGCCCATGCCGGAGAGCAAGAAAAGGGGGCAGGTGGCAGTGGCATGGCACAACCTTGTACCAGTCCTTCTGTGCCTAGATCATGGATACCCTGTTCTTGATATACACGTGGTAGGGGTCGTTCCGCTTGTCCACCTTCTGGGACCGGGTGTAGCCCAGGATCAGGCTCCCTACCGTGGCGGCAAAGAGGATCATGACGAACAAGATGTACATATAGGAGTTGTCATCCTTGTGGGCCAGCTGGGCCTGGCTGCTGTTCTTCCTCTCCGGGGGCTGCTCCGCGGAGCACAGGAGGGCTCCGTGAAGCGTCTGATTCAGGGCTTTCAGCACCACCTGCAGGCTCCGGTACCAGGGCTCCGTCACGTTCCCAGTCTCCATGTCCTTGCACATCCCCAGAAAAACGTCTGCTGGAATAAAAGGGAAGGGAGAAGAAAATTTTCCTGAGATCTGACCTAAGCTTACTTTGCTGCAGCTTCAAGCTATTGCTCCACGTGCTCCTCTCTGCATCAAGAAAGACAAGGTGTCTCCCTCTTCTTCGTGGCAGCCCTTCAAGTATTTGAAGGCTGTTGTTATGTTCCCTCTTAATGGGATGTCCCCTTCCCCCTCACAGATCCTAGAGGGTAAGGCTGGCTAAACACAAGGCACAGGCACGCTGGCGCCCAGGACACCCATCACAGCAGGGAGACTGGGACCACTGCTACTACGGGGAACCTATTTAGGAGTCCTCCTCTCTTCCCCTGTGGCTGCCAGGGGTTGTTGAAGAAGGGACCTCACCCGCCCCGTGCAGAGGGCAGGATGCAAGGAGCTAATGGAGAAACCCTGATGGGAGCCCTGTCTGCACCGGGCCGTGGAGGGGACGGGGCAGGGAGCATCAGCCAGCAGGGTCTCAACCTACTGGGACCCACCAGCCCTGAGGACCGTCACCCCCACACCAAGCTGCCACCGAGCCGTGTCTGTGGTGGGAGCTGGCAGGGCTGAGCTGTCCAGGGGCGCTCAGGATTTCCACGCTCCCCGCTCGCCCACCGAGCTCTGGCCCAAACCTGCAGCGACTGGGGTCCTCCACTGAGGTTTTCCTTGCCCTTCCCCTCTAGGACCCACACCGGGGACACTCAGCCACTGCAGTTACTCAAGAGCAGCCCAGAGATGCTGTTTCCTTCCCCAGGCTGCGGCTGAGCGAGCTCCTGGCACAGCCCGTCCCCGCCGCAGCTGATCTCCAAGGCTGGCCGGCGCACGCGGGGTATCACGGTGCAATGCTGGACAGAGCCGGGCAGCTCCGCTCTGCTCCAGGAGTGGGTGGGCAGGGTGCAGACCTCCCTCCTGCCCCAGGGAAATGGGTACAGGGCTGGGAAGCGGGAATAAATACCTTGTGCTCCCGTAGCTCCTTCCAGCCAAGGTGCCCGGGCTTCTACGTAAAGGGTCTCATCAACCCCATTCAAGAGGCACAGGGAGACCCCCGGTCATGCCAGGGAGCTCAGGAGTCCCAGGGCGGGCCTCTGGGGCCGGTCGCTGGCAGAGATGCCGACGTCTGGCCTGCCCTGAGACTGGGTTATGCCTCTCCACCCGACGGGCACAGGCAGCAAGGTGGGAGGAGCGTGTGCTCTTGGTGCTGTGTCAGCCCGGTCCTGTGGACAGACAGAGGCGTGAGCTGGCCCGGCTGCTGCCCAGACGTCTCGATTGTGGAGCAGGATCCCGTCTACAGCTCTGCACCCCCTCGCGCAGCCAGCCCCATACGAAGTGCCGGGAGCCAGCCTGGCTCCTGATGCGAGGGGGGGTGTCCAGCAAGCCGGGGGGGTGCCCAGCTCAGCAGACAGCCCAGGACACACACAAACTCATGAAGTCACAGAGAAGCGGGGCTGGAAGGGGCCTGCCGAGGTCGCATCTGGTCCAGCCCAGACCAGCCCTGTCCAAACCAGCCCAGACAAACCCATTATCCAACCTCTGAGCAAAAATCACACAAATCACCCCTGAGACAGCACCCGGCATCACAGGGAAAGCAGGCAGCCAACATCCTGCTCCTACAAAAGGTGGTTAATATATGCTTGAGAGACCCCAGGTACTGGGCTACATCTCCTGCTACAGAGGAAGGCAGCCCCCCATCCCCAGCCCATAACAATTTGATCTGGGAGAAAAATACCTTCCTGACCCCAAATACAGCATCAGTCTGACCCTGAGCGGAGGGGCAAGACCCTCCAGCTGGGACCCTCCAGTTTAAGCCCCAGCAGGAGCACTGGCACAGCCCAGTCCCCATCCCCAGCCTGGGCTGCAGACAGCACCCAGCGCCTCTGAGCGAGGCTTAAAAGCATCCGGGGACATACTACAGAAAAAGGAGATTTTCCCAGAAGAAATCCTGCTAGTAGCACACAGGCATTGCTACACCTACATCATCCCCAACCAGGGGCTGTCCACCCTGCCCTGAACACCCAGTGATGGAGTCCACCCCTTCCCTTGTGTCTATCCCCCGGCCTCCCTGCTCTGATCGCGAAGAAGTTTTTCCTGCACAGCTGGACATAGCTAGGCCAGGCCGTGCTGGGCAACCTTGCATGTATTTGGGGCTCGGTCACTGCATGGTGTTGTTTTGTACCCTCCAATATCTATCTCCCCTTCCCCCTTTAACCTCACCCGTCTTCAGCCACTCACCCCTGCCCCTTTTATTTTCAAAAGGGAAGAGAAAGGACAAAGATGTCAAACCAGCTCAGCCCTGACCGCAGGGGAAGGTTCTCCCCGCGGCTTCCTTGTTTCACACCCAGTCCCAGCGCCTGCTCCCCGTCGGGGCCACAGGCAGCCTTGGAGCCGGCCAGCGAGACGGTCAGGCGTTAACCGGTGAGCTGCTGGCCGTCCTCTGCTCCCGAGGACGTGCTGAGAGTCGAGGCCCGGCTCTCCCCGATCCGCTCCTCTCTGTCTCTCTTTGCTTCTCTCACTCCACCACCGGGCACGGGCCGTGCGGCTTCCCCAGTGCTGGCAGGGGGTGATTGGAAAGACAGGACCCTGGCTCCCATGAGTTGTTGGCAAGGCGTTCCCCGGAGCAACCAAAGTGTGACTCCCCTACCCCGGGAGCGCTGGCCTCCCCCGGCCCAGCCGCAGGGCAGCAGTGTCGAGTCTCACCAAGAGCCAGGTGCTGCTCGGGTGGGATCCCCTGGTGCTGCCGCCACCCCCAGGCCTAGCCCCAGTCTCCAAGCAGAGAGAGAGACTTCAGGAGCCAACCTGCACGGTCGAGAACAAAGAAACAAAGACTTTACGGCTCCCCACCGACATCAAACACGGGTCCATTGTAAAGGACACAGACAGGTTTTTGTTCTGCTCTGCAGTCCGCCTCCCTGGTCTGCGATTGCTGGGAGCCTGGCTGCATACCAGCAGCCCCTGGTTAAACATCAACGTCCATAAACGCCACCATAAATGTCATGTCACAGCACTGCACAATAGCAAAGGTGTACAGGTCCAACGCCTGCGAGGGTTAAGTAAGGCTAACACCATGCCCTCTCACCTGCTCTGCATTCAGCTCATGGGATTTGATGCAACGGGGTAACCTTCTAGTCCCCCAATGGGCCCTTGCCCCTGGCAGCAGCTGTATGGTTATGGTCAGGAGGAAGATACAGCCCAGCCCACACGGCAGCTGGCCAGTTGTGCAATGCAGCCTGTGCACGGGACAGAAGATTGCCAGAGTCATGAGATCAGCACCCTTCCTGATGGCCCCTGCGCAGTAAGATCTTCAGCCTCTCTGTAATCCATCCTCTCCATCCATCCCCAGCCTCTCTCTAATCTCCCGTCAGGTATTTAAAGACTCTTATCAAACGTCCCTCTCAGTCTTCTCTTCTTCAAACTAAGTAACCCTAGTTCTGCTTCAGCCTTTCCTCGTAAGTCTTGCCTTCCTGGTGCCTAGTCGCTGTTGCTCTGTACTGGCTTCTCCAAACTGCCCACATCCTTCTTGAGGCCAAAAACTGGGAACTGGACTCCAAGTAAGGCCCTGGCAGTATCAAGCAGAGCAGACTATTGCTTCCCTTAATTTGCAAGTGATGCTCCTGTTGATGCACCCAACCCATGATGCTGTTGGCTTTTTTTGCAACAAGAGCACACTGTTGCCTCATATTCAATTTATGCTCCACCATAACTCCCAGATCCCTCCCTGCAGGACTGCAGCCCAGCCAGTCCTTCCCCAGGCTGTATCTGTGTACACAATTATTTCATCCCAAGTTCAGCACTTTGCACTTGTCCTTTTTTAATCTCACCTGATTGACTGCAGACCATTTTTCCAGGCTACCCAGGTCGTTCTGGATCCTAGCCCTATCCTCCAGAGTATCTGCAACTCCACCCCATTTAGTATTGTTAGCAAATTTGCTAAGCATGCACCCAATTCCATCATCCAAATGATTAATGAAGATACTAAACAATACCAGACCCAGAGCAGACTCCCCCCACACCGATACCAGCTCCCAACTAGGCACTGGCCATCGATGACGACTTGTTGAGCAAGATGATCCAGCCAATTATGTATGGACATCACAGCATTTTCATCAAGTCTGTCTTTCCTTAGCATGTTGTGGGAAACGGTGTAAAAAGCCTTGCTAAAGTCGAGGAATATCACATCCACTGCTCTGCTGAGCAACACCTGGCTTTGCAATAAAACACACATTTGTTTCTTTCTGGCAGGACCTTTCTCTTTCCCTGAATTCCCTCCATCTTGTTTCAGCCAAAACTATTTCATGGGACGATAGACTCCTAGGGTTACAAGGTACTTCAAGGGTCTTCTGATCCAACCAAAACACAAGTTTCCCAAAGGCACCATTTTCCCTCTCTGGGACTTATGTCCTGCAATCCCACAGGCTCCTTCACAAAAACTCAGCCCAAACCTAAACACCACCTCCCAGCTCCTCTTTTGCACTTCTTTCTCTTGCTTTTCTCATCATTTTCTGTGTGGAAGTGGAGATAGGAGTATCTTGCCTGCCTTCCCCCAGATGTGAATTCAGCAAAGCTTACTCCACACTGTGAAATGCTGCCCCTCACCCATATGAGCTCGCCCCAAGTTGGATCTCTCGGAACCAGCTCAAACCCAAAACCGCTCAGGCTTGGGTTTGTTAGACTGCAATACCCTCAGCCAGGTAACGTGAGTGAGATACAATAACAGCCATCTTCCTTCCAGCCCCTGAAAGCAAGCCTCCCTGTAATAGGGTGGCCACAATGCCCCTGGAGCCCCCTCAACCCGTGTCAACCTGGCTGTCTTTGGGCAATCCCCCCACCTCCTTGCCTGCCACGTCTTGTTGAAAAGGGAGGCTGCCCCAGGGCTTCCCAAGTCAGAGCTCCTCATGAGCGTCGGTGTTGCTGCCCATTGCCTTAAGGGCCAATTATGTGGACTACATCCTCCCCAATACCCATGCCATGGTGCTACACATACCCGTCAATCCTAACTGCCCCTATGGGCTCCTGGCTCTGTTTGTCCATTACACCAGCTCCAATCTCTCTGAGCTATGGGCATTCAGGCCCCCTCAGTCTCTGGCTATGGTTCTCCTGACTTTCAGTCCTTCTCCTTAGATCCTGGTCCTGCTCCTAGGCCGCTTGAGACGCCTGGGCTCTCCAGCCCTGGCAGCCTCTGGCTGTGTCCCTTCTTAGCCGTTGGCCCCTCCTGAGCTCTGGCCCCTCTCCTACACCCGTGAGACCTACGGGCACCCTGGCCCTACCTCATCCCTGGACCCTCCAGCTCTTTGCTCAATCCCCGGCCCAGCTGGGACCTCCTTACGTCCCCTTAATCCCTTCCACAATGCACCAGAGTTGCATACCGCAGCTCAGATGTTACCCAGGAGCCCTGCTGCTCCAGAGCTCCTATCTTCATGACTCTCGTGGCCAAACTGCCTGTCCAGATCTAGCTTTGGGCTTATACCTTACTAGCCTGGCCCCTTGCTGCTTAGGTGACTCCCCTGGTTGCCACCTGAGCCCTCACTGCAGCACCTTCCCCTCCTACATCAACAAGTGCGACTCCCGTGCTGCCCTCCACGGGCTAAGAAGCCCTAAGGGGCACATCTACATGTGCACTTTAAGGCACATTAGCCTATTTTAGTGTTCATTAAATTGTCAATAAAAAGGTGCTATTTAGTTAAAGTGCATTAAAGTGCACATGTAAATAGGCTAATAAGCATTAAGCATCATTTAAAAACCGTGGTTTTTTAGTTAATGCACAATTTCCAAGTTATAGCACCCTCACCGCCATTTTGAAGTGCAGAACGCTGAATACACATGAAGCTGTAGGCACATTAATTACAGTGGTTCTCAGAGTTGCTCTAATTAAAGCGCCCCTTCACCTCCCCCCTCCCCCTACCCGCCAGAGTATGTGTACAGTCCAAGCAGGGGCTGTGGGAGCGCATGTGAGGACATGGAGCAGTGTCCTGGAAGCTGGGGGAGGTTGGTGAGGGAAACGTGTGGCCCTCACTGGCAAAAAGCCTTGAGCAAGTGTATGGGGAGCAGTGCCTACAGCTGAGAATGATACCCCACCACAGCCACATTCAATCGCCCTCTGCCCCTCACCCAGGCCATCTCATAGAATCAGAAACAATGAGGGCTGGAAGGGACCTCAGGAGGTCATCAAGTCCAACCCCCTGCTCCAAGCAGGACCGGCCCCAACTACATCATCCCAGCCACGGCTTTGTCTACCTGAGTCATCAAACCCTCCAAAGGATGGAGAGTATACCACTTCTCTGGATAACCTGTTCCAGTGTTTTACTACCCTCCTCATGAGAAAGTTTTTCCTAATATCTATCTTCAGACAGATCTGTCTATCTATGCTACAGAGGAAGGCAAACCCCCACCCTCAGTCCATAATAATTTGATCACTACCGAGCACTACCGGGGGGTAACAAGGAACAGCAGCCACAAGTTGACGGAGAGTAGATTCAGACTAGACATCAGGAGGCGCTACTTCACGGTCAGGGCGGCTAGGATCTGTGACCAACTTCCAAGTGAAGTGGTGCTGGCTCCTACCCTGGGAGTCTTCAAAAGGAAGCTAGACAGGCACTTTGCTAGGGTCATTTGACCCGGTACTCTTTCTAGGGGGTCGGACTAGATGATCTGCTCAGGTCCCTTCTGAGCTGACCAGCTATGAAACTATGAAAGGGGACGGCTGATGTTACCTGTTGGTAGAAGACGTGCTCTTTTAACAGTCCCCTAGATGTCCCAGGCAGGCGCGCACACAGCTTTGCATGCCCCTGGTAGCTTCCTTCCAGTCGCTGATCAGGCTGTGGCATTTATAAGGGTCCAATATAACCAAGATGTTTCCTCCCCCTGTGGCCCAGCTGCCTCTCGCTCTGATCCCATTGCCAGGAGGAGGGGAGTTGGCTGGCCTATGAGCTATAAGCAGGTAAGCTGCTGATCCTCCAGGTCCTCTGCAAGCAACCCACTTCCAGGAAGACAGAGAGGAATTACACAGATGAACTGCACCTCTGACACACCTTTCATCAGAGGGTGCAAAGCAAGAATTAAGTCTCCTTCGCTGCCCTCCAGCTATGCGGACTGTCACGCCAGTCAGGCTCAAAGAGGATCTTGCCCAAGGTCACCCCGTGAGTCAGTGACAGTCAGCAGCAACAAGGGATGAACAGTCCCTCCCACTGCAGCCTCAGTACTTGACCCTGGATCCCTTTCCTTGCCCCGCTTGGCCCCTGCTGTCTTTAACATTGCGTGTCCATACAAATCGTAGGGTCAGCAGGGACCTCAAGGCCCACCTGGTCCAACCCCCTGCACGAAGGCAGGAATGCAGCTCCTAAATCACCCCTGTCCAATGCTTATCCAGCTTCTCCTTGAAACCCACCAGCAAAGAGACTGCCACCACCCCCAGTTCAGCCTGTCGCGCTGCCTCCCCGCTCCAACAGCAAGGGGATTTATTCCGACCTCTCATCTTAATCTGCTTGGCTGCAATTTCAAGCTAGTGTTTCGAGCCCTGCCCTCTGCAGCAAGGAGAACTGTTGTTCTCCCTCTTCCTTATGGCAGCCCTCCAGATAGTTGAAAACTGCTACCACGTCCCCACCTTAATCACCTTCCCTCTGAGCTAAACATGCCCGGCTCTCTCAGCCTCTCCTCGTCCAGCCCCAAGACATGGAAGATACCGAAATCCAGCACTTCCAGTGGGAAAACCCCAGCCAAAAGATGCAGTTGGCCCAATAAATCGCCCACAAAAATCCTTGCCTCTCACATCCCAGCTCCTTTATTATGGCTCTCGCCTCCCTCTAGACCCTCCCCAACTTCTGCACGTCCTTCATCAAATGTGAAACCCAGAACCGCACACAGTAGCCTAGTGCGGCCTAGTAAGCGCTGGGTAGAGGTGCTACCACTTCCCAAGTCCTACAGCCAATTCTCCTGTGGTTGTAGTCCAAATCTGCATTTCCATTTTTTTTGCTGTTTTCACAGCGTGTGCTGTGCATAGGAAGAGATCAGGGACGGGAGCAGACCACTGCAGTGCTGCCCAGCAACACCAGCTTTCACGCCACCTGCATCACAAAGCTGCACCAGGTGTGGACACAATACAGAACAATTACGCCGAGTAACTTACTCCAGAGTTTACTCCGCAGTAAATCTGCATTTATCTACCTCTCCCAAGCTGCCCGCAGTAGATGCTGTCACAGCACCTCGCCCCTCGGAGGTGAGAGAGCTGAGATGCGCTGAGCAAACAACTATACCAGGGATGAATCAGGACCAGGTGCACAACACTTACCATGCAATAAGTCACCTCAGGATAAAGGTCTCCTCCTCTTATGCCACAGAGCCAAGTCAGTTGACTGAGTAAAATATGCTGCATCTCCTCACCCTACATTGCACATAGAGATAACAATATCACCCTGGACTAGAGATTGGCGGAGTATCGGCCCGCAACAGCCCGGGGGCATGGGAGTGTCAGGCCACCGGGCAAAGCACCTTTTACATCGTCTTGGCCACCTCCCAGATATGGGCAGAGGAGGCTGTGGGTTCGTATCACAAGCAGCACTTTCCTTAAGGCTGTAGTCCTCAGCACTGGATGCAGCGTGGCAGGAGGTACTGAGACCTGGCTCAATGAGCTCCCTGTTAAATGAACATCGTGCCGGTTGATCTTTCAGCTCAGACTATTGTGGCTCATGCTTCTAGGCACAATCCTGCTGGCGGCTGGTCCACCCCAGGGGTATGGTCCAAGAGGTAGCTGGGCAGGGAGCTCGGCCAGGCTACCCTCTAAATCTCAGGGTGAGCCTCCTCCCAGAGGAAAAGGCCACTTAGCCCCAGGTCAGTCATGGACACTGTGGTCCACCTGCACTGGGGAAGCGAGTGCCAAGCTACATAAAAATCACAGAGCAGCGGGGCTGGAAGGGACCTCCCGAGGTCACGTCTCGTGCAACCCCCAAGATCAGCCCTACCCAAACCATCCCCGACAAAGCCGTCATCTGAACTCTTTGTAAAACTACCATCATCCCTGACACAGCACAAGACATCGCACCTGAACCTGCCACAGATAAACCAGGGGGATCACAGCAGCCAACATCCTGCTTCTGTAAAAGGTTGTTAATTTGCACCCAAGAGATCCCGGGTAAAGGCCATGCCCCCGCTATAGAGGAAGGCGAACCCCACCGCTCAGTCTAGGCCAATCTGATCGGGGGAAATTCTTTCCTGACCCCAAATGTGGCATCAGCCTGACCCTGAGCGGAGGGGCACCCTCTAGCCAGGACCCAGTGGGGGTGGTCCCAGCATCGGCACAGCCCGGTCCCCACCCCCAGCCTGGGCTGCAGCAGCACCTAAAACCCCACTCACACATGGAGCAGAAATGGGAGGAGGATCAACCAGCAAAGCCCAGAAGTCTGGGCAATCCCCATGGTAGATATGCCTAGATCACCCCCAACCATGATTGCACACTGTCCTCCCCATAGCCTTGCACTGGAGAGACCACCAGGAGCTGAAAGGAGGACAGTGCATCTAACCCCTCACTTGTGCAAAGGGGCGTGTTGTGAATCTAGCACTGACACCACTGACCTCATCTCACGCGGCAGCCTAGAAATCACAGAAAATGAGGGTGGAAGGGAGCTCAGGAGGTCACATGTAGTCCAACCCCTGCTCCAAGCAGGACCAGCCCCAACTGCATCATCCCAGCCACGCCTTTGTCTAGATGGGTCTTCAAAATCGAAGAATGGAGAGTCCACCACCTCTCTGGGGAGCCTGTTCCAGTGTTTTACTACCCTCCTAGTGAGAAAAATTCTTCCTAATTCTCCCTACCTCAACTTCCCTTGCTGCAGCTTGAGCCCATTGCTCCTTGTCCTGTCGTCTGCCCCCACTGAGAGCAGCCCAGCTCCATCCTCTTTGCACCCCCCTGCAGGGAGGTGACGGCTGCTATTCAATCCCCCTCGCTCTTCTCTTCTGCAAACCAAATCAGCCCAGTTCCCTCAGCCTCTCCTCACCTATCAAATCCCCCCTCGGTCTTCTCTTCTGCAGACAACATCAGCCCAGTTCCCTCCTCTCTTACCAGTCATGCCCCCCGACCCCCAGCCACCCTCCACCAGACTCTCTCCAATGTGTCCACATCCCTTCTGTCCTGGGCCCACAGCTGGACACAGGACTCCAGATGTGGCGTCCCCAGTGCCGAACAGAGGGGAGGAATCACTGCTGGCACCGCTCTGACCAGTGCAGCCCCTCAGCCCGCCCCAGACCCCAGCTGCCTTCCAGCTGCTGCCTCAGGGCAACGAACGAGCCTGCGAGTCGTGACCAAGCGCCGAGCAAGCCCGGCCCCACCTAAGCCGCTCCGCGGGGCGATGAGGCCGCCGGGCTGAGCACCCTGCTTCCCGCCAAGGTGCCTCCAGCTCAGGGCCAACAGCGCAGAGGAGAATCACCTCCTTTTCCTCCGGGTCCAGCTCGCGAGCTCCTGAATGCCCCAGCTGTTACCTGTCAGGTAAACCGATACCGCAGGACGTCAACAGCTCGGGGCCAGCGCTGCCTCCGGCGCTCCCTGGGCTTATTGCTGTCATCCGCTTCCTTAAGCCCCAGGGAGGTTTGCAGGAAGGAGGCGCGCACGGGCAGCGGGCACAGGGTCCCAACCTGCTCCTCTGCCCTTGGCACGGGACCGTTTTAACCGCGACCTGGCTCGCTGCGGCTCAAAAGCCTCCGTGTCAGCGGACCACGATGCTCCTCCGTCACCGTCGTGTGGGTCTGGGGGCTCGGCGTCCTGGGAGGGGCGCGGGGCGCCCGTCTCGCTGGTGGGCAGCTCCTGCGGTGCTGGGCGCACCCCGAGGTGCTGGGCGGCAGGTCTGGGAGGACCTGGGAGGAGCGGGGGCATCAGCCGGGGGCTCGCGCTGGGTGCAGAGCCGGCTGGACTTGGTGACAGGAAGGCTGGGTTGTGCCGGCTGATGTGGAAACTCGGGTGTGGACGGCAAAAGGCAACTTCCCTCATGAAACTGCAGCGTGAGCCAGGCCTGGGGCCGGGGAGAGGAGCTGGGCGTCCTCTCACCCTACCCGTCCCGTTCTCCCCCGGATACCAGCTCCATCTGCCCACTTGTCCTCTGCCCTCAGCCCCAGCGGGTGCCAGCTGCTTTCCTCAAGATGCACCTATTCTGCGAGGGCCCAGGCAGCAGCTGAGGCCCTAGACTGGAGTCAAGTGGTCTGGTTCGACTCCCAGGTCTGCCATCCCACCGGTGTGCAACGCCTGTTTGGGCTTTGGCTGTGAATTCACTGGGGCAGGGACCGCTTCTGCCAAGCTGGCTGCTATGGCATTGGAAATAAGGGTGCTGCTAGGCTTATGCTGTCCACGTCTACACATGCATTCATGGACTTTTCCTAATGCACATTAAATGTAGCATCTCCAGTGTGAGGTACTGAATTGATACACAAGCGGCTGCTTTAATGCACTATAGTGCAAATGTGTGCTTTTTTTGGTGGTGCTTAGTACCCAGTAGCCTGTTTTACTGAGCATTAGCGTAATAACACACTTTTTAACATGCCACCTTAATGCGCAGTAAAATAGGCTATTGTGCATTAAAGTGCATGTGTAGACGCACCCACTGGGTTGCTGTGAGGGTCACGCTGGGTTGGGTAAGAGTGGAAGGCCCAGGATGGTGGTTGCTCAGTGCAGTTGTGCAACTCTTAAGATCCTGGACTGGAGCCACCAGGGCTAGGGTGCGCTGTGAGAAACTGAGTAACAATCACCATGGAAACTGGATTTTGATTTTGATCCTGCAATGGAAAGTGATCCAGACTGGTTAATCTGCCCTCACTGGGTGCCCTGTTCTGTTGCCAGCTTGGGGTGGTGCCACAATGCCCCACCCTCTCTCTAGCAGAGCAGTCCAACTCCCAGGCCCTTTTCATACTGCCTGCAAAATCTCCAGTTCAGTTCCATGGCGCCTGATCCCGGCTGGACAGGCCGGCACGAGCTCCGCATCTCCCTGACAGCAGAGCTCCCCTGGCTGCAGCAGCACTGGAAGCGCGTGTGTAGACAAGACCCAGGTGTTTCCACACCACGTGAGCACCGAGCACGGCTCTCGTTACGATCAATGGGTCTAGAGCACAGCGAAAGCTGGGCAGGAACTAACGGGATGAAGTTCAGTGCTGACAAACGCAAGGTGCTGCACCTCAGGAGGAATCATCAGAAACACAAATGCAAAATGGGTGACCCCGGGCAGGATGGCAGCGCTACAGAGAAGGAACCGGACGCCTTGACAGATCACAGACTGAGCACGTGTGTGCAGCTGCACAAAAGGCGCGTGCAATTTAGGGATGCATCAATAGAAGCATTAAGTGCAAGACACGGGAGGTGATAGCGCCTCTCTATTCGGCACTGGTTCGTTAGGCCTCGTTTGATATTGCGTGCAGTCCCGGGCTCCACATTTTAACAAGGGCATGGAGAAGGTGGAGAGGGTCCAGAGGCAGGTGACAAAAGTGATAAAGGTCTTGGAAGGCAAGGCATAGAGGAGAGGAAGAAGCCAGGCATGTTCAGCTTGCAGAAAAGGTGCTTAAGAGGGGACTCAACAGCAGTCTTCAAATACCGCAAGGGCTGCTGTAAAGAGGAGAAAAAGCACCTTTGCTCTCTTGCTGCAGAGTAGGCCACAGACCAACAGCTTGAAGTTGCAGCAAAGCAGGTTTAAGTTGAATATCCAGAAAAACATTTTTACTGTCAGAGCAGAGAGGCCGTGGGACAGATGCCCAGGGAAGGGGTGGGCTCTGCAGCGCTGGAGGGGTTCAAGAAGTTGGACAGCCCCTGGTCGGGGATGATCTACGTGCAGCGATGCCTGCAATTAAGCCTTCCTCAGAGGCGCTGGGTACTGGCTGCAGCCAAGACTGGGGATTGAGCCTGGGCTGGGGCCTCGAGTCAGAGGGTCTGCTCAGCGTCCGAGCAGTCCGGAAGCGATTTTACCCCATGTTCAGACGGATACAGAAAGGGGGGGGGGGGCCCTACCAGCGTGCTCAGAGCAGCACCAGTCTCAATCTGTCCCCCCAGGCAGCGACCCGGGGGCTCAGCCTGTCTGGGACTTGCAAAACTGGGGTTTCCAGCCTGGGAACACGAGGGACATTGGGAATCTGGGGAGCCTGTTAAAGCCCATCCCCAACGGAGGGGATGTCTGACATTACAGGGATGGGAGCAGTTAGCCTTGTGGGGCTCCTACCCAGATTCCAGGGCGTGTGCAAGTGTGTGTGTGTGTGTGTGTGCATGCACAATCCCCTTCACACCCACATCACCCGGTCTTTCTTGCCCTCTTGTGGCTGATCCACAACTCGCACAAAAGGCATCCTGTTAAACTGAATTAGCCAGTGCCCGTTAACAAGGTTTGCGTGGACAGTGCGAGCTGCGGTGAAACCCGCCGCGCCGGGCTGGTCAAACAACAACTTGTTCCGTCAGCACGAGGACTCCAGCTAAACCTCTTCCGCCCGCATTTTTAAGGTCTTCAAAATACCCGCTTTTACCCTAGTGTCACCAGGGGAGACCTAAAGCCCGTCTCTTGAAGTGTTCAGTGTGGAAAGCCCAGTCCAACCCCACCGATGGCCCAGGTGGGGTCACATTACAGGTCCCCAGAAACCGTCACCTCAACGCGACACCCCCGCAAAATATTTTCAAACCACCCCAGGTCTCCCAGCCCCGCCACACCAAAGTTCTCTGTGACAGCAATGATGCATCGCAGATCCTTTGGCTCGGAAATCACGAGCCCTTATGGCTGGAGAGAAAGGAGACTCTCCATCTGCTGGCAGTGGTATAGGGACTCTGACCCTGTTACGTGGCTCCGATTCCAGCCAGCAAAAGGCAGCAGAGGGAGGACGTGAGGGTAAAGGTTTGTTATTCCCCCAGTTTTCTCTTTCCTCGTGCGCTTGGCTTCGCAGCTCTCCTGGAGAATTGAATGCACCTGGACTCCAGGTACCCCCGAGAGCGAGAAGCATGGCCCCTCCGGCCAGCCGCGGCGACAGGGGGCTCCATGGGAGCGGCGCCGGCAGACAGAGGCAGTGACTCTTCCCCTCTGTTCAGCACCGGGGAGGCCACATCTGGATCCTGTGTCCAGCTGTGGGCCCCCCACTACAGAAGGGATGTGGACACATTGGAGAGAGTCCAGCGGAGCACAAGGAAAATGGTCGTGGGGCTGGGGGGCATGACCGGTGAGGAGAGGCTGAGGGAAATGGGCTCATTTAGTTTGCAGAAGAGAAGAGCGAGGGGGATTGAATAGCAGCCGTCACCTCCCTGCAGGGGGGTGCAAAGAGGATGGAGCTGGGCTGGTCTCAGTGGGGGCAGACGACAGGACAAGGAGCAATGGGCTCAAGCTGCAGCAAGGGAAGTTGAGGTTGGATATTAGGAAAAACTCTTAGTATGAGGGCAGCGAAGCACTGGAACAGGCTCCCCAGAGACGTGGTGCAGTCTCCATCCTTGAGAGTGTGAAGCCCCGGGTAGACAAAGCCTTGGCTGGGATGATGTGCTAGGGGCTGGTCCTGCTCGGAGCAGGGGGTTGCACTGGATGCGACTCCCAGGGTCCCCTCCACCCTCACTGTCCGAGTCTGTGACTCCACACCGGACGGCACCGACCGCTCGGTCTTGGAAGGAAGGAGCCGGGCAGCGGACGAAGCTGGCGCTCTCCTGGCCCAGGAGGAAACGTCTTCGCAGGAAGCTGAGCCCGGGAAGAGGGAGGGCGCCTTCCCACCCCAGCCCTGAATCCACACAGGTTCGCCCACACACCCGTGCAGGTCTCGGGTCACCCACCGGCTCTGCGGGACCGCCACACCGCACCGCGGCCACGCTCACCTGGGTGCAGGAAGGACGGCGCGCTACGGCAGCGCCACGAGGCGAGCAGGACGGTCCCAGGAGGATCCGGGGGGTGCGAGGCAGCCGGGCGGTGACGCGCTGCGTTGGACAGGGGAGAGCCCCGTTGTCTCCCTGCAGCCAGGGAAAGGCGGGGGCAGGCGGCTCCCACGGGCCCCGAGCGGGAGCTCCTTCCCTGGGCACACACCACCCCTCCCACACACACACTCACCCCGGGACACACAACACCCAATCCCTAACACACATGTGCTCACCCCTGGGACACACAACCCTTGCCCCTAACACACATACACTCACACTCACCCCTGGGACACACAACACCCTATCTGTAACACACACACGCTCGTCCCCCTGGTATACACAACCACTGCCCCTAACACACACACTCATCCTCAGGACACACAACTCCTGCCCTTAACAAACATATATACTTACACCCCTGAGATACACAACACCCTACCCCTAACACACAACACACCTACTCATAACACACACAAGCTCACCTCCAGGACACAACCCCAGGCCCTAACACCGCCCCCCCCCAGGGACTCACAACTTAACACACACAAAGTCACACCCCTGAGATGCACAACACCCTATCAGTAACACCCCCCTCCCAGAGCACACAACCCCTGTCCCAACACACACACACACACACCCCTGAGATACACAACACCTTACCCATAACATACACACACTCACCCCCAGGACACGCAAGCCCTACCCCTAACAGACATGCTCACCTCCAAGGCACACAACACCCTATCTGTAACACACACACACTCACCCCACTAAGACGCACAACCCCTAACACACACACATACACGCTTATGCCCCTCAGACATATAATTCCCTACCCTAACACAAGCGCACATTTATACCACTGAGACGCACAAGCCCTAACACACAAGCACACGCACTCACAACCCTGAGACCCACACCCCCTACGCCAACACACACTCACACCTCTGAGACACACTGTTCCTAACATGAATGCATACACACTTACAAACCTGAGGTACACAGCTCCCTACCCCTAACACACTGACATACAAACACACAATCACACTGCTGGGATGCACACCCCCTAACACACACACACACACACTCACAACCCTGACATGCACAGCCCCCTCCCCCTAACTCAAACACATATCCCCACACCCCTGAGACCCACAACCCCTACCCCTAACACCCCCCCAAAGCCCCCCTTAACACACATGCACACTGACGGCCCTGATAAACAGCCCCTGCATCCTAGCACATGTGCAGACACACACACCTGGCACACACAACCCTTAACAAATACATACATATACACTCACACCTGAGACACCCAACCCCTATTGGTAACACACATATACACACCTGACAACCCCGCCCCCCCCCGGGGACACAGCCCCTAACACACGCATACATCTCTGAAACACAGTCCTTTACACACACACATACACTCACCCTGGGGCGAACAACCCCCACCAGCCACACACACACACACACACCTGAAACACCCGCACTCACACCGCCTCTACCTACCCCAGCGCGCGCACGCACACAACCCTGAAGCACGCAGCATTTAACGCCCCCCCGACACACAACCGCTGCCCCTAACACCCCCGGGCACACGCGCACGCTCACCCGCGCCGCGCGTGGG
>NW_017728906.1:203478337-203486728 GCF_001723895.1 Crocodylus porosus | reverse complement strand
CCGGGAAGCCCCGGCGCCCCGCGGGCTCCTCAGCAGCCGGGGCTCGGGCTCCCCGCAGCCGTGGCGGGGGGCCGGCCTGGTGACGCCCTGCGCGTTGGCGCGGAGCGCTTCGGACAGCGCGTGGCCCCTCCTGCCCCCGCCCGCAGCCCCCGGTGGGGTTTGCACAGGCTGCGCGGACCCGGCAGGGTGACCCGCGCCCCCCCGGGACGGGGCGGCTCCTACACTCCTGACTAGCTCGGGAGCGGAAGCAGCTTCCAGGGGGCAGATGCGGAGAAGGCTCGGCCTGGCGTTATGAGGGAAGAAGAGACGGCGTGTCCTTCTGACAGCTGCGGAGCTAATACAACAAACAGCTTCGAAGATTATATTTTGCCTAGTGTGTCGGGTTTTTTCAACTCACAATCTAGTAAAATAAATACAGCAAATGAATGCACGTTCCACTAGGGTTGTATTTACTTTTCCTCCCACTGAATGATACAGCCCTAGACCCCTAGCGCGTCAGTAAAGCTTCTAGTTTCGTTTTACCTGGAGAAAAATATGTGTTGTCTTATACGCACACCATCTGCACCCCACTTTTCAAAACGCTAGATCCACCCATGGGTTCAGCCCTCTCTATCCCAGGGGCTGCTGCATCCTTCCCTACAGCTTCCTACAAGCAAACATGCCCTTGCTGGCTTGGTTGGGCAACAAGCAGGTGCTTTGCTTGTCCCAGGATAAACCACTTTACCATGGGGCAAAGCACAGTGCCTCTCTTCTGGATGTCCGTGGCCTTCTACAGGCATTCAGTTTCTCCTGGGAGAGTCGCTGCTCTACCAGGAGAAACCGGGGTTGGGCTTTTTCTTGCAGAGTAAAAACGATTGCTCCAAGGGAAAAATAAGATGGGAACAAGCAGGGTGAAATCATCCCCCCAGTTTCTTTGGTGAGGGCAAATTTCTGCATGTGCTACGCTGAGTAAGTTTTCTACCAGGAGAACAAACCTGGGAGATTTCTCCCAGATTCTTTGAATGTGTGTAGGCAGTGGCCACTGTCCTGTGATAATCCCTTTTATTTCAGGGCCCCTTGTCTTGTGTCCCCTTCAGACATCCATGGCCATTGCCATGGGTGGATCTGGGATTTTGAAGAGCGGGGTACAGGTGGTGCGGTGCATCGTCACATATAACACAACACGCACCGTTCCCCCGTTAGATGAGAAGCTTTACTAACACGCTTGGGGCCTCGGGCTGAATTATTCAGCTTCGGATTGAACCTACAACAAATATAACACCATTGGTGGGGATGTGAAGTAGGAGCTCCATGACCAGGAGCAGCGAACAGGCAGCGGCAGGGCAGAACAAAGGCGAGCTGGATGGGTCAGACATCCAGGCTATTAAAAAGAAGAGTGGGTGGTTAACACCTGTGGAGTGAAGAGTTTAGAAGGGATCAGGTGGATGATGAGCCAGGAAGTCAAGTGACTGTCCTTGCTGCCTGTGTAGAAGTGCCAGGACTTGGTTTTAAACTTTGGGTGGAGCAGGAGTCAAAGGCAGGTGCACGTGGACCGGTGCATGTCGCCCCGGATCCACCCCTGGCTGTTGTCCCCAGATAAGAGGCGGAGGCCTCAGGACAAGGGACCCCCAGGCTGTGTGGGATCTTTTCAGCAGGGGTGCCATCAGGCCTACCTGGCTGGGAGGTGACTGCAGGCAGCCCCATTATTTCTTAATCTCATACAGCTAGAACCAGACATTGCATTTGTCCCTGGACAAGTTGTACCTGTGTTAATCCCAGAATAAAAATATCCTGGGATTGTCATGTACACACGTCACCCTTCTAATCAGGGTTGAGTGAGCAGCTGGATGCATCCGCCATGGATCAACGATGCAATCCCAGGGTAGCTGTACGGCCGTACGTTGCAATCCCTGGATGAGCTGTTACTCCCTCTTATCTGGGAAACATTCACAGGCCGTATCCTGGGACAATGGACGTGGGCGTCTGTACAGCGACACTTTGCCCCAGGATAAAATGGTTTCTCCCAGAATATATGCGACATCTGTTTGCAACTGTGAGAGAAGCCAGCATTTCCCCATCCCGGCTTGAGGCGGAAGAAGAGACCAGCCCACGGGGGCAGCTGGGAGATAATGCCAGCATCGAAGCCAGCCTACATCCAACTACTTACACTCTGCGGATGGCAGCGTGAGTGAGACCTGGGTCACAAACAGAAAAACCCAGAGAGAGAAACCCAAGCCACTCATCACATAGCACAAAGGGAGTGCCTGGGAGGGATCCCTGGGGAACAGGAGCTCAGCTTAGGTTGCCCACGGGCATATATGAACCATACGTGGTCCACGGATGCACCTCCCCACGTGCGATGGGTACCCAGGCTGCTGCTAAGCGCCGCTGCGTGACCACCGCAGTGCAAAACAGTGACGTAGTTCTCGGGTTCAGCATGTGCATTTGCACAGATCGCCCTCACCTGAGAGCCAGGGTGCCGGCTATGCCCGGGGAAGGATGATGCGCAGGTGCGCAGGGCTGTTAACGTCCGGTTGGCCATGCGCCGAGCTGTGCCAGGGATGCAGAGGACACAAGAAGCCACCCATCAAGTCCCAATGCCCCGTGCTGGTTTTCAAGCAGGCAGCATTTCCAAAGCTTGTTTTCTCATGCCATTCGCCTGGTTTCATTGCCGAGCCAGGCTTGCAGCTGGGATGACAGAGGGCATTCTGTCAGCTCCCCAAAATCATCCCAACCAGCTGATGAAGAGACACCTACCATAACGCTGACCTTTGCAGATGTGACAACCAGGTTGGTCAGCAAAGGTAAGGAAGCTGTCACGTCCAGCTAAGCCAGGAATGAGCTCCAATTAAACTGAGCACAAGGCCTGAAAGGAGATATGACAAAGGGAAGACCATGCATTAAATAACCCGAATCCGCCACATCATAGCTTTATCTCAAAACGTTAGCCGTAAGGATTGATAGGTGTTAGATGCTGTCGTGCTACAATAGATATGTTCTTGTTAAGATTCTTAGGTAAGTTGTGAAAAGAAAATGGCCTTCTCAGAGAAGACCGTCAACTACGGGAAAGAAGAAACAGGACAGCATTGAGCGGCATTCGAGAGAAAGGAGGAAAGAAACCTCCTTTCTGCTTTCCCAAGGACGTGGCTCCCAACTAGCTGACACCTTCCACGTCCACGGATCAGCACAGTCCCCAGAACTTCAGCGAAACCAAAAAACCTTCAATGAAACCAATTAGAGACCCTGTATCAGCCTGTGAGAGCCAGCCACCTCTACATATAGGATATGGGCTGGAGGGAAATTTGGAGAACTCGACAAATTCAAGAAGACCGGCAGCTCTCTCCGCTCTTGACCCTCCCTGGCTGGTATAGGCACGTGTTTTCTGTGTTGCACCATCACAAATAGCCAGACAGACTTTGGGGTAAATGCTTGGTTCTGGGGTTTGGGGTGTCAGCACAAGCTCAGGCTGTAGACCTGCCTCTTCTATCAGTAGCCAGTTTGCACCATTACCTGTAGATCCAGGTAATGCACTCAGCCTGAATTCTGCCCCTTCTTCTCCCTGGACCTGGCAGCAGCCCCTGGGAATGTAACCCGCTGCCACGGGACGTGCTAACTTCTCCATCCTGTCCCCACATCAAGACTAACTGCCTTTCTGGAAGAGATGAGAGAGCCAAACACAGGTCATTTGGCTCCAGACAATTCTCTCGCTTCTGATACAGAGCGGGCTGCACTAGACAACCGAACGGCTCTTCTGAATCTTCAAGCCTATAGATGTGCCACGAATAGCTAGGAGGAAGGAGTAAAATCGGGCCTTGCCTTGCCCACAGATTTGAGCCCCAGCTTCCATCTGTATGCAGGGCAGTCGTGCTGACAGTGGGAAAGGGAGCCATGCAGGATGGCGCCACACGGCTGTGGTGCGAGTAGAGGGATCGCACACACTTCGCTCGAGTGCCGCAGTCAGCAGAGGGGCACCGGGATCTCTCCTTGCCCAGGAGATATCTCCTTGTCCTGTCAGCACCCCGGTACCTTATACCTGCCTGGCTTCTGGGGCTGGCAAGGAACCAGCAAAGGCGCCTCCCAAGGAGTGTGCAAGGGTGCAGAGGCAGTCGTGTTGATCGAGTCTGGGGTGTTTTGCACACACGCTAGGTGTAAGTGCAGACACTTCCCGACTTGGCCCAAGTTTGGTGTCAGCAGGGAGGAGGTATGGGGCTTTGCCCTGCCATGCTCTGGGGCTCGGCTCCCAGGGTCTCCTGCAGCTCCCCTGTGCGCGGCGCCATGATGCGTGTGACTGGCAAGTGCTAGGATTCAAAGGACCTGATCAATAATTCAGCTAAAATGCCTTTTTTAAATCCAAAGGCTAATGGCAGCTGTACAGGAACTTTAATCTATTATAGTATTTCAGACTTTGTTTAACTAAACCTCAGAGAGCAGCGTTACAATAGCTAGTCAGGACCGTGTCCACACGTTAATTAGTTGCAAGCAGTCTCACTGGGCTAGCGAGGGAGATTGCAGCCACCCGGTGCTGGCTCCGGCACGTCGGCTCACATGAGCCAAGAGCGTCTCTCTCTTGATATGCCCCCAGCACGGGATTAACAAGCTGGATATACCCCCAGACTCTTCATTACATCCTAACTGGAAACTTCACACCTATTTGTCTTGCTTTTTCCACCCACCAACGTCACTTCCTTTGCCCGTTCACTCCAGATTTCCCAGGGGTCATGTTCCGGGTGTCAAGCTGGCACCATTTCTTCCAGCCTTACATCTAGATTAGCAAATCTAGTGCCTGTTACACTGCTTTCCAAGCACGTGGGCACCAGGGGACCGCCTAGCTGACCTCCTGTTTCTCTGCCTCTCTCACGGGCACGTACATTGTCACGCTTGTAGCTGCTCAAACCTCCCATCATCTAGTCCACCGCTGAACTCCTGCAGCAGAGAGCAGCACGGTGCAGAGAGGGCAGGGTCCCGGTTACGGTCCAGCCAAGCATCTCTCTGAACTTTCTGCCTCCTTTCATTGGAGGTCTGCTCTTCGCTGCTCTCCCTGGTCTGGAAAGACACAAACAGGAGTGTGGATGTGGGCCTTCAGCTCCAGGGCACAGCCTCCCCTACCTCCCATTTATCCAGCAGCTCGGACAGCCCCGGCTGCTGACACAGCTCCAGCATCCCTCCATCACACCCCACCCTACAGCCCTGCTCCTCCACAGCCGCTCTCCCCTCCATCCCCCGATCAGCGCGCAGGGGCCATGGAGTAGGTGGCAGGTGGACATGTACCCCGGGCAGTGCCAGCGGTGGCACCATATATATGTTTATCAACCTAGAGGCTGCAGGGGTTCTCCGCATCTCCTGCCACCAGTGCAAACCAAGCTGAGAAGCGGCTACCTGGCCTGCAAGCTGCACTGTGTGAACACAGCTACATTGCTTCCAGCTCCGAAGCTAGCCTAGGTAGCTCTGCACAGCTCTCTCCCACGCTGTAGAGACATGCCCTGTGTTACTGAGCCACCGGCTAATTAGGTCTTCAGAGGCCTTAT
Organism: Crocodylus porosus; assembly: GCF_001723895.1. Classification (NCBI taxonomy): domain Eukaryota; kingdom Metazoa; phylum Chordata; order Crocodylia; family Crocodylidae; genus Crocodylus; species Crocodylus porosus. Next base: position 203,481,224 of record NW_017728906.1, on the reverse strand, counting down.
TATAGGCTGGGGGTGGTTGGCATTAGTGGGTGCACTGCTATAGTGGGGTTGAGGTAGGTAGAGAAAACTTGCAATGAAGGGGTGACTGAAAGCAGTAGTGATGGGAAGCAGAGACGGAGAGCAACAAGGACACATGCAAAGCCCTGCAGTTGGGATGCAATAAGGGCAGGCACAAATACAGCCTGAGGAATGACTGGCCAGGATGCAGGGGTTACCACGGACCATAAGCTGAGTACCAGCCAAGAGCGTGCTCCTGTTGCAAAACAGACCAACAGGATCCTGGGGTGTAAATAGGTGTCGTGTGTCCAGTTTTGGGCCCCACACTTCAAGAAGGATGTGGACAAATTGGAAAGAGTCTAGTACAGAACAACAACAATTAGGGGCTTGGAAGGCAAAACTTAGGATGAGAAGCTGTTGGGGTTTTTTAGTCTGGAGAAGAGTGCAGGGGGGTTGATAGCAGTCTTCACAAATACCAGAGAGGTGATGGAGATGGACTCTTCTCTGTGGCTGCAGGGCCAGGGCCAGGAGTAATGGTCTCAAACCGCAACAGAGGAAATCAAGGTTGGAGATTAGCAGGAACTTTGACTAGGAGCGTGGTTCAACATTGGCACAGGCTGCCTAGAGGAGCTGTGGGATCCAACCTTGGAAATTTTCAGGAGCAGGTTAAACAGATACGTGGCTGGGACAATTTAGTCTGGGATGATCCTGTCCTGAGCAAGAAGCTGGACTAGATGTGAGCTCCTCAGGGCCCTTCCAGTCCTATGACCCTATGGGTTGCCAGTGGGATGTCTGCACCACACAAGACCCCCAGCTCTGCTCATGTTACCTAGAAAGTCACAAGCACCATAGTGTCTGGTATCCAGGTTGTAGCCATATTGATCTAGAGGAAAAGGCAATCAGGACTCATAGTAGAGTTGGTATCTTTTATTAGACCAACAAGATTTTTGCATTCCCAGAGCTAAGTAGCAGTCATCTGCTTCTCACTAATTGATGGGATTAGCTGTGCCAATATAGGGCGGTGGGGGAGGGGCAGCAACACACACAGTGTGCCCTGGTGTCAGCCCCCAAGCTGCATGTTTTAGTCCTGGCTGGAGGAAAACTGCTGCTCTAGGTTGAGAAGGGCTTGCAAGCACAGTCCCCACTCACTTCTCTAAAGCAGGGGTGTCAAACCTATGGACCACAGGCCAGGTCAGGCCCAGAGGTGGCTCATCTAACCTGTCGTCTTCTCCCAGGGCTGGACTGGAGAAATCACCCATGCAAATTCACGTGAAGCCATGGCTTCTACTTGCAGCAGCTGCTGAAGCCACGACAGGAGGAGCCCACCTTCTCTAGAGCAGGTATAACCCACAGCCACGTACACAGCAAGCAATATAGCCTGTGGACCACTTTGTTGGCACCTCTGCTCCTAGCTGATCTCCTTTTCTCCCCACTGAACGTGCTCTTCTGCTTCGTGATCAATCAGCCTGCAGGTTTCAGGCTGCCACCGAAACCAAATTCCTGGTCCCAATCGCAGCAAACAATAGAGGGGAAAAACCCATTTAATGAGAAAGCTTGTAATGTGTTTTCAAGCCAAATATTGACCTTGGAACAGCTCGTCTCAAATCGCCTTCCTACTTCCTTGCCGGACCTTGCAGCTCGTTCTCCCCGTGCTGCCGTTTTGCCTTTCTCGCCGATGGAGCCGCAGCCGTGCTTTTGCTGATTTCCATCTGCCCCCGACCCCATTTCTCAGCCCGTTCTGACACCGTAATTCGGAGCCTTTGTTTTTCAAAGAAGCCATTGGCATTCTTGTGCACGCACGGGAAGAATGAGCTATTATTCACCGAAGCTATTCCTTGGGGCCTGGCTGAGGGCCTGGGGATAAATGCACAATGCATTACGCAAGACGCTCACCTTGGCACCTCAGCAGACAAGCAAACCGACAGTGCTTCCGTCTGGTTTTTCTGGAGTAATCTTTCCTCGATCGATTATTAATGGCCCTGTTTCTTTCAGGCAGGCCAAGCCTGGAAACTTGAATAAGCTGCATTTTTTTCTTTCTTTGACATTGCATACATCCTGACAGGTCCGCTGGGCTCCTGAACACACCCGTCAGCATCCTTATTTGCACCCATTGCATGGCTCTGGGCACAGGCCTGGACCCCATCGGGCCACACACTGTGCACACACATGGCAGAAACAGTGCCTGCCTCATAGAAGAGAGAAGTCAGGTTGGATGGGCCTGCTGAGGTCACACCTAATCCAACCCCCTGCCTGAGGCAGGATGAGCCCTGTCCAAATCATCCCAGACAAATCCAGAACATAACTGCTTTAGTACAACTAAATCAATCCAGACACAGCACACAACACAACACCCAAACGTCCCATCTCCAAGGCAGGAGGTAACAGCCGGACACAGACCAAAGAAACCGTCAGTATGGACAATCCTGAGCAAAACTATAGCTGCCTTGACCCCCCAGGCAACAGCTCATGCTCAGTCTGCATCCTGGGGCTGCAGGGGAAGGGCAAAGGCATGGGCCCTTCTTGGTGACGTGCGTGGTTTCCATGCTACTATTTTCTCTTGTCTCTAGGAAGACCTGACTGCTCTGCAGGGTCCTCGTAGGGGCCGGAGAGCTGGGCTGAAAGCCCTTCCATATGTCTGGATGCTGAATCACCACAGGTTGAGGCAGGACAGCCTAATGTCCCTGCAAGTTGATGTTGGCGACCAGCATGGACAGCTAGAGACCCTCTGGGTAAATATTTGTGGGGAACACGGCACAGGGGACACAACGGTGGGAGTCTACTACAGACCTCCCACTCGAGGTCCTGAGCTTGACCAGGAGTTCGCCCGGGAACTGACTGAGGCCGCTTGCTCCAGGACCTTGGTTGTCATGGGTGACTTCAATTACCCGGA
>NW_017728906.1:203466319-203475867 GCF_001723895.1 Crocodylus porosus | reverse complement strand
CATAAGGAAGAATTTCTTTACTGTCCGAGCCCCCAAGGTCTGGAACAGTCTGCCAGCGGAGGTGGTTCAAGCACCTACATTGAACACCATCAAGAGTAAATTGGATGCTTATCTTGCTGGGATCCTGTGACCCCAGCTGACTTTCTGCCCTTTGGGCAGGGGGCTGGACTGGATGATCTCCTGAGGTCCCTTCCAGCCCTGATGTCTATGAAATCTATGAATAAGTAGCTCCGAAGAGCCAGGCCTCACCTGGACAGCCTCGGCCTGTTCAGGGGCCTCATAACCACTGTACCCAATGGCTGTCTACCAGCCATTACTGCACCCTTCTTGTACACGCAGTGAGGACACTGAGACTAAGACCCATGCAGGGGGTGTGCACCTACACCCCAGGGACCTTCCCTGGGTGCCCAAACACCCCCTGGACCTTTGACAATCTCTCCCCAGGGATTCGCCCATGGTTTGGCTCCAGAAGGTCATGGCTGAGCCAAGAATTAGACTTCAGTCTCCCCAAGGTGCATGCATTGCCATGCCTTGCCCCCCTGCAGATGTCCTCAGGGTTTGGATAGCCTTTTTGCTTCTCTGAACAACCCCCCAGAGATAATAATAAGGGCTCGAGAGTTGCTAAGACCCTGATTGTTGGATGGAGGGTGGCAGGGCCAAAATAGTGCTTCCCCAAGGTCATGACAGGACACTGGGAGCCCAGGAGGGAGCTCACAGGGGTCAATCAGATGACGAACAACTACGTGTCTGCATCAGTTATCCCACACACGCCAGCCCAAGCCGGAGCATCTTCTAGCACCTTTATATATGGGCAGGTGTTTACCAAGTCAGCTTAAGCTGGAGCACTGTTTGGGGACCTTTTATTATACATCTTATATATCCTCATCTGTAACATGTTATCTGTTCATTTTTTCTTTTATTGTCAGTTGCCTTTTGGTGGGGGGGGGGAAGGCAGCATATAAATCAAATAAATAGAAAAAAGGAGTTATTTGACAAAAATATTAAGACAGGACACGATGCAAGGTGAAGGGTTTCATCCAATCATAAAAAATGAGGGCTGGAAGGGACCTCAGGAGGTCCCATCTAGTCCTACCCACTGCTCCAAGCAGAACCGGCCCCAACTAGATCATCCCAGCCAGGGCTTTGTCGGATGGGATGATCTAGATGATGGATGCGTCTGGGATGATCTAGAGGGTGATGCGTCTGGAGCCACAGTAGGAGCCTTAGCTGCTCCATCACCAAGCCCCTGAAGGATACAAACCTAGCCTTGCTATCTTGAGTGAATTAGTGCTGGTGAGAGACATCTGCCTGGTAGCTTCATCTCCCATCCCGACTCTCCCAGTCCATCCCTTTTCCTTTGTAAACCAGGCACAGCAGGATCCTACCAGCTGGGCGCATATCACCTGCCTCCCCTGCTTTCCCCCCAGGGCAGACATAGTACAGGTTGCTGGCAAAGTCTCAGGACCATGTTCCCTATAGCATCTTTACCTCCTATAGTTGGCATATATGATATACGCACCTCTTTCAGGGGCCCTGTACCCCATCAGTAGGATGCAGGGTGAGGTTATGGAGATGAGAAATCAGACCCTTTTATTTTTACTCAGTTGCAGATGTGGTTTGACGCAAGGAGCTAAAATAACACGACCAAGATCACACACCCAGCATCTGCATATAATGTATATTTAAAGGTCCATTTTTAAATATGCCATCCGAAGCAAGACATACAACTTTCCAGCCGGATTTCCAGGAAGTGCCCGGGCTTGTTCATGTTTCTTCCACCCAGGAAGGCGAGCCCGCAGGTGTCCCAGCCGCCTGCAGAGGGTTTAGGATTGAGAGTCTGACTAGGAGTAGAAAGGTAAGAAATATTTATTGACTTAACAAAAACACAACTATGCATAGTAACAAGACGAACAATGACAGACAAAAGCAATTTGCATTGGCAACTTATCGGCAGTCACCTCTGATGCCCAATACACAGCAAGTTCCTCTTTCCACAAAGTTCAGTGAGGTCTGCCATCCCTGATTGGTGCTGTCCAAGGGGTACCGGGAAGGACCCTGAAATGCAGTTCTTGGGCTCCTCGAGGTCCACTGGCCCACTGATCCAGGCAACAGCTACCTAATCCTTTTCACAGAGCTTCCTCTTCCTTCTGAATTGTTTCCAGATCTTCCAGCTAATTTATAGCTTCTGAAGGACACTGATAGCGTACGACCACTCAGATTCCTTTTACTTCAACTGTCCTTAGACTGACCAATAGCAGTAAAGGCCTTGCATTCCTTTGATAAGGTAATTTTAACTGCGCTACGGGGCCTTACTACTTCTAGGCTTTGCTAAATTTACTAGGCCTTACTTTATACAAGGCCTCACTATATCTTAAACTTTAATTAGGCTTTTAGCAACAACGCATAGCTTAATAACTAAACAAATACAGAAAAAAATACTTGGTCAAGTCTTCGTAGAGCCTTCAGCAAGCACCTTTATCACACAGGCATACCTTTCAGCTGTCACACTCCACCCCTTGCTTGCACTATGATAGCTACAACTGAGATGCTAAAGCCACGTGTGCTACATCGGGAAATGGGGAGGGATCTATACATTTAACTTGCATAGCATGAACAGATTTACAACAATGGTTGAAACACCATTTAGCAGTTGCCACTAGGGCAGTGCAGAATACTATGATGCTCAAAATGGTTAGCCACGTAGTTGAGGTGACACTTGGTCACACACGGATAGCACAGATTACATCATACCATTTACATGGCTCGGGCACGTTGACAGCCAGACTGATGATTCACCCACCCTCTCAAGCAAGGAGCTGAGTGTCTTGCCGAGCTTTCGCTTTAAGGCTTTGCAGCTTATTTTTCACTTTATTCTAGTTTTTTAACCGTGGCATGTTTACATCTGACACTTTTAGCTCCTAAGCAACATGAATTGCATAAAGTCCAGGTGGTATCTCTTTGTCTGTGGGACTTAAATGCACTTACGGAACGGAAAATGACTGGCCATTCTCATCTAAGCAACCCTTCAGCTACCCAGGCTCCTGCTGAACAGCTTGGAAAAGTAGCTCGGACATACCACTGTTCTGGTCTGAACAATACTCGGGCAGTGAACAATGAAGCATTTAGGAGGGTTGGGATTTTAACTTGTGACCTCCACCAGGGTGTGGAGTTATACACAGGCAGTGTTGGGGCCTCCCGTGGGGGAACGGCCAGAGATAGTAGTGAACACCCCACTTTCTCACAGATCACATTTATCCTTCCTTCTTTGGGAGCCTGCAACTATGCTTCGCCTCCCAGAGAGTGAAAGAGGACGATGCTGTATCGGGTTAATGAAACAGCATTGCCCTGGCAGGATCATAGCACTGATTTGCTTTAGGGACCCCACTGGTATAAAAGGATGAGGATAAGTGGTGGAGACTTGCGGATACAGCCTCCTTCTGGTTGTACTGAAGTGGGTACCATTCCACCATGCCTGTGTTGGTATGATTCACAAACCATGTAATAACTTTGTTCCAACTTGTAATGCGCTCTCCCACCTGGTGGGCCTCACACCACCACTGGAGAGTGCGATCAGCCATAGGAATGGGAAGGGGCAGATTCTCCCATAAACGCAGTGGCTCGAGAGGCTGAACAGATGCAGAATTTACTACTGGGGACACAAACTCAGGCGCGCTGAGCTCAATGGGGTTCCCCTCAGGAAGTATGTAACAACAAATTCCCAAATGGAGCAGAGCTACAACAATCACCTCCCCTTCCAGTCAGCCATTCTAGCCTTCAGGTAGGGAATGAACCCAAGGTAATAACTGGTGCCACAGGTACACTGACAGTTACCACACCTTGCCAGTCAACTCTCCTGTTTCTTCTACTCAGAGACCAGGACTTCACTTGCTCCGGGGTGGCACGTTTCTTCCAGTATGGATACTGCAGCTGGACTACGTGAAGGCCATCTGAGTGTGTTTCCAGGGGATGCTCTTCAGGGTCAGGCCGCTCCCTGAGGTCTTCAGGAGCAAGTTCATTAATATCTGAGTAATAAGAAGGATAGCAGACATGCCCCACCCAGGAAACACAATAAGGCATTAATAAAAAGACTACATTCAAAACAGTCCACCACTTCATGGTGCCAGTTGATTCAGACTGCTGACAGAGCAGGACTCGTCTCCAGTGGCAGGCTCAATGAGGAATGGTTATGGCTGCACTTGTGGACAGATCCAATCTGTAGGAACAAGACAACAAGAGGCTCGGTTCCCGTTAGATGAATCTGACTTAAATACCCACCAGATCTCATGCACACTTTTTGCTAATAGTGTCCTCTCCCATTTATCTTGACGATGCTTCACTACTACTCAATCTCCTGCCCGGAGCTTTCCCGGGTCACCACCCCTAGGTCACTCTACTGCCGGCTCGCGGGGATAACCCAATCCAAATGGGGCTACCTCCTGGACAGGGTCGGTTATTGGCCCAATTGATAGCTCGATCCAGATGCAAGTCCCAGTCTTTTAAGAGCTGGGCCAGCGGCCAAGCACAAATTGCATTTGAGGATGCCATTGGCTCACTTTACCAATCCATTAGACTGCAGATGGTATGGGATGTGATATGTTCATAACATGCTATGTTTCGTGGTCCAGTCATACACAAGATGGTTGTGGAAGTGAGGGCCATTATCACTCTGTAGTTCTATAGGTGGCGGATGCACAGCTAGCAGTTTCCAGTGCTGCACAAGTGTCCACCAAGGGGTTAGTATTAGCATTCAAAGCTCGAAAGTCAAGTCGGCCACCACCCTCCATTTGGCTTGTGCACTGCTGCACTAGACTGTTATACGGAGAGTGGGTTCAGATAATAGTCCCGTCTTGTGACTGCTGACTTATGATACACCGGACAGGCTGGGTGGCCCCAGGGGGAGTTTGATACTGGGGTCTGTGTACTACTTTCATGGGAGGCAGGGTTAGCAGGATCATGCTACATGGAGTTACAGCTGTTATAGCGGTTTCTTTTGTTTCTCGGTGAGGCACTGTGCACCCAAACTGCCAATTCTCTTGTTCAAGGGCAAACTGCTGTCTTCTTAGTACATTAAGTCCCAGTAAGCTTGGTCCCCCTTTAAGTATTACAGCTGCCGCTGTTACCTTAGAGCCATTAGGTAACGCAAAGGTTGCTCAGACCAGATGTCCTGGTCGTCTGGTACCTCCGACTCTAATTACTTGATAAGGGGTTCCTTTCTCCCCCTTCCAATCTGTGGAATCTAAAAGGCACAACTGGGCACCAGTGTCTAATAGCGTCTCAATTGACTTTTTACTTTTACCTAACTGAATCTGTACAGGTATCTGAATTCTGCATTTGAACTAACCAGCCTATTCCTGACTCTTCTGGCTTGGACTTCTGCTGCTTTTGAATATTTTAAATCTCCACATGGGTAAAGGAATGCAGCTCTGTTCAGGGATTCTCTCCCTGCAGCCTTGAATGAGTTATCACCATGGGAAAAACTTGGCTGAGTTTCTCCCTCAGGGCAGGGAAGGCGTGGCTAGGTTCCTCCCTCTGGGCAGAAATGTACGGGGGTGTTTCAGCACCAGGCTTGTCTTCAATCTCCTCCTCTCCGTCAATCTTATCCCTTTGATCTTCCCAAAGCTCAACTTCTGGTTTATCTCTATACAGACACTTGTGGGAGGATGGCTCCACAGCCTGTGCTAACTGCACTTTCTTCTGGGGGGAAGCGGCCACGTGTGTGATCTTAATTTTTCCTTCTCTCTGTTCTAATGTCTCCAAGAAGCTCTGCGCAGCTCACGCCGCCTCACAGTTGGAATCTCTCACGTCTTCCAACTCCTTACTCAGCCGGGTGACCTCTTCCCAGAGCTGGGCAGTCTCTTCAGCCCCTAACCGCAGGCATGTGGCCAGCAGTCACGACAGCACCCCTTCCTGGGTCTACCCCAGGCAGCAGCAGCAAATCTAACCCAATGATCGGGTACAGTTCCTGGGTCACTCCAGGCAGGTCTCAATCTATCCTTATCCCATCCGGGATTCTCCACCCCTGTCACCTCCTTAAGCAAAGCCACTAACGGGGCCCATGCAACTCCCTCCATTCTGCTCTTTCTCTCCGGACCAGAGCCTCTCAATCCTGTTTGTGACGCCAATTTATGTCCCAGCCACCTGCGGAGGGTTTCGATTGAAATTGTGGTCAGGGGTAGAAAGATAAGAAAGATTTATTGACTTAATGAAAACACAACTATGCGTAGTAACAAGACAAACAATGACAGAGAAAAGCAATTTGCGTTGGCAACGTATTGGCAGTCCCCTCTGATGCCTGATACACAGCAAGTTCCTCTTTCCACAAAGTTCAGCGAAGTCAGGCATCCCCGATTGGCGCTGTCTGAAGGGTACCAGGAAGGACCCTGGAATGCAGTTCTTGGGCTCCTTGAGGTCTACGGGCCCACTGATCCAGGCAGCAGCTAACTAATCCTTCTCACAGAGCTGCATCTTCCTTCTGAATGGTTTCCAGATATTCCAGCTAACTTATAGCTTCTGAAGGACACTGATAACATACGACCGCTCAGATTTCTTTTACTTCAACTGTGCTTAGACTGACGAATAGCAGTACAGGCCTTGCAATCCTTTGATTAGATAATTTTAACTGTGCCACAGAGCCTCAATACTTCTAGGCTTTGCTAAATTTACTAGGCCTTACTTTATACAAGGCCTCACTACATCTTAAACTTTAATTAGGCTTTTAGCAACAACACATAGCTTAATAGCTAAACAAATACAGAAAAACACTTAGTCTAATCTTCAGCAAGCACCGTTATCACACAGGCGTACCTTTCAGACGTCACATGCGGGCTCTTCGGGGAACGTCAGTGTGCACTGAAACGCCTCCTGAAAGGCATCCAGGAAAGGCTCTAGGATTTCATCCACCGTGACATGCCTCTGGAGCTCCTCACTCAGGGAGGTGACGCCCAGCCCTTCCAGTCCGCAAGGAACGATGTGGTCGAACCACCTGAGGTCTGTGCAGCAGTTCAGAGCCAGGCCGTGGGAGGTCACATGCCTTCCACAGTGGACGCCTGGAAAGCAAATTATACCCGTTAGTCTGGGAGCAACCCTGTGGAAAGCCAACAGCTGCCAGCACAGGCCGGGTCTATATTCCAGAGCTTTGCTAACATAACCGTGGTGGTCAGGAATGCAAAAGAAATCACACCCTTAGGGACACTGTTGTGCCAGTAGCTCTCTGTGCATGCAGGTCACTCGGCTGTGGCCAACGTAGGTCGTGTTGATCGGGGAGCTGCCTCCCCTTAAGAGGACAACACAAATAACGGACACAGACAAGTTCTCTTTGCCGGGGCTACCAGACTGGAAATCCTCAGACCCACAGCACACGCTTCGTATGGCAGCCTGGGCACCAGCTTTGCTGTGCAGGCCGAGGCTTGCAGCCCTGGCACGCAGTCCCGGGGAGGAACCATGCCTGGCCGCAGACAGCCCTAGATCTCGGGGGGGAGGAGGACACAGGACAGCAGGATGGACACGGCCCCAATCCTACAGAATTTTACATTGATTTTATTTTATTGTTAAGCAGGTGGGTATGTGAGGCCCCTTGTTCCAGTCTCCCATTCCTCAGTGCTGACTTCTGAACCAATGCCAACAGCCCATTTTGTCATTAAAAATGTGGGGTTTTTTCCCCGTCTATATGGCAATCTAAAGTTGCTTTATATAACACAGATAACAGGCCTGTGTGTTTCCTAGGTGCGACTAATAGTTCCCCAAATTCTGAGTTTACCTTTCTTTGAGCATGTGTTGAAAAGTGTCTCAACTGCATGGGAAAATGGGATGTTAATGTCACCCGAGACACGTATTTCTTCAGAAGATTGAAACTGTCTTTGAATAACTGTCCACATGTTATTATGCCTAATGTGTTCCTAAATATTAAAGCTTCTGAATCAATGATTAGGATTAAATGCTGGTGTTAAAGATGACGGGTACGATCTTAATTTTTTCCATGCGTTTTCCTACATTTACAGTGTTCTCATAAAGGGAGGGATTGTAGAGTTTTTTTAGGAGTAGAAGGTTTCCCCAAATAAGAAAGAGATATACCACTAATTAAAAAAAAGTTAGTTAATTAACCATAAAGTTACTTTTGGCTAAGGCCCTGATCCTGCTAAAACTTGCACGAGTTCACCACTGTACCCACTCTGCTAATCCAAGCAACTCGAGTAAGTTTCTCTGGTGAGTAACGTGCATAAATCTCCCCGGGATCGCTGCATACAGATGTGCCACTTCAGTCACTGCCACAAGTAACAGTTATAAAAACAGAATGAGATTAGGGGGAATTTCCCATGATTTCAGTTCATTCACTACATTTTGTATGTCTTTAGTTTTGCAACGACCCCTGTGCTATTCTCTGGGCTCTTTTCCACACATGTCACATGACAGCACGTGAGGAAAACTCACGCTGTATACAGGCCAGGTCTTCAGTTCTTTCTGCATGAGGAAGGATTGATCTAGACTGACATGAGCAAACCTGAAGGGCGATGAAGTTTATACCAACACCACAGAGCGGTTGCCTGGCTTCACCTCACTAACAGCACCTCCTGGTGAAGAGCTGGGTCTCACAGTACATGAGAAAGAGTGCTGAGATTGCTGTTGCCATTTTACAGATGGGAAAACTGAGGCACACAGGGAGACCAGGCAACTTTCTCACAGTCACCCAGGCCCCGGGAGGCAGAGCTGAGATTAGACCTCTCTCCTGCCTCTATTATACCTGCCAGGCCTCGCTGCTGGCCTAGGGGCCCAAAACCCAGGCCTCCTACCACCTTGTCCTGCCCACTCCTCCCGCAGAAACAAGCTGCACCTGCGGGACCCAGTGCAACCACCCAGACACTTGGGAATGGGGGCCCTTCTTCTCCCTCTGAGCCCAGACAGCTGCACCCAGCAGTCCCTCTAAGTTGGCGCCAGGACCAACAGGGTGCAAACTCTCCGGGGAGAAGGCAGGTTAGCAGAGGCGCAGCCCACACATGGCTCATCCCCAGCAGCAGGCGCAGCCAGCGGGGTGCAGCAGCACGGGGATTTACAATGCCTAGCCATGGCACTGGGAACCCCCTCAGACAGACGCACGTGCCCTGGACCTGGCTGACCCGGGAAGCCCTTGGGGTGCAGGCCAGGCCCAGCCCGCGGCCTCGATCCTGCACGCAGAATCACCCGCTCCCCACGGCCACCCCCCAGCACCACTGCCCAAGCGCCAGCACGGACCTAACCCCGCAGCCTCCTGCCCTGCCCTGCCCCACCCCGGGGGCCCTTGCAACCGGGAACAGCCCCTTGTAAGGTGGCACACAGGGCGCTGCATCCAGGTACGTGGGGCCCTGCCACCCCTTGTCACGGAGCCCCGGGCAGCCAGGTACACAGGGCCTTGCCGGGCCTTGCACCCAGGCAGCCGGGGCCCAGCCACCCCTTGCACCGGGACACCCGGCAAGCAGGCACACGGGCCCCGCCCGCCGTGGAAGAGGCCGCGCCGCGCCGCGCACTCACCGATGGCGCAGATCTTGCGGCCGCGCAGCCAGACGCCGGTGCGGGGC
>NW_017728906.1:203432751-203466136 GCF_001723895.1 Crocodylus porosus | reverse complement strand
TGCGTACCAGGCCGCGTGGGGCGGAGGGGCATGTGGCGATGAGGCCTTGCGAGGCTGCGCGCCTCCCCCACTGAGGGGTGCTAGGAGGGGCGGCCGGCAGGCTGAGGGAAGCGGTCAGGCCGCACCTGGCCCTGTGTCCAGTTGTGCTACCGCCGTCCTCAAAAGCGGCAAAAATATAGCGGGGGTTTGGTTCCTGAAACAACAGCGAGGCTGTCGGCGGCAGACCCCCACATCCCGCGCCCGGCGCCCCCCCGGCGCCGCTGTGTGACCCCGCCCGGCTGTCCCTGCAAACCGGACCGAAGGAGTTTTGGTAAAAAACCCTCGAGTCTCAGATGATCTCACAGCCACAAGCCTCCGCAGGACTGTTGTGAGGGTTTTAGGAAAGGCGTCTGTCAGGCTGGGGGGTCGTGAGGTCTTTTAGTCCCGCCGCCCGCTCGAGGCAGGACCGTCCCAGCCCCGCGTCTGCGCAGCCTGCTCCGCACTGGACTCCTCGCATCTGTCCGCGCCCTTCATGAAATCGGGGGCTCGACCCTGGCCGCAGGTGAGGCCTCGCCAGTGCCGATTAGAGCAGCAGAATCGCCGCCCTCGACTTGCAAGCGAAGTTCCTGCTCGTACAGCCCAGGATGATGTGGGGGGCTTTTTCTGCAGCAAGAGCACACTGTATTGCAACAAGAGCTCACTGCTGGCTTATATTCAGCTTATGTGGGGCCCTGCTGTCCCTTGCAATGGGGCACACAGGCTGTTGGTCCATTGTAACCCCTGCCGGGTCCTCCTCTGCACTGCTGAAGCCCAGCCGGTCCTTCCCTAGTCTGTGTTTGTGCTTGTAATAATTATCTCCGAGATCGTTTATTTTAAAGGACGGAGCAGGGAGTGCTCTGTTAGCCATGGTGGGTCCTAGAGAAAATAACGCAGCAATCCAGTCTGAACTTCTAATTGCAATTCCAGCTTCCCCCGAGTGGTAATGGCTCCACCATTGCAAACACAGTGAACGAGACTCCACTGCCCCTTGTCAAGCCGTGGTTTAAAGATATCAGGGAGATTAAAAATAAACACTACAATGTACACAATAGTTATCAGGTAATCTGCCAGGGTCATAAATACTTGTTTTTATGAAAACTTGGACTTCCTGGATGTCTGCAGTTTGTCACTCATTAGTTTTCCATCAGACAAGATGCAAAATCTACTGTGTGGTTATTTGCAAGGAAGGCAAATGTGAGCCATAAAAGGCACTTCTGTTCAGTTCCTCTCCTGTTAATGTAACGCGGGTCCCTGGTATAACCTGGGAAACCGTGTCATCGCATCCATCGGTCCATTCAGGATCCAGACTCCTTCCTCATTGCTGTCCTTAGCATGAGGACGCAGCCCCAAGATCATTGACAGCTCAGTCGCGGGCTTCAGTAGAGTTACTCTGGATTTATAAACTGAAATCCGAGTCCAGCTCACTTTGTCCGCCCTCGGGAGGAGAGTTTTGTGTACTGGACCGAGGGGAAGAGAGAGACGGAGTGTGTGCATGTTTGTGTGTATCGAGTGATTTCCTTTTCTGTGATTAAGCATCACGTTCTTGCTGGACATCAAAGCCAAATGCTCTTCCTTTTTGGCTCGCAGTGACAGGGCATGCATAAGATCAGGAACATGGTGTGTAATGGCTCCGGGCTCCTTTGTAAATAAGATGACGAGCATGAGTTTAGTTGTGTACCTCCAGTATTTACTCCCAACATCCTGCTTTTGAAGCAGAGAGGATATGGAAAAGCAGCGCGGAGGGTGACCATAAATGGCTCTATGTTTCTCCAAATAGAAGAGCAGGAGCCTTTTCAAAAAAGGCTTGCGCCGTGTTGCGTGTTAGCTGCGTGTGACAGTACACTGCCCTTTCTAGTGCCCTTCCAATTGAGGAGCTCAAAGCACTTTTCTTGGAGTCTCTTGTTATTTCTGGTATATAACTACGTAGCGTTGCATTGCAGTAAGCACTGGACAGGAGAAGAGGACAGGTCCCATCCTGAAGTTTTTGGTCGCACCATCCAGCGTCCCCGAGCTGCTAAGAATCTGACAGGACAAAAATAAGCCTGCCTTTCATGCACGATACATCATGAGCTTCCCGGAGTGGTAGGAATGCTTGTCTCAGCAGAGATCGTGGAAATCCAGGAGTTCCTTGGTGGGGCAAGAGGCAGAACCGCTCTTGTGCATTCATTCACCCCACAATACATCCCTGTGATGGAAGCAGGGGGAAACAAGGACATCCACGCTGGAGGCCGGCCTCTGATCACACACAGAAAGAAACTCCCCCAACCCAGGGCTGCGAGTCCCACTCCCCCACGCAACAACATGCCCTTGTTGCCGAAGAGCGTGCGCATCCACGATCGGGGGGAGGAGGTCAGACCCGGGTGTGAATGCCACCACTGTGGCTGGCTTCTGGTCCGGTCTGGGCCTGACAAGGGAAGCTGCTGAGCTCCTCATGTTGAGATCCCTGGCAAAGGAGGGTGCTCATAGCTCCCAGGATCAGTCCTTGGATGCATTGCATCACTCCAAAGTGGTGTAACACAACAGTGGATGAAAGGTCCGGGGTCCATCCACATCCCCATTGGTCAGAGATCCCAAACCTCTACACTGGCTCGGCCAACAACGGTGCCAGTCCATGCTAATTCTCATGGGCTTTTTGTGACAGATACCCCCCACTGGGAGCTGGACTGAGATCCCCCCACACTCACTTCACATATGCCACCAATGCCATGCAATAGCCCAGCTGTAAGTGAAAGGCTCTGTCCTGTTTCTGGGCCCAGAAGCCATTCCCTCCCATGCACGAGCATTCCCCATCTCCTTTCCTGTTGCGGTTGCATTATCACTGTATATGGTGCTGCTGCCTTTACAAACCCTCCTTCCTAATGTGTTCCAGCCCTGGGGCCATGCCTTGCGCAGAAATAAAGGCCTGGCTGTATCCCATTGACCCTGGTCTAGGGTCCCGATCTTTTCCCGCCTCCCCTCCCTTGACTTTAATGCAGTCCATTTGCAAAACAAGGGCCTACATATCTCCACCTGTGGAAGGAGCTATTCGGGTGGTGCTTTTCTCCCAGAGGTCATTCTCCTTTGGAGAAGGTTCAGTTGTTTCCTTTTGCTTCCTGCCCCCTTTGTAATGTTGGTCCCGGGGCCTTCATAAATAAATGACTCCAGCCACAAGTATGGGAACCAGTGCTGCTGAGACGGCCAGCACAGAATATATAGTGTGAACATAAAGTAAAACTATGCATGGATTGGCATTAGCAGATTCAATAGAAAATAAAATAAGATTCAGAACTGCAGATTCCACATAATGCACCTCCTTCACACCTTCAGTTCAGAGTAGGGAGCCATTCAAACTATACCTGCCCCTTGGTTAGATGAGCGAGGGCTGGTCTGACAACAGGGCTCAAGCAGCCACAGGCATGGTATGGTATGGCATGGCGTGTCAGGGCAGGGCATGGCATGGCATGACCATCATGCATTTGATCCTAAGCCAACTGTACTAATAGGCTCATTGACTTTGAAGGCAGCAAAACAATTGTCCATGGGTGCCTCCTCCTGCTGCAACCCAGCCCTGATTTCACTCATCTGTAATAGTCACCTTAGGGTGCTCCCAGCCCTTCTCACATCACACAATGTGCCTCGTGACCACCTCTCCCGAATTTTTCAATGCAGACAGACTTAGAGCCAAGTTGCAAACTGCCCCCACGTGAGAAATCTGCAAAGGATATTTTGTCCATTGGCACTGGCTCCTGACACAGATTGCAGACAATTAAAATTGCTCGTGCTCAGCATTTTTAGTCATAAGCGTATAGATGCCATTTAGCACGTTCTACTCTGAGGATTTCCCAGGCTTCTGGGTTTGCTGTTCTGACCCCGCATTTTGGATCCATGTGTCAGGGGGTTTTCAAGCCTCCCCCAGAGGCGCTAGGTGCTGCTGCAGGCCAGGCTGGGGATGGGGACTGGGCTGTGCCAATGCTCCTGCTGGGACCAATCCAGAGAGTCCTGGCTAGAGGGTCTTGTCCCTCTGCCCAGGGTCACACCGACGCAATATTTGGGGTTGGGAAGGAATTTTTCCCCATGTTCAGATTAGTATGCACTGTGGGGGTTTTTGCCTGTCTGTAATGAAGACTATGATCTCTCCCTGGGACCTCTTGAGTACATATTAACAACCTTTTACAGCAGCAGGATGCTGGCTGCCGCAGTCCCCCGGCTTCACCTGTGGCAAGTTTGGGTTGTGTTGTGTCGGGGTTGATGGTGGCTTTAGGAAAAGTTTAGGTGCTGGATGTGTCGGGGATGGTTTGGATGGGAATGATCCTGCCACAGGCAGGGGGTTGCATCCGATGTGACCTCTGGAGGTCCCTTGCAGCCCCGCTGCTCTGATTCTCTAAGTTATAGACCCTGACATAGGGCAAGGGTTGCTGCAGTTTAAACCTCGCTGTTATGCTGAGGCCTGCACTGATCTCTGCCAGTTGCTATTTGGAATGAAGGCCAAAGCCCCTTCTTAACCTCTTGCTAATATTAGCACATGTTACACAAGAGAGGAAGTAAGTTGGAGGGCCAGCGGTTGCAGTTCAGCTTGGGAAGCCCCGTGCGTAGCTGAAATAAAATCCCTAAAGTTCAATCTTAACTAATTACCACCTCCCAGGAGCTCTGGCTCTAACTGGTTCTCAGAGGTCCTGAAACAAAGGAACTTCTCAACGTCTCTCACCCAGTAACACCTCCCCAGTGCAAACCAGCTCATCAGCCAGACTCTGGTTGCAAAGGGAAGCAGCTTTCTGATGCAATCCACTGTGAAAAAAACAGGAAGAAAGCTTAGTGCGAAGCTTCTGCCTGGCATTTTCTGACATGCCTTTCTTTCTGCTTCGGGGTTAAGATGGTACTGCTGCACTAACCGAGTCCGTCAGGGCTGTCTAAGCAGCTCCTAGCCATTTAAAAACGCAGTGTCCGCAGGGTGAATTCAGCTGCACCACTGGGTTACCTGGCCCGTAATCAACTGATCTCCTATAAGCAACACTTTTACTTGACCTTTGGCTCCAGAGGAGCACAAGGGTTGGGGCTTCTTAGTAGTCTTCACATATCTGAAGGCTGAGTCCAGCGAGGATGGAGATCAGCTTTTCCCTGTGGCGGTAGGGGTCAGGGCTAGGAGCAATGGTCTCAAGCTGCAGCAGGGGAAATTTAGACTGGAGATGAAGGGAAACTTTCTGACTCTGAGGGTGGGCAAGCACTGGAACAGGCTGTCCAAAGAAATGGTCAAATCTCCGTCTTGGAAGTTTTCAGGAGCAGGTTGGACAGACATGTGGCTGGGATGGTTTAGGTCAGGGATAATTCTACATTGAGCAGGGAACAGGACGAGATGACCTTGGGAGGTCCCTTCCAGCCCTGCTTTCCTGTGATCCTAAGGGTCTATGTATCTCTGACATCCAGAATTAAGAGTTGCTTGGAGTGGAGGCTTCTTCAGAGACTCCTGTGTCTTGGGCAATGATGACGAAGTCTGCGTGACTCTCTGCCTTACGTGTCCTGGCAGGAACTGCCAATTTGACTTGCAAATGGAGCAGCTGAGGTCCAGCACATGCAGGAGTAGTATTAGTTACCCGGTAGTCTCATGTAAGGTATGCTACGGGACCTGCTTTCCCTAATGACCATGAGCTATAATAAGAAGAGTCCACTGTGGTAAGTAAAGATGCAGATGTGCCTACGGCATCAGGCCTGTTTTTGGTGTTTTTTTATATTGGTTAGCCCTAGTCCCTGTTAGGCAAAGCTTCTGCCCCTCCCAGGACCCCAAGTGCATAGACCCACGTACCAAACTGTCTGCTGTGAAGTAGCCTGGGTCTTGCTCTCCAAGAGGGACTTCAGTGGAGCAAAAGCTTTGCACGGCCCCTTTGCACGGGAGGGAAGTTCACCCACTGGCAGTTATGCGTGCACCAACAACTGTCTTTGAATGTGCAGAGTGGGAACACAAGGTCACACCCCCAGTGCCAGCATGGCTGGAATTGCACATCCTCCTCACGGTGATAGAAGTGATCATTTAGGACATACCCTTACTCTAGAAGACTACAGAAGTTGATTATTGGGAAATGGAGGAGGTTCCTGGTCCTGGGGGAATGACCTAAAACTGTACCCTGCTGGGGCTGGGTGGTGTGGTGGGGATGCTTGTGGCAGGGTGGCTTCCAGGAAATGCCACACCAGTGTCCCCTCAGTGAAGGGCAAGAATGGGGTGCCAGAAAGCTTTGGCCCAGGTTGCCTTGCGGGTGACCCTGTGGAAGGGAAAGGCTAAGGGAGAAAACCCTGACAGAAAATCACAGGAGCCCAGTGAGAGGGCAGCGTAGTGTCCAGTGGTCATGTAGAGTAGGAGCTGAGGGGGCCTGACGGACTGCACATGGGCTGAATGGAGTAGCCAGTGTGGAGACCCTAGTGAAAGAGGATAAATGGCAGCCCTAGTGAAGGGGAATGAGAGGAGGCCCCAGTTAGAGGGCAGTAGGTCTAGGCACATCTGAGGACACCTGAGGCAGAGTTTGTATTTTGGATGTCATCTGCGAGGCATGGGACATGGTATAAGGGGAGGTTTGGAGCTGTGCATAACACCCTAGGCATTGGGTCATAAAATAGGCAGCCTCCCACATTATTACATAGTCTTTTATACATCAAGGCGTGGCAGGAAAGACAGGGCAGAGTACCCTAGACAGGTGGGCAGGCGGACTTGGTGACCAGCCTCGTGACTCCTCCCTGTCACAAGACCTTTTACACATACAGAATAAATGCAGGATAGCACTGGGGGGATGCCTTTGCCCAATAAAAAGCATAGTGGCACTGCTCGCTGTTGTCTTGACTGTGGCCTCTTTCATGCCGCATATATGCTCCCTGATGCTTGAGCACTTCCAGGAGAGGCCAGCAGTGAAGGGGGGTTGCTTACGGATAATAAACCAGCCTCTGACTGCCACAGCCTGCAGTGAAGGCCACTTGGACTTGCATGTTGGAGCATCAGGAGAAAGCCAGTGAGATGGAAAAATGGGGCATAGAGCCATTGTAGGGTCTTCTGAGGCTGTCACCTTCTGCCCAAATGTAATGTGGGCTCATGCATTTGGATGTCAGTGGTGCTGAAAAACCAGACCAAACTAGTGAAAGGATCCGTGACAAATCTATTCCCTTTCTGGTGAATTGGACCTATTGCAGCATGTGGCTGCAAAGTGCCTGGGCAAGTGCTGCATGTTCTCATGGTGCCTGAGGGAGACCTGTTCTGCCAAAAAATCCCAGGGACCAGGTACAACTTTCACTGAGGGGAAATGTTCAGTCACTGCAGTGCACGAATGGACCAAAATCAGACCCACGCTAAACCAGCTGCTGCTCAGGGGACACGGTGTCCTCACCTGCAGACAGCTTAGCGGGGCAGGGAGTGCCATTCAGTGGAGTTCAATGGATTTGGGACATTGTCTGGGCTATTGCTGCCCACCTTACACTTTTCAGTTGTGGGAAGGAGGGTGAAAGGTGCATACGGCTCTGTATTTACTCTCTGGTTGAAGCTAACGCCAGTATGTAGGTCAAAAACCTACCCAAAGGTTTTGTCATGTCCTTGCTGACACCAGCAAGATGGTGGCCTCCATTTTACTAGGCGGAGAGTTAAGACCCTGCTTCTTCAGTCCGCTGAACCTCCTCTGTCCTCTGCCCTTGCTAGGTCAGATATCATCCATGAATGGGATAAGCTCCCTTCCAAAGCAAGATCAGGCCACCGGCTCTTAGGTACTCTTTGATCAAAATTCACTGAGTTTGGGGATCTTCCTTGTACTGGTCGCTCAGGCCCAGAATCTACCTGATTCCTTCTACGCTCTTCCTTCCATAGGTGTTAATGACCCTCTCTCCTTTTTAATGGCCTTTGTCTTCAACTAATGGAGCTATTCTTCCTTCTGCAATTCTGCTGCCTGTTCGCTGCTCCTAGTGATGCAGCCCGTATTTCAGCCTGTTTTTATCTCTAGCTAAAAATATTAAATCAGATGTGAGATAACTTTCAGAGAAGCCCAGATGATCAAAAAGGCTTGACTTTCTTTTATGAATCGGAAAAAGAGATGTCCATCTCATTTCTAATGACTGCAGGACTAATGAAACAACATCTTTTGATGACTCTTGCCTAGTTTGTGGTGGGTTTTGTATCCATAAGATAGGATGTAGCAAAGTAATGCACATTCCAACAAATTTATATTTGCTTTTGTTCCCATTGTAAACTGAATAATCTAGCCCTAGACCACTAGCAGATTAGTAGAGCTTCTATTTTCCATGTAACTAGGAGTTGTGTTATAGGTGATGATGATGCATTACGCCACCTGCACCCCCTTTTTCAAAATCCTAGATCCCATGCCAACCCCGATACAAGCTCTTCCATGATCTGTCTTATAGCTCATAGTGGCATAAGCGAGATCAGAATCAGGCCTTGTGCCTTCATTGGCCCCTTCCCACATCATCAGCTCATCAAAAGTCCTGAATCCTGTTCCTTTTTTGCCTTAAAATTAATTGGCAAAACCAGGACATCCCCTACACTGGACCTTCTAGGTGTAAATGCAGCTCCCAGGCGTGAAGTCCAAGGTCAGGAAATCATCCACAAGCCTCTGAACAGGAAACTGAACTGAGGAAAAAACAAAAGATGAAAAGGGGCCATAAAAAAAGTGATGAGCTATGTGTTAAGCTCCAAGTATTCCTTCCGTAAACTCAGCCCCAGCCTCCAGCCAAGAGCAACAGATCTTGGTGCAAGAATAGTTACAATACGGCTCAGATGGAGGGAGAGCGCACAATAGGAAGAGGATGTATACGATTTTATTATCAGCAAAACAAACTGGATGCCAGCTGACTAATGCGATTGTTGCGATCACCAGGAAGAAGAAGTCTTCTCCAACGCGCCGGGGAGTCATGTGCGTCACGTGAGTTTATTTTTAAGCCCCAGCCAACGTGTGCAATTTCCTTCCCTGCCTCACTAGGTAAAAAATGACGCATTCGAGCGCGAGATCTGTATCCGCTCTGAATTCCCAGCGAATGACTTTCACCCCAGGACAGAGGGCATCACATTGAATATGGCCCGAGAGCTGGTCAGGTTTCCTTTCTGTGACCCTGGCATGTCATGGGTGCAGTTCAGCCAGCACGAAGACATGGAAACCTATCTGTGTTTTCATTTCGAAGGAGAAGATGAAATAACTGACAACATCTGGATGGATCTCTCCACTGCCTTATCTTACTTTTCACTTCCACGTGCTACTTGCCTATAAATTATACTCCTCCACACATGAATGGGCCTGAATTTTTCAGGGGGACAGAACCTGCTTGTATGGTCATTCACTGGGCATTGACAAAAATATCATTATAACTTGCACAGTTTTGGCAAAAAGACTGCATGCCCTTCTCCCTGGAGTAGTGTGATAGTCTGCTTAGAAATCCATGGGGTGCTGAAAAGGACCTGGGAGTGACAATGGACAATAAGCTGAAAATGAGCCAACAGTGTGCCTTTGTAGCCAAGGTTGATGGCATCCCGGGCTGCACTGGTAGGACCGTTGCCAGCAGATCAAGGGAAGTGAGTCTTCCCCTCTATTCAGCACTGGGGAGGCCACATCTGGAGTCCTGTGTCTAGTTGTGGGCCCCCCACTACAGAAAGGATGTGGACATATTGGAGAGAGTCCAGCGGAGGGCAGTGAAAATGGTTGGGGTCTGGGGGACATGACTGGCGAGGAGAGGCTGAGGGAACTGGGCTGATTTAGTCTGCAGAAGAGAAGACCAAGAGGATTGAACAGCAGCCTTCACCTCCCTGCAGGGGGGTGCAAAGAGGATGGAGCTGGGCTGGTCTCAGTGGGGGCAGATGACAGGACAAGGAGCAATGGGCTCAAGCTGCAGCAAGGGGAGTTGAGGTTGGATATGAGGACAGTGGTGAAGCACTAGGACAGGCTCCCCAGAGAGGCGGTAGGCTCTCAAACCTGGGAGGTTTTGAAGACCGGGCAGACAAAGCCTTGGCTGGGATGATGTAGTTGGGGCTGGTCCTGCTCGGAGCAGGGGCCTGGACTAGATGTGACCTCCTGAGGTCCCTTCCCACCCTCATTCTCTATGAGTCTATAATTTGATAAGCCATGATGTCCGCTAGCCCGTTATCGAGTGTAGCCACTAAAGAGCACTGCTGCCCACAGCACTGTTTGTCGAGTGGGAGCAATGCGTAGTGGTGAAGAAACGCTCTCTTGCTGGAGGCTTTGGGAGCTAGGACTATAAACTGCATCTGACCGGAGGGCCTGGTGGCAACACGGCAGGGCAGCACCTGTAAAATACCCGAGTTGCAACCTCCAGAGTAAGGTGAGTATAGGGCACTGCAAAACCCTATTCCCCCCGGCTTTGTGGTACTCCTTGGCTGGAGACAGGCATCACCCTGACAGAAAGGCGCCATCACCAAGGCATTAGGCAGCAGCTGTTCTTATCTCTTGCTCTCTTCCATCGACCATCAAGGCAGCAAACGTGGGGACTCGGTCTGGCCTTTGGATTCAGTCTAAGTGGTCTAAAGCGGGGTGATAGGTCTTGGGCAGCCTCCACTCCTCCATACGCTTGCCTAGGGGAATGCGTCAAATGTCTTGGTGTTACAATCCTAGACCTCTTATGTGTACACCATGATCCAGAGGACAGATGGGTGCCTACTACGGGTAAGTTTGCTCGTTGCCTTTCTCTCTGGAGGCGGGGGATGTGATTCCTGAGGACCAGACATTGGCGTTTTGGCCGAGAGGCCAAGAAAGGGGATATCTACACACCATTTGTGTGAAATGACTCTTCGAGTATGTCCTGAAGGTTGGTCTCTGCTTTCTCCTGCCAAGGGCACCTGATCTGCAAAGCCCCACAGGGGAACACAGGAAAGTTGGGCTGGAAGGGACTTTGCGAGGTCGTTTAGTGCAGCCCCCTGCTCAAGGCGGGATCATCCCTGACTAACCCATCCCAGCCCAACATTTGTCTAACCTGCTTTTGAAAGCTTCCACGCATGGGCGTCTGGTGGGGTCACTGGATCACCAATGGGGTGGGGTGGAGGGGTCCTCCAGCGGCCCAGCACCAACTGATGGGGGGTCCTCGATCCAGCAATGAAAGCAGAAGTGCACTTCCAGTTTTATCATTGGTGCTTCCAGGGGGTGCATGGCCGATCTCGGGGTGCATGTGAACCCACGTGCACCCCCTACACATCGCCAGTTCTCCCAAGGATGGAGATCCCACAACTTCTCCAAGCAGCATGCTCCAATTCTTGACCAGCCCATCTGAGCCAGAGACGTCCTCCTCATCTTCAACCTCAGTTCCCCGCGCTGAAGCCCCTTGGCTTCTCTGTTCCTAGACCTGTCCCCTACGGCCACAGAAGAAAAGCCCGTCTCTGTCCTCTGCCCTTTGGGTATTTGAAGACTCGTATCAAATGTCTTCTCCAAACTAAGTAACCTTCGTTTTTTTCAGTGTTTCCTCATAACTCCTGCCTCCCAGGCCCCTATTCGTCGTTGTTGCTCTGCGCCGGACTCCTTCCAAACTGTCAACAGCCTTCTTGAGGTCCCAAAACGGGACGCAGCTCTTCAGATGGGGCCTCACCAACATCTGCTACCACGCAGAGAGGTGATATTATTAATGTAAGAAATGATTTTGCAGAGGAGCACTGAGGCTGGGAGATGGGTCCCTCTGAAATGACAGCGCAGCCCGGGACTAACACCCACTATGTGATGCCTTCCTTCCATCCTCAGGGCCATTTCAGTGACGCCCCAGGGCTCTTCGCCCACGACTGACAGGCCGTCACTCCTGCAGAGAAAGCCAGCGGTTTTCCAGCAGCCCACAAGTCAGCTGGCATTTCAGCTGGACTGCAACGCCTCTGCTAGGGCAGGAAAGCAGAGCTGTCAGGATGACAGGCGACACTCAATTTTGCAAGGGCTTGTGACTACCAGGACCACAAAGCAGGATCTCGTTGTGCCACCTGCTGATGGAGAGAGGTATGATACTGGACTCGCACCTTGTTGAATGAGATGCCTAGGGTCAGAAGGCACTAGATCACACCACAGGTACACAGAAAAGGGCCCCTCCCTCCCCTGCTGCGATATGGGACCCATGAGACCCAGCGCTGTGACACCATATTACAAACATTCACTCTCACACGTCCAAGGGGGCCTCTTGCGCCCACGGCTCAGGTGTAATTTCGGCTTCTTTTTCTGCAATCCAGTAAGTTGCCCTTTGCCAAATTCAATCACATTATGAGCCTAATTCTGGCTTGCAACAAATGGCCACACACAGGTATAAGGAGATGGTAGACCCTCTCCCATTGATCCGTGCCTAGACCTTAGGCTGAGGTGTGCAGAAGCAAGTAGGTCCTGTATTCACATTACTACTCCCCCAGCTACGACCCTTGAGTGAGAGGGGTCTTGGCTTGTCCCTCTGAACCCAGCAGGTAGTACAGGTCCTCACCTGTGCTATATGTCTCCTGCCACATCAGCCATCAAGGCAGCAAACATGGGGACTCGGTCTGGCCTTTGTAGACATATGGCAGGAGACATGTAAGCAAAGACCGGCAGCACAATCCCTTTGGGTGGTAGAGGTTTGCACTGTGCCATATTTTCCTGATGTCTCAATCACTGCCAGGGTATAGCTTGTAGCTGTCTTGGTCTAAAGACAGGCAGAGAAGGTGCTTTGGGTAAATCTGATAACTTCTATTAGACCAACTCAAATAGTTAGGAAAAAAAATCTTCTATGCAAGCTTACAAACGCCCTTTGTCAGGCTGAGGAAGGGTGTTTGTGCCCGAAAGCTTGCAAAGAAGAATTTTTTCCAACTATTTGAGGTGGTCAGTCACTATCATGCACTCATTTAACTGCATAACCACAGGATGGAAAGCAAGGCCACATGCTTACTCTGAGCATGCAGTGTACCCGACTCAATGTAAAGGGCATTCACAAAGTGCAGGGACAGCCTGAGCATTGAGCCTGTATCTTGTTTCTTAGTGCACCTCATGCCTCTAATTAGCAGCTGTGCAGCTAACGGGGCTGCTTTAGAAACCTTGCGTTGTCTGCTGCTAGCCAGGCTCACCACTTGTATGCTGCCATGAGGTACAAATACATTATATAACAGTGGGGTCCAGGGTTTCCTGTGCAGGTCAATGGTGTATGCACTTAACCCGGGGGGGGGGGCAATTATTTTGGGCGGAGGGGCACTTACTGAGTTTTGGGAAGCCATTGAGGGCCATATAACAGACAGCCAGGGGCAGATAAATATTAATTTTCTAAACTTTTTAGGGGCCCCACACGCCGGATAGAATGGCCTGGCAGGTCTCATGCGGCCCGCAGGCCGCATTTTACTCACCCCTGACTTAACCCCAGTGTTGGTAACCTGTGTCCATTACAGTGCAAGCCAGTGATTCTCAACCAGGGTGCCTGGAGATCCTGCCAGGGGTGCCAGACAGTGTTAGCACTGGTAGGTGTGCAAACACGATTCACAGGCTGAAACCAGGGATTTCAAATGGCGCTAAAAACACACTGAGCTGTCGTGAGCTTTGCTGAGTTCTTTGCAACAGAAAAATCACCCCTGTATTTTTTCTGTAGCAGAAAAAGAGTGTAAACGAAGAGCTGGCATTCTCGGAGGGGGGCCTCGAGCCCGATGAGGCGGGCCTCGGCGCTACAAGGGTTGAGAAGCCCTGTGGTGTCAGCCAGAGGGAACAGGAATGACGAGGTGTTGTACTGGGAAGGAAATGATCTGCTTATCCAATATGCCAGTAAGCAGAGTCCACTGCAGTTATTTTTACAAGACCATCGTGGCTTCCTAGTTGTTCACACTTCTTTTCTTTACTTTTCTTGCTGTGGACAGATATTTAAAGCAACGCTCGTATCTTGAGCTCATAGCTGCTTCCACCTCGCTCCTCATCTATTGCTGAATCACATTCCTTGCCTGTTTTCTTTCTACCATTTGACAAAATCCTTGCATACAAGAGAAGGTGTCACTTGGCACAGCGTGGGACTTTGGTCCCTGAGACTCCCAAGGGCTAAGGACAGTATTTTTCAGGGAAATGACATTAAGCTTCACCTAGAAAAATATGGTCCAGTAATCAGATGCTCACAAGGGGACATCTCAGGGTGAGCAGCACCCCGCGCCGCGAGCCACCTCACTGGTCCAGTGGCAGAATAAAGTGGTAGTCACACATGGCCCTTCACTTTTTGCAGGTCATCATTAAGGGCTACGCAGGGACACTGACTGGCATAGCTGCTGAGGAATAAGCTGTTCTTCATTAGCTATAGGTCCCTGCTTGGGCACTTGATCCCAGAATAAAAATCACGTGGTTCCAGAGTAAAAGCATCAACTGTCGTAATAAACCAACTAATTACTCTGGAACACAAAGAGATTTTTATTTCAGAGCATGTCCACAAAGGGAGCTATTCTGAAATCACTTTCCCACCCCGGAAACATTGAGAGCACGCTCAAAACAGTCTGTTCCGATTTTGTGCCTTGCAAGGACTAGGGCGCATCTCCACGGTCATTAATGTGCTTTGGGTAACGCGCATTAAATCTCGTACCTCCATTGTGAAGTGCTAGAAGAAAGGTGCATTAGCCTATTTTAGTGAAAAAGCATGTTTTTGGTGACACTAATGTGCATTAAAGTCGGCCAGTGCATATTAAAGCACATGTGTAGACTTGCCCTCAGTAACTCCTCAAACTTTTTCCAGCTGTTGGTTGTTTGCTTTAGTTAAGAGGGAAAGCCATGGACCCGATTCACATCTCGTGGTGGTTGCACGGGGAAAAGTCTGCATTTTCAGCAGACCTGATGAAAAATGTCTTGTACTTGAAAGCCTGCCTAACTCTATCCCCATACTGATGCATTAAAGAGATCACTCTAAGAAATCCTTGCCTCTCTGTGCTGTTACGGGGTTGTACTGCTTGCCCTTATCTGTTGAAAGTGGAGGGGTTTAATAAGTGTTGTTCAGATGGGGAAAGGGTTAAAGGTAATGGCCCTCTGGATGGTGCTGGGAGGGTCCCTGGCCTGAGCACTGGGGCTTTTCCTAAAAGCAGGTGGCAGGAGATGTAAGCAGGAGAGCCGGAGCGTGCACGTGCCTGTGTGCACCTCCGTGTACCTGCGTGAGCGCCTCCAGCCCGCTGGTGCGAGCGGGGGTCGAGGGAGTCTGCCACGTGGGGGCTGCAGCCGTGGGGCAGAGGCATCCCGCCGAGGGCCGCAGAGAAGCCGAGACCTCCAGGGGCGAGGAGGAGCTTGCTGCAGAGACCGTGAAGACTCCCGCCTGCCCCTCGAACCAGCCTCCCACTGAGAAGAAAGCACCAGCCACAGTCTAGTTAGAGTGAGACGGGCTAGGTGATAGTGCATTTGAAACCTTCATGTTGCATTCTGTCTTCCCCCGCTCCATTGCAGTGTTTTCCCTAATTAGTCAAGTTGGGGGGTTTTACCCTTAAATTCAGCTGTTTTGCAACCGAAGCAAGAAGTTTGTGCCCTCACGGCCTTGGCTGACTTGGGGGTCCTGTCACCCCCTCTGTTTACTCCCATGTGCTAACCCCTGATTTACCTTGGCATGAGTGTAAAGGCGGATCAGGCCGGTGTCTGCCTCGGAGCCTTTATCACATGAATGCCGTTGTGTAACCGAACCCCTTGTCCCTCGATCAGGCGGATCTCATTTCCCTCTGCACAGCGGATCTTTTCAGCAGCCCCTAAGTGGTATCTCATGATAAGGCGTACAACAAGGAGATGCTTCAATACCAATAATCAGATCAGGTCTGGGCAGATTTAGTAAACGAGCTTTGAAATGGGGGCCTCCCCTCCCAGCCCTTCCTTCAGCCTGCTCTGATGCTGAGATGGCTCAGGAAGTCCCTACGTCACCTACAATTAATTAGACCTTTGATGACACCGCACCAGATCAAAACCGCTCCCTTGCGCCATGCTTCCTAGTGACTCTATATAACGAGCTTCCAGGGATACTGGCTATTCTGTTCACCTACAGGAAGGTGCCTGGAAAATGGTCATCACCGTGAGTCCCCGGGGTTTGCTTCTGCTGGTGCTGGTGGCTCTGGCTACGAGCAGCTGTAAGTACCCCGTGGCCGTGTTAATCATAGG
This sequence comes from Crocodylus porosus, assembly GCF_001723895.1. Lineage (NCBI taxonomy): Eukaryota > Metazoa > Chordata > Crocodylia > Crocodylidae > Crocodylus > Crocodylus porosus. The sequence goes on along the minus strand of NW_017728906.1, from coordinate 203,450,081 downwards.
TGATGCTTGGGAGAAGCTGATCTAATGTTTGGGAGACAGGACAGCTGGGTTCAACTCTGGGCCACCTCCTCACCCACAGCAAATAACATCGCTTTCTGGGCCTTATCTTCTTCATCTGCAAAATGGACATAGTTCTCTGCCATTCCTTAGGGCATCTGCGTCAAGAGGGTAGCGAGTCTCACATCCTCAGGGCAAAAGATTACAGTGAAGCTTGGTCACGAGACCAGCCTCGCTGAGAATATCCCCAAATCATTTCTTAATGTATACTCAGAAAAGCAGCTTCCTTGCCGTATTGTCAACGGCTTGGTTGGTCACTCAAAATCATGTTCCCTATGGTGTGAAATTCCCTCCCCCCCACTCCATTCAGATGTGTTTTACCTCTTTTATTTCTCGTTTGGATCAAAACCTTAGGAGAAACAGCTAGGAACCGTCTGCGTTTCCATCCTCCGTCCGACCTGTGATTGCATGTCATTGCAGATATGTGATTGCATATTGTTCTCCAAGGCACCGTGTGTCCCAGTGAGGGGTACACGTTCGCCAGTTTAGTGGCTGGCACAGAAGACCGGGAGACAGGACCCCTGGTTGTGCTATTGACTGTTTTGTATGAGCACTGGCAAGTCATTCGACCTCTTCTTGTTTAATTTCGCTCTCTGAAAATCCTGGAGAAGATCACTGATCTCAAGGCACTGTTGAGAAGGCTACCCAGAATTTGTAAAGCCTACGTATTTTCTCCATCTATCTACAGGGGAGAGCACACAACAGTGCTCTTGGGGTGTGCAAACTTGTTCCTCTCCGCACCAGTGATAAATTTAGCATGAGAAGAATGACTCCTTTAGATAGCCTTTAAAATACATTCGTTATTGAGCTTTAAAGCAGTGTGGCCCTCTGTTTGTAACAGCTTATTAAAGGAAGGAGCCCCATGGAGACCCCACTCACCTACCCACCCGCTCTGTCCGGTACCCCCTGCACTGGGTGCAGGGCAGACTGGCAGTGGCAGCCGTATAGAGCAAGCTACCATCGCGGGGGCTGCTAGGAAGCCGAATCCAGCTGCTGCACCCCCAGCGCACTGCCCCTGCCCCTGCCCCTGCCCCTGCTGCACTGTGGGACTAGCCACACCTGCCACAGCCTGGGCTGCCCTCACGCCTGGGCCAAAGGACCCACCGCAGGCTACACAGAATCCACTGGTGGGCCGGATCCAGCCCTGCTGTAGAGCCTCATCCTGCTCCCATTAAAATCAGTGACAACCTCTCAAATTTTACGTGGGCTGGGAGTAGGCTCATAGATCCACAAATGATTAGGGATCATTGCAATCTGCATGCAAGCAGATAGGCTCGGGATCAGAAAGCAGAGCAGCAGATCAGGCAGGAGAAGGGGACTGGAGTGGCACTTGGCTGGGCCCCTACTGGGCTAATGCATGAAAAGGCAGGGGCTGTGTCCAGCCCTAATGTGTCACGCCTCGTCAGTGCAGCTCACTAACGAGAGAGAGGGCGAGGGGGGCCCCTGGGTCGTAGCTTGGGTCGCGGTTGACAGCAGTAGATCGATGATGCAAAGAGACTTGCAGCTTGGGGCAAGCTCCAAGGAGAGGCTTAAAGTCCACTTTGTGATTTTGCAGGTCCGGGTGCCGGTGCCAGAAATTGGGGCTGTGCGAACTACCGGGGCTACTGCCGCGCTGTCTGTTACCCTCAGGAAAATTCGGTGGGACCCAAGGACTGCGCGGAAGGTCTTGTGTATGTCCCCATTAATAGTGTTCTCATGTCTTGATCCAGCATGTTGTGAGCCCCACACACACTGGAAAAACCTGAAATGCTCAGAGGAAAGCTCAGCCCCCGCATCCCCTCCACCCACTGACACTCCAGTAGTCCAGAGCATGCAGCCAACGATCAGCAAATGGAGCAGGTTGAGCTCTCTTTATTTTCACGGTGGAGGCACAGCTCATGGAGACAATGGGTCTCAGGGTGTAAAATATGTCAGGCTGAGGGTTGCAAGGGCTGGGCATTCAGGGGAGAAAGGATAACGGGTCAGAGCATTATGTACTTTTCTGTTGGAAGGCTCAGGGGTGGGCATACAACATGATTAATACTGGGTAATATACCCTGGATTTTACCCCAAAATAGAGGGAGGCAGGTAGGAACAGAAGACTGCAGAAGAGAAAACTGGGGGGGGGGTAGTTAATAGCAACCTTTAATTACCTGAAGCATGGCTCCAAAGAGGATGGAGCTGCACTCTTCTCCATGGGGGCCGATGACAGGACAAGGAGCAATGGGCTCAAGCTGCAGCAAGGGAAGTTGAGGTTGGATATGAGGAAAAACTTTCTCACTAGGAGAGTAGCGAAGTGCTGGAACTGGTGACCCAGGGAGGTGGTGCAGTCTCCATCCTTGGAGGTTCTGAAGACCTGGGTAGACAAAGCCTTGGCTGGGATGATGCAGTTGGGGCTGGGCCTGCTCGGAGCAGGAGGTTGGACTAGATGTGACTCCTGAGGTCCCACCCAACCCTCATTTCTCTGCTTCTGGGAAGAGTAAGGAGAGGTGTCTGAGCAGCTCCCAGAGGCACCTGCCTGCAGTACCTGCCATAGCGTGCCTCACCATCCCGTGCCGGAGAGCAAGTTTGCATTGAGTAAATAGCTATGCCAGGATGAGACGCACATCACGTGCTCTGTAGTAACTCACGCAGGGTAAAGCAGGGTAGAGCTTTTTGCAGGGTAATGTAATCTCCAAAAACAAACAAAAAAAGAGACTGGTGTCTGGGTAAGGCTGTGTGTTGTGTGTCCACTTCACTTTCACTAAGAAGCAAAGTCCGTTCACTTTGCATTGTGTATCTGCTCCTCGAGTCTCAACATTTGATGTTCACAGGCATCCTGGTCTGAATTTAGGATGCCATTTGTGACCAAACTTGCTTGACTCTGTTATGAAACTGTGATCTGAGCTCAGGGACATCAAGCCACCTCCTGTGCCTCATCTTCCCCACTTCTACCCGGGATCTAACCAGCGCTATTTCTCACTTGCTCTCATCAGCCTTCGCTGTAGCAGATTCGTTACCAAGTTTTTGAAAAGGGGGGATTAGTATCTAACTGTTCCTTTGGGCTGTCCGCTGTGATTGTCCTTTCTTTCTTTCTCAGTTGCTGCATCTCAGGTGCTTTTGGGTAAAGATGCTTGTACCTGGGGACGTGCTGATACCCGAGAGGAAGCCCCACGGAGATGTTTTACCTACATCAGGAAAGACAGGAGATATCAGTCAACCGGCAACAATGCTCAGCAAGTCCTCCGACCTGCATAAAACCTTTGTTACAAATAATGATTTGGGATAATGTTTTTGACCTCGATCTTCTCCCATTCTAGTCAATGGGAAAATCTGCATGGATTCGAATGGGAGAAGGATGAGGCTCTTTCTTTGCCTTCTGTAATGAAATACAGCCACTGCAGCAGCATTAGTCCCGGGACTGGCTTTGTGATTGGGGGAACATCCTGTGCAAAGAGCACACCCTCCTCCTCATCTCCCACTTGTTCAGAAGCTACCCCCCCACTTTTCTCTCTGCCACATCTGGTGTAGCACCGGTGTGATGGGTCCCACAAATTTGGGGGCTCCACAGGTTTCACATATCCCCAAAGACAATTGATGTTCTGATCCGTCCTGCGTGAGGGGGAGCTGAGGGGATGACAGTAGGAAATAGTACATGAACACAGGTAGCTAAATTAGATAGAAAAATTCTCAGTAAAGGGTTCATGAAAAAGCAGAGAATATTTGGTTTCAGGACAGTTCTGCAATAGTATTTTCCCTTCGGAAATGCAGCACACGTGAATGGTTAACACATGAGTTTAGTGCAGTGAACTCAGGAAGGACTGGCAGACTATATATCCCCCAGGACTGATTATAGGAGTTCATTTCCCATCCCAGGTCAATATGGCCGTGCACAGATGCATCAGCAGCTGATGTCAGCTAAGGTGGTGCAGTCTCAATATGGATCCTACTAGGTAAGGAGCCAGAGTGCCCCCAAGGGAGACTTAAAAACCCTCCCTGACACATGGAACTGCAAGAGCGGTGGGGTAGGCAGACAAAACCTGACACACAAACGTGACTGAGACATCTTTCTCTGCAGTATCGTGGTTACAGATTCACTGGACCACCGGCTGTTCCATCCCAGGATGAACGAGAAAGCTCAGAAGGCTTTCACTGCTTCGCAAACTTGTAATGCGGTTATCAAATTGCACACGAGACTACAAGTGATTTATTTAGCTTCTGTATGGCCTTGCTTTTGCCCTGCAGAGGAGGCTCCACCTAAAACAAGAAGCTTCTCGGGGTGCTGTCATTCTTAGCCGCTTACGTACCGAGGAAAACAAAACCCATTCCTGCCTGGGTTGTAATCACAGCTGTTTTTCTTCTCATCTGAAACAGCTGCAAAGGATTTCAATGCATCTCTATCAGCCCAGCCAGGGTTTTCAATGTCAGTCTGGTCACTGCATTTAGGGCTCCATCTAGACCAGGATTGACCTCTTTCTCCATAGCTCCCAGTGCGCCATTCTGGATGACGCTGCCTAGAGGGACTTCTGCCTCTTTACATTTACCAGTGCCAGGACATGGGCAGCCAGGCCCAGGGGGCCCATCAAAGAGCAATTTTACAGGATCAGGGTAAAAGCCAGAGTTATAAAGGCCAAGCAGCGTCTAGGGATAAGGTGGATCAGGAGCCTGCGGTAAAGAGAAGAGCAGAAGTCATGAGCAAGATGTTTGAGGAAACCAGGCGAAGAAAGGAATCTGAGTATTGCCTAAAATTTGGAGAAGCCGGACACTTAGACGTCCTCTCCCTCATCTTATGTATGGGAAGTGGAAGGTCGGGTGATAGGAGGTGGCCGGGAGTCAGCGGAGGCTGTGTCAGTGCTGGAGGTTGGGGCAGAGAGCCATACCGGTCAGGTCAGGGCCCTGGGTTCGTGGCTGCAAGTCTCACATACCCCAAACTGCACCTCATCATGGGGAAGGGGTGCACCTGCTTGGAGATGGGGAAGAGGTGGACCTGGAGCTCACCCTGGGGAAGGGGTGCACCTGCTTGAAGATGGGGAAGAGGTGGACCTGGAGCTCACCCTGGGGAAGGGGTGCACCTGCCTGAAGAAGATGGGGACGGGATGGACCTGCCATTCACCACGTGGAAGCGGTGCACCTGCCTGAAAAAGATTCCTCATATTCCCAAGCTTGCCTCCCGGTCCATGAACATCTATCACCCGGAACAGCCCCATCCTCCACAAGTCTCACGTTGCTTGCCGAGGCTAAGCCAGCAACAGTGGAAGCTCCCTGCTGAGCTACCACCTTGAGTGTCGGGCCAGGGAGGCGAGCTTAGCAAGAGCCCCGACAGCGGCCGGTCAACGCGGTGAATCTCAACTGCCTTGCGAGGGGTCTCAGTGCACAAAGGGCAGCCTCACTACCACCGGCTATGGCTGATTTGAGGAAGGGGCCTCCAGCTGTAGGAACTGCTCCAATGTCATGAATGAACCTTGGGTCCTGGGAAATAAATCAGGCTGGAGCCTGCCTGAGACGCAATGCTCATCAAGTTCTCCTGACTCAGTAAGGGTAGTTTCAGCCAAAGAAATTGGGGGCCAGGGTCAATCAAGGTCAAGTCGCAAGGAACCAAGTACCAAGAGGCACCTGGGATGTTATAATGTCCATAAGTGTCACAGAAGGAGGATGGGTGTTGTCAGATGCTCTTGAAAGTTGGGAATTGCAAGTTTTCTGGGTCCAGGAGACCTTCTGATCAGGCCACGGAGATTTTCGTGGGTGATTTTGTGTTCTGCACCCATCACCTCATGGTAGGGTCCACGGTGACACCCCGGGGCAACAGAGCTAGCCTGCAGTTAGGAGGGAGAAGGGCCAAAGCCCAAGAGGGGCAGGGTCCAGGGCCGGGGAGCCAGGCTGCGAGCGGGCAGGACAGGAGCTGGAGCTCATAAGCCGAGGTCCGGGGCAGTGGGCTTAGGCTAACAGGCCCAGCTAAAGCCGAGGGGGTTGAAGCCAGGAAGACGGAAAAGGGCGTGGAGGCACTGGGGGCACGCAGCACCTGCAAGGCAGGGAGGGCAGGGCTGCGGGGACAGGCGCAGGCCGCGAGCTAGGCCCCTCGAGCAGCCGGAGCCCCAGAGCAGGCCGGCTGCACCCCCGCGCCCCTCGGGGCGGGGCTCGGTGGCAGTTGGAGGGGGCGGTTGGGGCGGGGCTGAGGCATGGCGGGGACGCGGCCCCTCCGCGCGCTGCTGCCGCTGCTGCTGCTCGGCCCGGGTGAGGCGGAGCCGGGGGGTCGTTACGGGAACGACACGCCCCGGCCTGCGCCACGCCCCCTTCTCTCCCATTGGGCCCTGTCTGCTAGGCCACGCCCCTTTCCCCACTCGTTATGGGGCGGCTGTGCCACGCCCCTCTCCCTCCTCCCTGTGGGGCAGGGCCCCCCCCACTGTCCCGGCTGGGCCACGCCCCCTTCTCCGACTGGTTTGGGTGGCAGCTGGGCCACGCCCCATCCCCCATTGGGTAAGGTACGGGCCACACCCCCTTCCCAGCAGCGCAGCCCCGTGCCCCCTCCCGAGGGGAAGGGGCAGGGGCCCCAGGGCTGGGATGCAGGCCCCCAGCCGGGTGCGGGTGCCCTGGGCTGGGCAAAGAGCCCAGGGGAAGGGGCTTCCCTGCAGAGACACGAGGCGCGTGGCTGCGAACGCCCCTGTCCCCGCCCCTCGGGGACCGCGGCCTGCACGTGCCGTGGACTCCCGCTGGCGCCGCCGAGCAGGGCAGGTGCCAAGGTCACCGCCACCGTGAAGGGAGCGTTGCCGGCCCTGAACAGGGAGACCCTTGCACGGCTGCCCTCGCACAGCTTTGCGCAGCGCAGACGGGTCCGTTGCGCCGCGGGCAGCCCTCCCAGGAGTCTGCTTCTGCTGAGCATCTCACCTGTGCTTTACCGTGCGCGCCGGGGGGATGTCTCCCTGCCTCGCGCCTTCGGCCTTCTGGCGAAGGGCAAGTGAGACTCGGGGGCACACCTGCCCGCGCGATGCCGCCCTGGGTCCGCGGGTACCGAAGTCTGGGCAGTCAGATCCTCGCTGGTGGCAGCGTCACGTGGAGCTGAACGCCGAGCTCTGCTCGGCAGGTGGGGTTTGGAACTGATTTGCCTCCTTTGGCCCGAGGCACAAAATTTTAAAAAAAGTAATAATTAGCAAGTACCCTGCATTCAGATGGTAAACCTCTCTGAGCTGTTGCACCACACAGAGGATCGTAGGGCCACGGGGCTGCACATCGCATCTGGCCCCTGCCTGAGGCAGGATCAGCCCCGTGCAAATTATCCCATGCAGTCCAGCCTGGTAGTAAGACGCCAGCCGCCCCGACACAGCGCTCTCACTACAGATGAGGCAGGGCGACTGTGGCAGTCCACGTCTTGCTTCTGGGAAATGTTAATATGCACTCAAGAGATCCTGGGTAAGATCCAAAACCTGCTTTTTGCTGCTACTTCAAGCCATTCGTCTGCATCCTCCTCTCTGCAGCAAAAGGGAAAAGGTGTCTCCCTCTTCTTTACGGCAGCCCCTCAGGTATTTAAAGACTGCTTCCGTGTTTAAGCTGGCTGCAGGCAACGGTTTGAGAGCACACAGCTGCAAGCAACCAGGACACCACGAGCTAGCTGGGAACACACACTGTCCCCCGAGCCTCAAAACAACAGATACTTGCATCAAAAATACCTCTATTGCAACAGTTTGCAGGTCTTAATTGGTTTGGGCAGATTTCTGATCGAATTCTGCCTGCCAGGAGTATTGCACGTGGTTCCTGCCAGCTTGCTGGTGGGCTGCTGGTAAACCCGGGCCTCCCAATCTCTAGGCATGTCTGCCGGGAAAGTTGGCCGCCACTGGTGTAGAGGAAGGATAAGGAAACATGTCTTGCTAAGGGGATTTTTGGAGGATCTGAGCAAAGAAGGGGAAACGGATCTAGCCGATGGGGATATTTTTGGGTGTGCAGAAATACGGCATGACGAGAGGGGATTTTGAGACCTAGACAAGGCCCGCCCAGGAGAGATGTGCAAGGAGTACAGAAGGGAATGTGGTTTTCTGAGGGTGTCATTTTTGGGAATGAAACAGCAGGAAGCAGGACCACGAGGAGCCAAGATCAGGGTTGTTAAACTGAGAGGACCGAGAGGGGGACAGAGAACTGAGCACGGGCTGTAGGAGATACTTGGGGGAGAGGGCACATAGCGGGTACCAGTGTAGCGATGGGGAGGTGGAGGCCAACCTGGTTGGTTGTGACACAGAGGAGGTTTGGAGGAGCAGGGGCTCATGTCAGAAGAGTGAAGCAGGCTGTAGCATTAGGTGGTGGATGAAGGGGTATTAGGGGCTTCATTTGGTGAAGAATGGGTATTTGCTGAGGGGAGACAGCTGAGAGGGAAGGAAGGATGGATCCTGGCAGGGAGGTTCGGTTGGGCTGGGCTGGGAAAAGAAGACTAGGAACTAAAATACCATTCCTCCTTTTTCTCTCCTGTCTTCTCAAGTCATTTGCAAATAACATTTCATCCTCCTTGTGTTAAAATTGTTTCACGTGCAGCCAAGTGACTTGCATCGAATGACACATCGTGGTACAAGGGTGTGCCGCAGCTGCCGTAAACTTCTTCAATCTTCTGTTTTTCCAATGTGTGACTATTTCTTTTCTAGGCATTTTGGAGACTGCAAAATTCTCCTACTCAGAAGTAATAGTGCCAAGAAAGCTAGAGGCAGGAGTTGATGGCTCCAAGGTAATGCATCTCTTTAAGAAAAGAGGCTTGGCTCTTATGGCCTTAGAGGAGTGATTCGTGAGTCCAGTCTCTGGCAAATCCCAGCCGGTTCAGTGGAAGAATGAATGCCTCTCTGATCCCTTTGGGCACTGGAGGGGAAGGGGGTGTTTCTTGGCCCATTGATGATTTTGATCGAGTCTCAAGCACAAGGATAGATAATAATAATGACACTTTCTTCTTACCTGTGTAAATGCCATCAATATTTTTATTAGTGGAGTTTGACATACAGGCTTGACATTTATTATCTGACATGGCACAAATAAGAACCTCTGTACAAGGTACTGAAATAACCTGATCTGGAAGGGGCTCAAGCCTCTTTAAACATTTTACAGTGTTCAGATACTTTTACTGTGTTATTGTTCACAGCATACAGGGCTCATTTCATCACCACTGGCAAACCTAGGGTGGGGCGCAAAAATCACTATGCACCTTGGTCTTCCCTTTGCTGTGTTGCCAGCAGATCGAGGGCAGTGACTCTTCCCCTCTATTCAGCACTGGGGAGGCCACATCTGGAGTCCTGTGTCCAGCTGTGGGCCCCCCACTACAGAAAGGATGTGGACACATTGGAGAGAGTCCAGCGGAGGACAAGGAAAATGGTTGTGGGGCTGGGGGACAGGACTGGTGAGGAGAGGCTGAGGGAACTGGGGAGAAGAGTTTGGAGAAGAGAAGAGTGAGGGGGATTGAATAGCAGCCGTCACCTCCCTGCAGGGGGTTGCAAAGAGGATGGAGCTGGACCGGTCTCAGTGGGGGCAGATGACAGGACAAGGAGCAATGGGCTCAAGCTGCAGCAAGGGAAACTGAGGTTGGATATCAGGAAGAAACTTTTTCACTAGGAGGGTGGTGAAGCCCTGGAACAGGTTACCCAGAAAGGTAGTGGACTCTCCATCCATGGAGGCTTTGAAGACCCAGGTAGACAAAGCCTTGGCTGGGATGATGTAGTTGGGGCTGGGCCTGCTTGGAGCAGGGGCCTGGACTAGATGTGACCTCCTGAGCTGCCTTCAACCCTCATTTATTTTATTCTATGATTCTACGAACATTCCCACAAAGTAGAGATCTCTATGAATACGGGACCAAGACTGAGACCTGGGTGGCTAGAACGAGATTGGCAAACCAGGTGGCAAAGCAGGACATACTCCACTTCTTTTTACAAGAGTTTTGCTGGTATTTGTGCAGGTGCACCACTATTAGCAAGGCTGAGGCCATTAATACAGAAAAAGTGCTCGAGTCTATACCCACATTGGGTTATACTTGCATTGAACATGTTTTATTGATATGATGGTAAATTTGGATATTCTGATATATAAGGGGCACTGTTTATAAAATACAACCCTCTTCTCTTCCTCCCTCTCTCTGCCAATGATAAAAATTGCACCTTCATGGCACCTGATGACAGGAAGTTGGAGGACAGGAGGACAGAGTTGGCATGCATAGCTGGCTCCCATGGAGGTATCCTTCCCTGGGTCACATGAGAGGAAGAATCAGGTGCTACAGTATAGTGAAGGGTAGATCAATGAGCATGGTGATTTTGCTCCCCACATTCCCCAGAGGTGGTGAAATGAGGCCCAGACCTTGGCATTCACTAGGATCGCCCAACATGTGTAGGGTGGCTGTTTCCATGCTTGGGGGCCCCTTCTTAAAATTATAGACCATGAGGGTTGAAGGGCCCTCAGGAGGTTAGTTTGCACTAAGGGTCTCTGGGCTGCTAATACTAGACGTGCACCAACATGTCGGTTGTGTGTCGGATCGGCACGGATAAAAGGAAAATTAACATATTAGCTCTTGGCTTGTTTTGCCCGGTGTAGCAGATAATTGTCACTGATAAACATAATATGCCTTTTGGCTGTGCCCCCAGACACCGTGTACATGTGCACAGTCGCATGAGTGCATGGGGCCAAGATGTAGCCAGGCAGCGTGGAGAGCAGCGCCCTGCAGTTAAGTCTGAGGAGGGGAAGGGGTGTGGGGGAGAGAAGGTGCATGGGGGCGGGGTGCAGATCAAGTGAGGGAGGGGTTGGGCCAGGGGCTGGGGACACTGGTGAATGGGACCAGGGGCCAGGGCAGGGAACAGCACAGAGCCACACATCGCTTATTCAGTGGGTGCAGAAGGAGTAGGGAAGGGAGATGGCTCCCTGCCACTGTGCCCACCCCCAGGTGAGGCCTGGAGGGGGCACGTACCCCCATTTTTGTGAGCAGGGCAGATGCAGGCTGCTCGTTGTGGGCTCAGAGGTCTCCGCTCTGCTGCCTTTGCCCCAGGGGCCAGAGCTGGTTGTGCACCCCCTGCCCAGCAGGAGGCGCATGGCCAGCTCAGGCCCCCGGGGCAAAGGCAGCATTGTGGAGGGTCCCGAGCCTGCAGTGGGCAGCCCACATCCACCCTCGCCCTGCTTGGCTCTGCTCCGGTTAAAAGCATCCCTGCACTTAAAAATGGTGGCAGCAGCGCTTGAATTAAAGTTCATCCAACCTTTATGTCAAGTGGCCCCACTGTCAGTTTTGTGTGCTGGGACACTGATCCCCTGGATGAGCTGCCCATGGCTCTGTCCTGCTCCTTGCCCTGGCCCTGGGTCCCATTCATCACCCTGGCTGGGAAGAGCCCACAGCCTCTGCCCCTGCTCCTGCCTCACTCCCTCCCTCACTGTGGGGTACTCAATCTGCCTCCCCATGCCTCTTCTCTCCCCCATGCCTCTTCCCCTCCATAGGCTTACCTGCAGGGAGCTACTCCCCATGCTGCCTGTCTGTGCTGTAAATCGGTTATTGGATCGGTATCAGCCAATATGGCTGGTTAATAGTGGGCTATGTGTATCGACCAAGAAAATCTTCATCGGTGCACCCGTAACACTGATCCAGTGGTGGCAGTGTTAGGAAAACGCCTCTTGAAAACTTCCCTGTTGGGGTCTGATGAATGGAGTGAATTTCAACCTGCTCTATGTGCAGCTGTAGAGATGGGTCAAATCTACGGCTTGGAAGAGTGACTGTAGGACGTGGTCGAGCAAAATATTCTTGACTACTGTTAAATTCTTCTTAATGCTTTAGGAGGCGGTGTCTTATGTTATTAAAATAGAAGGACATAACTATGGTGTTCATCTACTACGAAAGAAGTAAGTGCTTTCTTTCCATTCTTTCTTCCGCACTTTTTATAGCAAAATAGTTATATGTGGGGTTTGACACTCATGTATGCAGAAAAAGCCCTGCCCCAAAGCAGTGTCAGTCTAGATAAGGAGCAATAACAGAAGGTGAAAAAAGAGGAGGAATGTATTGCAAGGAAAATGGCTTTATTTTGGGCCATAGTAATTATGGAGGGACAAGCGTTTCTAGTAAAAATGTATTTCCATTTTAAATGTTTTTGAAAAATATTGTTTAGCTTTGCCAACCCTTATGAACTTCCCCTCATTTGATCTTATGCCAAGGAAAAGGTTGGAGAGGCTGGACAAAATATTTCAGAGAGATCGGAACTGCTTTTTGGGGGAGATCCCTGCATGTTGGCCCTATAATTATAGCACATCCTTTGTGTAATGACATGTAAACACATGCCGTAACACTCGGCGTGTAAACAAATGACGTGGAAGCCCATCTTTTGTGTGGTGTGTTCCTCGTTTTATCACGCCGTCCATTGCATTAACGGTCTGGGCAGCTCTTTACAAGACGTCATTAACCGGTTATTCATGTTTGAAGTGTAAAGTGTGCCAGGCACCTCTTAATAACAGTTGCATATAATTATAGTCAACTAATGAAGTATCTGGAGATTAAATAGCTGAGTGTGACTTGTGATCAGTGCACAGGGCCCTGGATTGGGTTCTGTTCCTCTCTGTCCTGTGCTTCCTGTGGAGCCCTGAGTGAGTGGTTTTGGACAGGCGACAGCTGCTGAAGCAGGATGAATTAGTTGCCACGAGATTTCTGTTGAAACCACTTCAACATATAACATCCGAAAGAACAATCCAACCACATTATTGTCACGGCATTGAAGCTAGCTAGCTAGCTCAGTATCTCTATTCTGCTGCACTCATTTCTGGTTGCCTTTACTACCTAGTGCTTTAGTTTCCCCATCTATAACATGTAAGTAATATAATTACAGCATGGATCCCTATAGCTAAGCTAGATGTATGCTATTGAGTTGATTATGTCTTGCTCATGCTTCAAACCAACAGTTTGCATGCATCGGGGCAACAAATGGCAGGGGTCTTTGTTTTCATGTCTAATTTTAGGGCTCTTCATTTTTGTTTTCAGGATGTACATAGCCAAAAATTTCCCTGTTTTTACTTATAACACAAGAGGAGATTTGATAACTGATTATCCATATATTCAGGTGAGTCTGAAATGAGCATGGTGGAAGGTACAGGTCTCAGTAAAAGTAAACTGCTCTGCTGTGCATTGCTGAGTTGCTAGCAAAATCTTGGGAGTTCACTGGAATATAATCTAAGGATGTGTCTGTGTACTAGGTTAGCCATGGTCTGGGCAGATGGAAGATAAAATTAGCGCAGGATATGGTTAATGAACCACTAATTAATAACCCAGTGGCAAAATCCTGAATCTCTTAATTAAATCATAGAATCATAGAAAACAAGGATTGGAAGGGAACTTGGGAGGTCACATCTAGTCCAACCCCTGCTCCAAGCAGGACCAGCCCCAACTACATCATCCCAGCCCAGGCTTTCTCTACCCAGGTCTCTTTTAGGAAACTCCAAGGATGGAGACTCCGCTGCCTCTCTGGGTAGCCTGTTCCAGTGCTTCACCACCCTCCTCATGAGAAAGTTTTTCCTAATATCCAACCTCAACTCCCCTTGCTACAGCTGAAGCCCATTGCTCCTTGTCCTGTCACCTGCCCCCACTGAGACCAGCCCAGCTCCGTCCTCTTTGCAACCCCCTGCAGGGAGGTGAAGGCTGCTGTTCAATCCCCCTCGGTCTTCTCTTCTCCAGACTAAATCCTCCCAGTTCCCTCAGCCTCTCCTCACCAGTCCTGTCCCCCAACACTCAAACCATTTTCATCACCGTCCACTGGGCTCTCTCCAGTGTGTTCATATCCTTTTGTACTGGGGGCCCAAAACTGGACACAGGACTCCAGATGTGGCCTCCCCAGTGCCGAATAGATGGGAAGAATCACTGCCTCCATCTGCTGGCAACTCTCCTCCCAATGCAGCCCAGGTTGCCGGTCGCCTTCTTGGCACCAAGGGCGCACTGCTGGCCTCTGTTCAGCTTCTTGTCCCCTGGCACTGCCATGCAGATGTGCGGCACGGAGCCCGGGCACCCGCGTCCCCTTGTCCCCTGGCACTGCCATGTCCTCTTCTGCAGAGCTGCTGCCCAGCCAGTCACCCCCACCCTGCACCGGTGCAGGGGATTGTTCCCTCCTCAGTGCAGGACTTTGCACTTGTCCTTGTTGAACCTCATGAGATTCCTTTTGGGCCAATCCCCCAATCTGTCCAGGTCTCTCTGAATCCTAGTTCTGCCCTCCAACATATCCACTATTCCCCCCCAGCTTGGTGTCATCTGCAGACTTGCTGATTGTACGCCACATCCCATCTTCCAGGTTGTTGATGAAGACATTAAATAAAACTGGCCCCAGGACCGACCCCTGGGGCATCCACTTGACACCGGCTGCCAACTAGACATCGAGCCATTGATTGCTGCCCTTTGAGCCCGACAATCCAGCCAGCTTTTTACCCTCCTTACAGTCCATTCGTCCAAGCCGTACTTAGCTTGCTTGCAAGAATGCTGTGGGAGACCGTATCAAACTTTTAATGGAAAAGAGGGGAAGAATCTGCAGAAAATGGGTTCTCAAGCAGCCAAAACATAAATGGTTTAAAAGAAAAGTTTTAAAAAAAACAAAACAAAAGGGCTCTTTCTGCCTTTCATTGTGTTTTGACTTAAAAGCGGTTAGGACTTGATAGCCCTGAAGCCCTTTCTAGTCCCGTGTCCCTGTGTCAGTGAATGTGGCACCTTCATTTCTTTCCCCATGTGTCAGTAGTTATGTGGAATATGTATTGTCTTCTAAGAATATTTTCTTGCTTCCTACCTTCCAGTACAGCGACCCCCAAACATGGAAGGGATGGAGCAAAAAGGCTCCGCTGTGCTTAGTGAATATATCTAGTGCAGAACTAATACCCTTAATTCCCAGCTTTGTTTCTGACCTGCTGTCATAGTGGGCAAAACACTTCACCTCTCTGTCTTTTTTCTCTTCCCCTGTTTTAACTGTCTGTTTGAGCTCTTCAGGGCCAGGATGGGATTGTCTCTTACTATGCGTTTGCCTAGTGCTGAGCCTGGGGAGGGAGACGGGGAGGCGCAGAGAGGGCAGCAGTGCCACGGATCTTGTCTGGGGCCTTTTGGCACAATTGACATGCAGATAAATAAGAGGAAACTTTGGCCCTCTTATGGTGGCTTTTTCTAGGCTCTACCACTTCTGGCCATCTAACCCTGCCTTCCTTCGGGGACCAGTCCTTCATCAAGTTATCGGAAAGGAAGGAGCCATTTATTTTTTTTCAGGAAAATGAATCAATCTCATGGAAAGGGTTTCTCTTGGAAAGGGTTAGAGCCAGATACAACTTGCTATAATGATAAGGGGCACAGCCTGTTGGCTGACATGGAGCAGGTCATGGGAAACTGTTGCGCAGATAAGGCCGACGATTCCTTTTGCTTTCTTCTTGCCGTCTTGCCTAGCGTTCAATTTCCATATAAAGCGAAACACTTCTATTACATTTCTTGAAGCCTCAGGTGGAGCAGTGAGCCTGGGCAGATGACCCCTGGTATAGAGCTGGCATCAGTTTTGTATTCGGCACAGAGCGGCATGCAGCCGGCCTGCGGTACCTGCATGCGGCGGCAGCTCGAACTGCACCTCCCTGAAATGATAACCCCCTTGCCTTATCAAATGTTGAATGAGATCTAAACTCATTTAACATAAACGGGTAGAGTTTTATTCCTGCTTCTTGTTTGACTTCTCCCCCCATTGGATTCAGCAAAGTTAACATGGCTAAGGGGTATATCCTTTGTCTATCTGCTGCTCTTTTACACTGGTGTAATGATAATGCCAGTCTACATGTGCAGTCTACCTAGGTCTAGGTGTTACGTAGTTTGGCTATTCAATTGACCATCCTTCATCATTATTCCTTCACTTTCACTTTTTATTGTATTAAAAAATAGTCTCGTTTCCACTAGTCCTCTTTTTTTTCTGCATACAGACATCTTCAGCTAGGTGCCATGGATGTGTGAATAATAAGCCCGGGGTGCTCTGTGTGACTGATAATATGTGGTGTTCCACCTGATCTAGAATAAAATCATTTTGGACCTTGCAGGATGACTGCTTCTACACTGGATACGTAGAAGATGTCCCAGGATCAGTGGCCGTTCTCAGCACCTGCTCTGGGCTCTGGTAATGTAGGCTTCTCAAGACGTAAGATCATAAATAGTGAATCGCTTTATGCTAGATTATTTTCACCCCTTGGAAAAGGACGTGCAGATTTTAGCTCCCTTTTTCCTTTCCCTAGTACAGATTGCTTGCATCCAGTTTAAGATCCCTGCGGTCCACAATGTGATGGCGTTGTGGTTAAAGCGTCTCACTGTCATGCCTCTGGAGCTGGAGCTGGGCAGCTGCCCCCTGGCAACCCAATTTTAAATGTTTCGGGGATTTAAAAGCAGTCGGATGCGACACTATTGGTCTTGTTGGACAGGTTTGTGAGGGTTAAATCAGTAAAGCCTCCTAAAGAGCTAGATTGTGTGCCTGGCTGATCTGAGAGAGGATGCATCTGCACAGCAGGGATAGCTGCAGGCACTAACCAGGGAGGCACAATGTATGGCTAGAAAAGGTTAGGGCATCTTGGAGTA
Source organism: Crocodylus porosus (assembly GCF_001723895.1). Classification (NCBI taxonomy): domain Eukaryota; kingdom Metazoa; phylum Chordata; order Crocodylia; family Crocodylidae; genus Crocodylus; species Crocodylus porosus. The sequence goes on along the minus strand of NW_017728906.1, from coordinate 203,433,526 downwards.
ATGACAAGCTGTGCCGGTCTGCTTTCTCAGTTCTGGACAAAGTACCATAATTATAACAAGTGCAAAGGATGCGGTACCAGCAAAGCTCATGCAGGTTAGCAGGTGCCATCTAGTTAAGAGCACAGGCTTGGCATGTGATTAGCATTCTCAGTGGTTCTTAAACAAGTGTCTAAAAATGAACCTATGTGACTAATTGAGCATTAGCTAATGATGCATCCATGGCTATAAAAACAGGCATCCTTGTGGAGGACTCTGGATTTGTGCACCTCTCCATCAGCCAGTCTGATGACTTCTCTGGCAGCGAATAATGCTTGGTTATACCTACTGCATCTGTTTCTTCCAGGGGTAGGCAGTTATTTGGACTGGAGGGCCACTTAATGAGCTCTGGCGAACTGTCAAGGGCAGCGGGGCGGGGAGATGCCAGCTGATCCGATCTGCTGCATCCAGGGCTGGGTTTGGCCATGCAGCACGCAGACTCCTCCGCGTGGGACAGGGCGTGATGCAGCGTGCCGAGTAGCTGTCCCATGTGCTGTGATGAGCCACTGCTGCCACGCCGCACTGGGGAAGTCAGGGACGGCTGCCCCAGGCCAAACCCCACCTTGGCTGGCATGGACTCACCTCCCTGATGTAAAAATCGCGGTTCGTTTCTCGGGAGGCGAAAAAAACCTTCAGCCACAGACACACTCTATTAGCAACACAAAAGGTATATATTTGCAAATAGGGTCAGAGAGAGAGACAAAAGATCAAACACTCTGCTGCCCCCGAGGGAAACTGC
>NW_017728906.1:203409647-203432740 GCF_001723895.1 Crocodylus porosus | reverse complement strand
GACTTGACTAAGTTTATTTCTCTGGTTTATCAGAATATTTCCACCAATGGTCAAGTTCCTGACTACTTAAGAGCTCTCTTAGAAGGGCTTAATAAACCCTTAAGTTGGTTAGGTGATATTGCCCAACAGGCTAAGGGAAATTATTAAACATATGCAGACTTCAAATAGAGTTACAGAAAGAATGTCTCATCTTATCTGGCAAATGGGAGATAGCGTATGGATTTTTGTTAGTTTTTTAGGTCTCCTTATAGCTTGCATTACAGTTGCAGTTTTGTTAAAATACTGTTATCCGTATTTCCAAGGATATGTTAAGCTTTCTCAATCAGAAGTAGCTATTTTTATCAAGGAGGAAGAGGTGATGTGAGAGAGTGCTTATGCTAAGCAAGGCCTAGCATTAAAAACAAGGCACTAAAACAAACAGAGGATAAGTAGCATCTCTTTGCTAACATATAATTGAGCAACCCTGTCTGAAGAGAGCTGGAAGGCAGATGAACCTTTTTGCTTGCCCAAACCTGCCAAAGTTTTAATGAAATGATTTTCCATGAGAAGTGATCAGGGCCCGTAGTAGAGATAATGTCTTTTATTAAACCAACAAGATTTTTGCAGAAAATTTTTCTTTCATTGCAAGCTTTCGGGCACAAACACCCTTCATCAGGCATTGGAGAAAAGAGTGTAAAAGTTCTCCTGCATAGGAATGAAAGTACATATATTCTAGGATTTCACAGAGGAGTCCATAGATGGAAAACTCCTCTGGGCAGGCATCAATGCCTGATGAAGGGTGTTTGTGTCCAAAAGCCTCCATGAGAAGTCTGCATTAACCCCCTTCCCCTCTCTCACTCAAACAGCAGAAGAAAGTGCAGCACACTGATCTGTGCTGTGAACCAGAGGTAAATTATGGAGGAATACAGTTTGGTGGTTTGATCCAGGCTCTTAGCAGCAAGGAAAGGGAGAGGTTCATCATAGATCTAGCCAGCTGGGGAAGGATGAAACTATGCAACGTGGCACAGATGCCCCAGGCTGGGTTCCCGCACCGCATCCAGCCCCTGCGCACTGACACAGTTGTACTTATTTGTGTGGCTGCAGCAGGCCTGCAGCAGAATGTGGTTGGGCTGAACAAGCCCATCAGTGAGGTCAGGATGTCTTTTCTTCCCCCTGCCACACTGCTGCCATGGCTTCCCAAGGGAGGCTTCCTCTGGCTTGTCGCAGCTCTGCCACACCTGGGACAGGTGACTTGGCAGGATGCTCAGAGCGGGCACAGAGCCTCTTCTTGGGTGCCCGGCTGCTGGATCCCATTCTCACATGCAGGGTTTGATGGACAGGTGATTCTCCCCAGGCAGTCTGACAGGGTCCTGGCGGGGTTCCCTTGCCTGCGCAGCTTGGGTATGGTTTGCTGCCTGGGACATCTGGGCACCTCTCACCTCATCAGTTCTCTGCCATTGCCAGGGCCTCAGGTATCAGTGGTCCCTTGACCTTTCCCCTTCTCTCTCTCTGCGGCGCACAGGTTTGGTTTCCTGAAGACTGCAATCTTTGTCCTACCTATATCCTTTGGGTTTGAGATATATGGCTTTAGGATAAAACTTACTGGCCGGTGATAAAAAAGGCTGTCAGATGAATCGTGATTTATGGCCTTCACATGTGAATAACTGAGAAAATGATGAACAGCTTCTCTGAAGTGTTAGTAACCCTGCACCTCTATTTTCTCATCCTGTGGCTCTTCAGGGTGCAGAGAACAGGTTGGACTGGCTGAGCAAACAAGATCTGTGCTTTGATTCATTCTGATTTCAGGTCTCCTCCTCTATCTCATACATTATGTTTGCACCTGGAGCAGCTCTGCACCAAACACCTTGACAGCAGAGAAGCAGCAGGATATACAGGCTGCTTGCAGTGGGGACGCCCAGTCCAAAACCCACCGTGAGACATCAGGAATCAGAGCTGCCTTTGCCACTTTGGGGCATGGATTTGAAAGTTGCCTCCATTTTCTTAGCTGTGTCGGCAGCAGTAAATTTCATTCTAGTTGCTTTGTTGCTGGGTAGAGGAAGGAGACCGGCCACCTGTGGTACCGGGTCTTGGCAGGCCCAGGAGACAGGACACGGTGCCCAGAATGACCAGAGCCTGGTGTTTGCTGATCTGACCCCAGGAGAAATGGTGCAAGTGGTGAGGTATCTGCGGGAAAACCTTGGGGTGCCACTGGTAGATGCCTCTCATGCAAACCCCGCTGACAACTGCATTTACTACATCAGCCTGCAGCTCCCTGCCAAGGCAGAGGTGCTGCGGTTTCTGGATCGAGGGGGAGTTCGCCCCTCGCGACAGGCACTGGCTGTGATTTTCTTTGGAAATCAGCCCGAGCCAAACATCACGGAGTATCTGGTGGGCCCCCTGCCGAAGCCAGCGTATCACCGGGACGTCACAGTGCTGAAGTATGGAGGGAAGCTGCCATATAACCGCAGACCACTTCTAGGCAATGAATTTAGGCAGCTCAGTGTTTTTTTACGAAGCGTGGAATACCCCAAAGCGCCAACCTTCATGAGTCAGGTATTTGATTACGACGGGGCTAACCTGGCAACTCAAACTGTGGCTCCTCGAGGACTTGAGTCTGGAGATCGCAAAACCTGGATCGTTCATTTCCAGAATGTGAGTGGCCTTTACGTGCACCCCGTGGGGCTGGAGGTGCTGATCGACCACGGCAGCCTGAATATCTCCCGGTGGAAGGTGCTGAAAGTCTTTTATAATGGGCAGTACTTTGAGGGGATGGTGCAGCTGGAGAGTGAGTTCAAGAAGGGCCACGTGAAGGTGGACAAAGTGAGAAAAGTCCCGCTGGATGGGGGATACTCCTCCCTGAAGCCTAGGGTGCCCCACCAGCACGTGGGGCCCTTGCAGTATGAGCCTCGTGGGCCCCGCTACAGCATCAGGAGCAACCAAGTTGTCTTCCAGGCCTGGAGCTTCGCCTTTGGGATGGATGTGAATACAGGGCCACGACTGTTTGACATTCGATTTAGGGGGCAGAGGATTGTCTATGAACTCAGCCTCCAGGAAGCCTCTGCAATTTACACCTCCAATAATCCAGGGGCGATGTCAATCAGATACCTGGATGCAAGCTATGGCATTGGAAGAGATGCCTTCTCGCTGGTCCCAGGGGCTGACTGCCCCTACTTAGCGACGTATTTGGATAGCTCCTACCTCGCTGACTCCTTCGTGCCCGAGACGAACAAGAACTCCATCTGCATTTTTGAGGCAAATTTGGAAGCTCCTGTTCGACGCCATTATAACAAAAGGTACTACGGGGGGCTGGCCAACTCAGTTCTGGTGTTCAGGACTATTTCAGCCGTTTCAAACTATGACTACATTTGGGACTTCATATTCCACTCAAGTGGAGCTGTGGAAGTCAAAGTCCGAGCCAGTGGCTACATAAGCTCCTCCTTCTTCTTTGGCGATGGTACTGATTTTGGAAATAGGGTTGAGGAGCACACCCTTGGGACCATGCATAATCACGCTCTGAATTTTAAGGTGGACCTAGATGTTGGTGGTAAGTCCTTTGACCAATAAGATTTATTAGTTTGTAAAGAACAGGCGAAATGCCAAACTTTTTTCTTTGACACTTTTGATCATTTAACAGTGCATGCTAAGTACTTGAGTAGGGTGGTCACTACTTCAGGGTGTCTCACAACCCATCAGGCATGACTGTCGTCACCGTTTCTTTATGCCGCGTTGGCTCGTTCCTTCGTGGGGGTGCCAAACCAAGCCTAGGGAAGTGAATTGGAGCTGGAGGCAGACCTCCCAGACGGGTACCATCGTTTCTGTCTGTCTGTTCTAGGACAAAACCTTCTGACATCTCTGCCAAAAATCCTTTCTCACTGGTCTGTCTTTGTGTTTCCCCAGGCTCCTGCACCCCGTTTCTGCTGATTCAGCTCCTGGTCCTAGTTGAGACTTGTTTGCTGCAAGACCTTGAATTGACTGGAGCCTTGTAATATGCTCCTGTTCTTCAATCTTTGGCTCTTCCTGCCACTTTCTGGATCCCCTGCTCTGCTAGATACATATGCTTTAGCCTCAAAAGAGAGGCTACACACCCGTTCAGACCCACTTCACCATCTGCATGGGGATAAGTGTCTTGGACAGTTGTGGATGACAAATTGCAAGCTCATACACATCCCTTTGCCCCTCAATCACAAATCAGAGCTATGGACACAGGGCTGGGGAGGACTTAATAGGGCCCTGTAGCTATAGAAGCATAAATGTTGTATTTGGGATGAGTGTTGCTAGTTGGTGTCTGCTCGTCTCTGGCTCCAGTGAACAAAGAACGCAACCTGCACAAAGAAAGATGGCAGAGTTGGTGGGCGTGAGGCTCAGAAAGGTTTACAGTCTAGACACAGGGCTTTCTCTCCCCTGAGCCCATGATTGCCTGCAGCAAGGCATGAGCCCAAACTCTATCCCCCGTGCTGATATCAAGTTTGAAGTTTCCCAGTCCCTCTTCTGTACATGCCAGCTTACACTACTAAGCAAAGCAGGTTGACTGTGCATTACACTCCCTTGCTGTCTGGAGCTGCCCCATGCCGGTTGTGCATCCTGCTCTACGTGCTCCCATTCTTTCTTTATCATACAAGTACTGAACCATCCTGTGCTTGATGCATCTGACTTCCTTTCCTGGCAGCACGACACCTCTTGTATCATTCTTCATTATCTTGTACCAGCCTCTTATGTGCATATTTCAGCTTGAGCTTCTTTAAGGAGTTCGTGTCTCAGTCACTGCTGGTGAGGACTATGCTGGCCAATGCCTTAGCAAAGCATTTGTGTGAGTACTATATGTGCTCTTTGATGCTTGCACTAACCTGTGCTGGCCCACAGTACCATGCAGACAGCATGCTGTTCAGAGTCTGTGATGTAGAAACAAGGATAAAAATAAGCTGAAATTGGCTGAGCCTTTGCAGTCTTGGAAGTGGGATACAAGGGCCCAAGAAGCGATTTCTCAGTGTTTTTGCCTTTGTCTTACAGGCTCAAAAAATTCCCTGGTGACCCATGACATGGTGTTTGAGAACGTGCAGGCTCCTTGGAGTCCGGAGCACCAGATAGAGCGCTCACGGCTGATCAAGAAAGTCTTGGACAGGGAGGATGAAGCTGCATTTCGCCTCAACTCGGAGATGCCCAGATATGTCTATTTTGCTGCCAACAGTGAAAACAAGTGGGGCCATGAGCGAGGCTACAGGCTGCAGATTATTAGCTTTTCTGGGGACCATCTGCCAGAAACAAGTACGATGGAGAGAGCCGTCAGCTGGGGGAGGTAGGTATCTTTTATCCATATGTTAATACCTAGGTCATGTCTATGTATAAGCCTGCTGTGGGTGTCTGAATGCCCCAGCCGCTGCATGGCTCAGGTATACTAGAGTGGATACAGACTAGGTCTCTCACACGATAGAATTAAAGAGCATTAAATGTCCTTTTCATGATCGCTGGTTGTTGGGCTGTTTGCCCACCCCTGGGATTTTGGAGCCAGCTCTGGTTAAAAACTATTGAAATTCATTGTGTCGTTGGCATATCTCATCCTCTGTTGCTATACACTTCTTGCCACACACTTCTTGTTTCACAGCCAAAGTTGCAACATCCTCTGCTCTCCATGTCCCATCCCACACTATGGCCACAGCTTGGTCAGTGTATCTGAGCCATGCCCTGCCATGTCCTCTGCAGTCCTGGTGCTAGTTCTGGTCCCGCGGGAGCAAACGTGCAGCCTGTGCTGAGTCCCCTCGCTCCCATCCCAGTGCTGTTCTGCTCCAGGTGTTCCCCTAATCAAATCTGTCAGCCGTGCTGATCTTATAGGGCAAGTCGGGCCATGCAGGTTCTGAATGTAGAAGTCAGAGATGGAAAAGCCTGGCGGCATCTCGTAGCATAGGTACCTTCCTGCCCTAGCAAGTCGGCGCAGAACAAAATGCTGGGCTTCTGTAGTAGATCATCAGGGCTCCCACAAAAACTGGAGGTGGGGCTGGCTGGCGGGTAGTGTGCGGCTATTGTCGGGCCAATGGGCTCCACATCAACCTTTAGGAGAGGGGGGGATCCCACAGCAGACGTGATATGAAACGGTTCTTTGGTTTTAGAAAGTTTGAAAATGGCTGCTGCAAGGTATTGTTACTGGCCTCAGTTTCCCCACATCACTTGGAGCTCTTTGCCAGCCCATTGAGGTCTGTTCAGACACATTGGCTGCCCGGCCGCTTACCTTCCTCCCTCTCATCTGCCACTGCTTTGGATGTTATTGGGAGCATTGGGAGGCTGCCTTCCAATAATGGGGGTAAGGCTCCACTTGGCACAGTGCTCTGGGCTGCCCACATCCCTGCACTGTCCTCAGGGCTCTGGCAGCTGGCTTACTGCTCACCAGGCCCCTGGAAGCCCGCCAGGTCACTAATGTAATCCAAGGGACATCTTCAGTGGCCTCCTTCCAGCCCTTCAGGCCTCCCAACTATGAACATCCCACAAAAACATCACTGAGTCTTAGACAGACACAGTTTCCCACCTCACGCTCTCCTTGCTCCTTCTCTCCAGGGGATCTGGGCTAGACCGAGGTTCCCTGCTCCTGCCACCCACCTCTCTTGCTAACGGGCTCCCGGCTTTCTCTCTTGCCTCCCTGCAAGCTACATCCCATAACCTGCTCCTGTAGCACTGCACTACTCCCTTGCAGTAACAGGGGTTAGGGGCCCCTTGCCAGAGGTATTTAGCCCAGCCTAATTGCATACATCAGGGGCAATGCTGTTTCCATCCCTTCCCTTGAAGAACCTATTGCACGGCTCCACATGAGCCCACAGCACAGCACATCAGCCGGACTCTGAGCTATTCTGCCCACAGCCCCTCAAACATCATTGCCTTTAGTATTGGGAGAGGCGTGAGGGATACAAATGGAAGAGCATCCCTTTTTGCTTGCCAGTGGGAGGTCTTTTATAGACTGTGTCCCAGACTCACATTTTGTTATTTATGATGAGCGTGACTCGATGGACTATCGTGGGCATACCACAGCCCTCCGCATCCTGGAGCAGGTGGCAGCCTCATGTCCTGTGCGGCTGCTGGATTGGGCAAATCCTGCAAGACAGGCGTGTTTCTTTCTCTTGATCTTTAGGTACAAACTGGCTGTCACTAAACGGAAAGAAGAGGAGCCAACCAGCAGTAGCATCTACAACCAGAATGACCCCTGGACACCCACCGTGGCCTTCGCTGACTTCATCAATAATGAAACCATCGTAAATGAGGTAAGTAGGCCTCTCTCTCTGCTCTGCAGCTATGTATTGCAGTGGGGTGAGTTGTCTCATTGGCATGAACCAGATGGGGTGCAGGATGCACACTGCAAACCTGGCTCATGGGTGCAGGGATCAGTTGCTAACAGGGATAATGGTTCTTTGTGACAGTCGTCTCATCTTGGAGACCAAAAAACTAACTCTGTGCTTCCCCACTCCTGACCCAGCCCTTCATTGTGACGGCTGGTGTTCACGATGGGTTGAGTATGGGGTAGGGCAGAGTCATGGGAACAACCCAACATTTCCTCCAAGGGAAAAGTTTAAGGGAAATCCTAGGTCAGCATATTCCACTGTCTGAGCCAGCCTCACTGGGCAGGAGCCTGGCGCGTAGGACTAGGCACAGGCTATCACTTCACAGCAGCTTTGCCTGGTCTTTCCTCATTTGTCCTTCGAACCAGAAGTTTTCCTATAATAAGCAAATTGCTCGACTCCATTTCCTTCTCTAGGACCTGGTTGCATGGATAACAACGGGTTTCCTTCATATCCCACATGCTGAGGACATACCCAACACCGTGACAGTGGGGAATACAGTTGGGTTTTTTCTGAGACCTTACAACTATTATGACGAAGACCCCTCCATATACTCGCCTGATGGTGTCTTTTTTACGAGCGAGCAGGACTCCAGTTCATGTGAAGTCAACTCCATAGCATGCCTGTCCAAAATTGCCTCCTGTTTACCAAATATTCCTCCATTTACCTACAAAGGCTTCCAAAATCCAACAAGACACTGGGCTGTAGGACGCTGATGGAGTAAAGAGATGGATCAGAGGTACAGAACGGTGGCTTTGTTCAACAGCTCTGTTTTCATACAGAAGAGCTGTCTTGGAATCCATTTGGTCAATGACTTCACATCGCTCTTTATCTTGTCACTTTGCTATTATTGTTGCTTAAACACATATCTTTAAAGGAAAACATAGCTTCCTCAGCATGCCGCCAGATAGGAATTTGTATTAGTCTTCTGTGCCTTAGCCTGCTGAAATCTCGGACTGTATTTTCTTGCGTAAACCCTTTTTTCCAGCTGCTGGAAGTTGGGGAATTGGAGAGGCAGTAATTGCAGTTCTGCTGAAGCAGAAGTAATGCTGCAATGCTTCACATAGGGCTCCCGAGCTGCTGGCTGGGTACACAGCTGGATGAGCTGCTCCAGTTACTAATCAGCATTTTCCAGGAAAGATCTTTTCTTCTTCATTCTGCCTTTTAAATACAAGTTGCATGTCTTGTTCGGGGTTGTGTTGTGTGTACAATGTGTGGAGGGGGGAAAGGGGGATGGGGATGGAGATGGAAAGAGAACATCATTCCTCTAATGCTGGAATAAACACAATGTATAACTAGCTCTGGTTCAACTAATTAAATTTGGTCTTGATCCAAATGTTTGCTGAAGTGAATTATTCCTAAACCAGTGCAGATGTGTGTTACTGCCTGCCACCAGGGTGGCTGGTGGGCCACAGGGGCTCAGCAGCATTTCCTGTGCTGACACCTGAATCTTAAAAATGTGCCCTAACCCAGGGGTCGGCAACCCCCGACTCACATGCCAGAGCGTGTCCTGTGAAGCCTTACTTCCAGCTGCCATCACTACCACATCCGCCCCTGCTGCCCGTGCACAGAGCCCGTCTGCTCCACATCCACCGCCAGGGACACCTGATGGAGCTGGTGGAGGGGGTCTCTATGGACATTGGCTTGGCACCTGCGGGGTGCTGAGGCCCAGGAAGAGCAATGATCCATTCCCTGCATGCCCCTTGCAAAGGGCACTGGTTGCTTAGACAGTGGCTCTTGTCATATTTCAGAGTCTGCATCCAGTCCAGCTCTGACTGTGGTAGAGCAGAGCAGCGCAGGGAGCAGCTGGTGGTCCAGATAGTATCCACTGGTGAGTCAGACACTGCCCACATGCTGTATTTTGCCCACGCGTGATCTAAAGCCCTGCTAAAGTCAAGGTATATCATCCATTGCTCTCCTCCTGTCCAAAAAGCCTGTCCCTTTAAGATCATCTTATTCTCCTTTAGATGCTTTGAAATAGATTGCCTGAGGACCTGCTCCATAATCTTTCAAGGTCAGACTGACTGGTCTGTAATGCACCAGATCCTCCTCTTCCCCATCTTAAAACTCAGCACTATATTGACCCTTTTCCAATCATCCAGGACTTCACCTGACCTCCAGGAGTTGTCAAAGAGGACTGCCAAGGGCTCTGAAAGTACTTCAGCCCATTCCTCCCATACCCATGGGTTCATCCCATCTGGCTCTGCCGACTTGAAAACATTTCACTTCTCTAATCCCTAGCCTGTTCTGCCACTGCTCTAGGCTACTCTTTGACTCCTATCTTTGCTGCTAAACATGCTTCTCATCTGGAAGTTGCCCCTCTCTGTGAAGACTGAAATGAAAATACGGCCTTCTCTGCATCGTCCAGAACTAGGTACAGCAACACCTCCTTGCTTCCCCTGCCTCTTCCGGAACAAGTGATACCCAGCCATGACCATACTCCAGCCATGTGAACTATCCCACCATATCCCCATAACCCCACTGGCGGCAGTGGGTGAGATCTGAGAAGCATGGCTCTGAGGAAGAAGCTTGTGTTCAGGGTGCCATGGCTCTGCAGATGCAGAGCAAGGCTCTGTAGCTGGACCTCCGATGGGGAGCAGGACGGCATTTCCCTGGACCTCTGGTGCCCTGACTGCAAGAGCCCCCCAGACCGCTGTTCTGCTAGACACAAGCAATAATCCATTACTGCTGGCTCACAGAGGGAAGCAACTGTCTGGGGCAGCAGCAGGCTCAAGTCACTGCAGGCCCCAGTGAGGGTGTGTAGGTGTTAGATCTCCTGAGCTGCAGTGAGACACATGCACGCTTACCTCCTCGAGGACACGGCACTGCTCAGCTGTGCACTCAGCTATGAGGGGCCTTGTCCCGTCATACTTGGTACACATTAACTGCATTTAAAACATGATCGATCAAGCAATAAAACAAGTGCTAGGGCCATGGTGGCATAGCAACGTTAGGACTTTTCTACCAAACAGCTTCTCCAGATGGTACTTGACACACGTTGGGCTAACATCTGATTGCTCCATGGAGGTAATACCATCATGGTGGGGTGCTGAGGCTGGGAACAACAAATACCTGTTGGTCCTTTCCAGCCCTGGCACCTTGCAGCATTGGTTCAAATCTCCAGTGCACGGGAAGGCTGGCACCAACAAACAGGTGATTGTCAGTCCTGGTCCTTTCATGGCACTGAAGCAGGTTCAAGATGACTGTGACTAACAGACCTGCTTGTTGGTCTGACTGTAGCGTTGTGGAGTCTTCAACGGCTCTAGTGTTAGGACATGCTTTATCTAGAGCCTAATAAACATTACCACTTTCTTTCTACTTCATAGCAGCGCTTACTGTGATCTGCATAAAGCAGTGGAAGATGGCCTTTACTTGTGGGGTCACTTTGGGCATGGTTTCTCAACCTGTGGTTCGCAAGACACAGGCAGGGGGTACTCAGTTACCCCAACTGTCTCTCTCACCTTCTTTTCCTCTCTCTCTCGCCCCTTCCTCTCAAAACTACGGCAAAAAATTTGTGCTGCGCCTTACACGGCACTTTAAATTCCCCAGTAATAATTTGACATGCCACACTCTGCGCAGCACTGGGTTCAGCCCTCCTAGCATTGGCCAACATCACCTCTAGCCCAGGGACATATTTGTGCTGTGCACTCTGGTGTAAAAGGTGGCAATCCTACCCACACCACATCAAACATCTGTCATATCACGGCCTTATGTACACAGCCCTTCTTCCAACATACAGCACACGTCAGTCTGCAAATATAAAATACCCTGGAAACTTGAGTGTTGGGGTAGTTATTAATTCTGTGCGTCTGTGTTTGGACATTGCCCTGTGAATCGTCCCTCGGGTTTGGTAACACGGCATCTGATCCCCACATCCAGACCCTGGACTGTTTTGGACTCTTGTCTCTGGTTTTCTTTCTGGATTTGGTCGTGCGGTTCCTGAACCCTGACCCAGCCCCTGGCCCCTGCCCTCCCGTTAGGCCAGACTGCCTATGGCCTGGTCCTTTACAGCCTCTCACTGAAGCACCCTTCAAAAGCTGTTTGCCAAAAGCTCCCGCCACACGCTCAAGGGCAGAAACAGGCCGTTCTGGTTTCTAAATCCTCAGTTGCAGGGGGTGACGGAGCAGGCCACCACCGCGATGAAAATAACCATAACTACACGGTGCGAGCCAGCCAGCAGCTGGGCCCGCAGACAAGTCCCATGGCTGTGGCATCCATCTCCATGTTACAGACAGGCTTAGGATCGCGCCCTCCTTTCCACCAGGACAACGGTCAGGATACGACCCAGCGGCACGTGGCCCAAACATGCACTGAGAGCACGTCACAGCACCGACTACGCATGCGCCGCGCGGGGTCGTGAGGCGGGGGAGCGGAGCGTCTGTCAAACCGCTCGGGGGGGCGTAGCCGCGGTGACGTAGTGCGGCGGATGCGAAGCCGCTTTGGGGCCTTTTGTCCGCGTGCGGCCGCCGTCGCGCGGGCCTGCACAGGCGCGTTGCTATGGAGGCGGTGGCCTAGGCCGTGCGGTGCAGCTCTCGCCGCCGTCATGGAGGACGAGCTCTACCTGGACAACATCGATGAGTTCGTCACGGACCAGAACCGCGTCGTGAGGCCCGGGCGGGGCGCGGCGGGGCGGGGGGAAGGGGTCGGGGCCTGCTCAGGCTCTGCGCGTGGGGGGACGTGGCCGAATATAATATAATTAATATAATAAATATAATATAATATAGCGTGTGTGTGTGTATTATACCCATGCTGAACTCTGGCACATAAGGATGTTTATTCTATGTTTTTATTTATATATATAATGTGTGTGTGTATATGCATATAAGTTAATAATAATAATATAATATTAATATCATCTTGCACATAAGGACGTTTATTCAAAATAGGGTACAAAACGGGCACAGTGTCACATGGCTGATTCGTGGTGGCATCGTTACTGGGTTGCCAGGCTGAGCTGCTGGGCTGGCGATGTAACTTAAGGGTTATGGTCCAGCGGCGGTTCGCAGCCTTTTGCACCTTTGGTGCCATCAACCGTTTTGTCAAAAAGCCTCAGTCCCACCGTGATGAAAGCAAAACCTCCGCGTAGTGAACAAATCCTGTGAAACTTGCAAAATCAATTCATGCGTTTGAAGTGCAATGATTTTTTTTCCATCGGGCAACGAGTTGAAGTCCCACCTACAGGACCTGCGCATCCCACCGGTTGAGAAGTGCTGCCCTACAGCACCAGTGGCAGGTGCCTTCTTGATGGCCGTGTGTGAGAGCAGTGGCAGCCTTCACGATGAATGCTTAGCGTTCATCTCTGTTTTGGAAATGTGTTGCTTTCAAAATGTTGTGCGGGACAAAGTCACTTAAGCCACATGCAAACTGGCATCTGTTCAGGAAAGGTTTTTGTGTTTGGCATACTATAGAAGTAGGGTGGGGGGCAGCCAAGCAGTCCTTATTCACATCGGTCAAATTGCTTTTTTGCATTCATAGCCCACTTGCTTCAAGGGGTGGTGGGACTTAGCATGTGGTAGGGAAGTAGGGCTGGAAGGGACCTTGTAAGGTCGTTTAGTCCAGCCCTCTGCACCCAACATCAGCCAAACATGATGGAGTAATGTTTTGGATGGTGAAGTCAAAGATTTTTATTTATTGATGTGCAGTGTTTTTTGTGTGTTTTTTATATTGCAGGTGACCTACAAATGGCTGAGCTACACGCTGGGGGTTCATGTCAACCAGGCTAAACAGTAAGAATTAATGCATCCCACAAGTCTTTTATTCAGTGATTCAGCCTAATTAATTGGTTTCCATTTTTAAACAAAAACCAACAATCGTTTCCAGATAAAATGTGAAACCCTTTGTTTTCCTAGGTACCGGGCTACCTTCATGTAAATTGCTTTTATCTTTTAAACATTCTGATTCCTGCTAACTCAAGGGCAAATTTTGCCTAAGGGAAGCAAGAATACAGTACGATAAATACAGTCCTGCACTAAATAAGTAGCAGAACCTGGAATAGGAGCCATGACTTAGCTCTCAGTCTTCTCATTGCTAGACTTTTTTCATAGATTCATAGATGTTTGTGTCAGAAGGGACCTCAGTAGATCATTGAGTCCAACCCCCTGCCCTAGGCAGGAATGAGCGTTGGGGTCAGAGGACCCCACATGTAGCTGCCTATTGAAGACCCTCAAGGTAAGAGAGAGCACCACCTCCCTTGGAAGCCCATTTCAGATTCTGGTAACCCTTTCCATAAAGAAGTTCTTCCCAATGTCTAACCTAAATCTGCTGTCTGTCAGTTTGTGGCTATTGTTCCTAGTTACTCCAAGGAGTGCCCTGGTAAACAGAGCATCTCCTATTCCTTGCTGCTCCCCCACCCTCCCGTCTGATGAATTTGTAGGCAGCATCCTTCTCTTGCTGAGGCTGAAGAGATCCAGGTCTCCCAATCTCTCCTTGTAAGTCTTTGCCTGCAGGCCCCTAACCATATGCATGACCCTCCTCTGAACCCTCTCAAGGTTGTCTACATCCATGTTGAAGTGCAGTGCCCAAAACTGGACACAGTACTCCAGCTGCAACCTGACCAGTGCTGCACAGAGGGGAGGTTTCACCTCCCTGGACTTGTTCATCATGCACCTGCTAATTCATGATAAAGTGTAGGTAGCTTTACTGATCACTTCGTTACATTGATGACTTGTGGTTATCTTGGATTCAGCTAGGACTCTGAGACCCCTTTCTGCTGCTGAGAAGGTCATCCCCCCAACCTGTAAGTGTGCTGGTGATTCCTTCTCCCTAGGTGCAGCACTTGTCTTTGTTGAACTGCATCCTGTTCTGTTCTGCCCACTTTTCCAACCTGTCCAGATATGCCTGGATTTGTTTCCTACCCTCTAGTATGTTAACTTTACCCTATAATTTGGTATCATTTGCGAATTTGGACAGCGTGCCCTCCACGTCCTCATCCCAGTCACTGATGAAGACAATGGACAGCACAGGGCCAAGGAGTGAGCCTTGTGGGACACCACATCTTTCCATGTCAATACTAACCCATCCACCACCACTCTGGGTGCTACCCCTAAGTCAATTTCCCGCCCACCTGACTGTGTAATCATCTATATCACAGCCACTCAGTTTATTTATGAGAATAGGATGAGAGACTGTATTG
Source organism: Crocodylus porosus (assembly GCF_001723895.1). Lineage (NCBI taxonomy): Eukaryota > Metazoa > Chordata > Crocodylia > Crocodylidae > Crocodylus > Crocodylus porosus. The sequence goes on along the minus strand of NW_017728906.1, from coordinate 203,418,313 downwards.
AAGGCCTTCTTAAAATCGAAGTAGATGACATCTACCTCAACTCCTGTGTCCAATATTTTGTGACCTGGTCATAAAAAGAAACAAGGTTAGTCAGTCAGGATCTACCTGCTATGAATCCGTTGCTGGTTGCCCTTCAGCATTATTTTTTGCCAATGGGCTCCCACAAATGTGATCTTTAATCATTTTCCCGAAGGTTTTCCCAAAGATAAAGGTGAGGCTAACTGGCCTATAGTTACCCAGATCCTCCTTCCTCCCCTTCTTGAAAATAGGGACCACATTGGCTCTTTTCCAATCCTCTGGGACCTGACGTGAGCACCACGAATGCTCAGACAGCCATTCCAGTGGCTCTGCTATGACATTGGCCAATTCCTTCAGCACCCTTGGATGAAGATCATCCGGGCCTGTTGACTTAAATACATCCAGTCCTTCCAAGTGTCTCTGCAGCAAGTCGGTGCTAACAGTTGCTGGGCTGGTGTCCCTTTTGTGCCTGTCAGTGATCCAGTTGTGAGAGTTGTCTGGATCCATGTTCAGGAATACAAAAGTAAAAAACTCATTAAAGAGCTCAGCCTTGTTCCTCCTATCTGTCACTAATTGCCCTAGCTTGTCCTGTAGGGGCCCTATGCTGCCCTGCACCTTCTTTTTACTTCTTGTATACCTGAAGAAGGGCTTTTTGTTGTCTTTAATTTTTGTTGCCAGCCTAAGTTCCATTTCTGCTTTGGCCTTTCTGACTGATTCTCTGTAGGTATGGGCCTAGTAGGTATACTCCACCTTGGTAGCTACCCCTTGCTTCCACAGCCCCTGTGCCTCTTTTTTTACCTCTAGGCTTTCCTGGATTTCCCTGTTCAGCCAAGAGGGTTTCTTGGCCCCTTTGCCCCCTTTCCTGCGCAATGGGATTGTCTCCTTCTGCATCCAAAGGATTGCTCCCTTTAGGAACGGCCATCCTTCCTGGACTCCCATCTCACCAGTGCTCCTGTTCTTCAGTCCCCCACTAACTAATCTCCTGAGCGCACTGAAGTTAGCCTTTCTGAAGTGTAGTACTTTTTCCCTACTGGTTATCTTTCCCACCCTACTCTGGATAGTGAATTCAATCAAATGATAGTCACTGTCCCCTAGGTTACTTTGTGTCTGTAGATCCCCCACCAGATCATCCCTTGTAGCCAACATCCAGTCCAGTAAGGTGTTTCCCCTAGTGGGACCATAAACCTCCTGCGTTAGGTGAAGGTCCTGTATGCAGGTTAAGAACCTATGTGAACAATTGGATCTAGCTGACTGCTCCTCCCAGCAGGGTAGTGTAGGTCACCCATGACAACCATGTCCCTTGACCATATGGCCTCTGAGAGCTATCTTGAGAATTCCAGGTCCAACTCATCCTCCTGATGTGGCGGTCTGTAGTAGACCCCCACTGCCAAGTCCCTTTCCCCTGACCCCCTTGTATTCTGATCCACAGTGCCTCAATTTGCCCCTCCTCTGATCCCATCTTGATTATGGCAGATGTATATTGCTCCTTAATGCAAAGAGCAACACCCCCCCCTTTTTTCCCTATTCTGTCCCATCTGTACAACTTATAGCTCTCAATGCTAACTGCCCAATCGTGAGTAAGATCCCACCTGGTTTCAGTTAGGCCAACCAAGTCAAAATTCTTGTTTGCAAGAAGGAGTGTGAGTTCCTCTACTTGTTCCCCATTAGTATAGAGGAGCTTAAGCCCTCCAATGGGTGCTCCTGGTGCCCCCTTGTCCTGATGCCCATTGGGTCCCTTAGTACTTATGTGGGTTGTTTCGTGCATGACTTGTGGTTCATTGATCTTAGGTTCTCTCTCTTGTCTGCATCCCTGCCCCCCAATTAACCTAGTTTAAAGCACTGCATAGGAGATCAGCCAACCTGTAAGAGAACTTGCACTATCTCTTCTAGAGCCCCCTTAGTCTATCAGTGGAAGCCAATGGCAGATACTTTTGTGAGACTGATAGTGGGGTCAGGCTCCTTGAATCACTGTCTTCAAAGATCTAGATTGTGACAAGAGGACTGGCCACAATGATGGGAATCTTTGGAACAGATTATCTTTGGGGGTTTTAAGTGCATCTCCAAGAGTCTGGGTCTTGTGCTGATGTCAGTTTTAGTTTTATCTTAGTGGTCAGTAGGTGCAGTTCAGGTTTGCAAATGGGAAAGTAATTCAATGAGTATAAATGAAGTAATTCTAATTTAATTTGGTTAGGAACATTACATCGTTAAAAATGCTATGTTGTGCTTGTTTCTACTCTGAGGTCTTGTAAGTTTCTGCACTGGCGTATCATAGGAAGAAGGGTTTTTTTTTACCTCCCAGTTGGCTAATGCTGGTATTTTTTTTGTTTGTTTCTGTGTAGGATGCTGTATGACTACGTAGAAAGGAAGAGAAAGGAGAATTCAGGAGCTCAGCTGCATGTCACCTATTTAGTGGCAGGAAATCTTGTTCAGAATGGATATATTGTGAGTGCTCACCCCCCTCAGTCATGTATAATGAGTTCTTTGCTTTTCAGCGCTTTATTCTGTTCACTGTGCTGGGGCGGGGTGTGTAAGGTTTTGGGCAGACACAAAAGAAGGCATTACTTTTGTCACTAAAAACTTGGAATTTAAAATAGAAACAACAGACAGTAGAAGGTAGGAAAATTGCTTGTGGTTTGACGATGAAGTGTTTGATAACAAAGCTCCATTGTGGGACAACTTTTTCTGTTTTATTGGTAAATATATCCTGTCCCTGATTATCTTTCAATCCTAACATTAGTAATTGGCTCGTTTGATGTAGGTGTCATTGTTCAAGTCTGCCTTCAGGAAATATTTGAATTGGTAGAGAGAGTAGTGATCACTCAGGAATAGGGTGTGATATGATGGGAAAAGGTATGGAATCTATTTAGGGAGAAGAAATGGACATGTAATGTCATTGTCAGAATTGAGGTACAGGGATGACATGAGATCAGACAAGAGCTGAAAGTACATGGGAGGGTACCTTTACAAAGGATCTTGGTTTAGAAGATGAGAAGTGGTAAGTGATGGAACAGGGAGAGGCTGTGGAGATATTGGCATAGGTTAGTTTTAAATTACTTTGATTCAGATCCTCATTTTAACCAGATTGAAATTAGTCATTGGGGAAACTCAGTGAATTTATATAGATTGTAATATCTTTTCCCCCAACTCATTCTTGTTAGAATACCCATTAAATCATGTTGATTTGCAGCTGAATGCATCCGTTACACCAGGAGTGGATAATATACAGCCTGTGGGCCAAATCCAACCTGCCAAGGAATTCTGTCCAGCCTGTGGTGGGTCCCTCAGCCCCACCCAGCCCAGGCTTATGCAGCGGCATTGTGGCAGCCAGACTCGGTTTCCTGGCAGCCCCTGTGTCAGTGGCTTACTCTGTCCAGCTGCTGCTGCCAGTGTCTCTGCCACCGCCGCTGGACCCAGCACTGGTGGCAGCAGACAGAGCAGGCAGGAGAGTGGCCGTGGGCAGGGTAAACTTGGACGGATGGGATGGGGCCATGAGCAGGCGGGGAGTGGCATCCAGGAGCAGGATGGGCAGGCAGGGGCCTGGGCTGGGATCACAGGATGGTGACAACATGAGGTTGGGGCAGGATTGCAGTCTGCTCCCTGCCTATTTCTGCCCACTGAACTGGTACTCGCTACAGGAAAAAAATTGTCTCTGTTAAATAAATTCTTAATTCTGGTGGAATCGTAAGAAAAAAATTTTAAGTTTTTCAAAACAAATATGTATTTAAGCCTGATTATTAAACAAAGGAAATGTTAGCTGTAGTTAGCAAATCAGTGCATCGTTTCTGGTCACTATAGGTCAGATTTTTAAAAGGTATTTAAATACCTAAAAATACAAAATTAAATTTCTTGTGGTAACCTAGTACCCAAGTCAGGCATCCAGCTTCCAATGAAAATCCAACTAGGCATTGGATTTAAGCATCTAAAGATGCAAATACCTTGGAAAATAGGGCCTCATGCCCTTCATGGTTTTGAAACTAATAGCTCTTATTCAGTCTCTCCTGCTTTTTATTCATCTCGTAAATATGTTTCTGAACTCTGAATACACTGGTTTATAGGAAAGCAATATTTTCTCTGGCCTGTCTTGCTAAACTGAAACCAAGAGTAATTAAAGCAAAGTATTTTGCAAATATAAACTTGGAAAAGTGTAAATACCAGCCTTTGTTCCACTGTAAAGGCTGAAAATAATAGGTATTTACTCGTATTCTGTGAAATTTGTGGTATTTTTATAAACCTACACTGGACCTCAGAAGTTAAAGTCGTCTTTGCTTTGATTCTCATGTGGTATGCTAACTTGTTACAATTCAAGGATGACTCCTTGGTGCAGTATGTAATTTTTAATGCATCTGAAAATAATTTTAATAACTGAGTAAGTTTTCAGAAGGAAAGATAGGGAGGGTGCTTGTTGTAAAGACTGGAGCTGAGGCAACTTGCGCATCAAGAAGAGCAAGGAGTACTGGGGGTCTGAGCAAGAGTTCTAGTTGAAGGAACTGAAGGAAAAGGATGGGCTTTAGAAAGGTTATGGAGGAAAAAATTTCTGGTTTTGGAATAACTGGGACTTGTGAGACCATTTTGATGTGGAGGAGATTAATGGGAGCCTCATATTTTAGATGAAAACACTTTTCTTAATTTGAGTGTTCCTGACAAACCTGCAATGCAGGCTTCTTTCAGTAGGGGTAGCTGCAGAGCTGAAGATTGAACACTCAATGGAAACTAAACTCATCACAGTTATCTTTTCATGGCATCTTGCTTTATTTATTGTATCCTCCCTTACCATTAGCACTGTTCCGTTACCTTTTCCAACTCTCAGTGGATAGCTCAGACTGCTGCTGCTGTTATTCTTGGCTCTTGTGCTGATAGAGGGGTTTTTATAGAGGCCTTGTACTTTGATTTCTGGTTTGTGTGCACCAGTTGAGCACACAACTGATGAATGCTGTCAGGCTTAATTCTCTTTGTATCAGTTGCTGTCTGATTAAGAAAGTAATCCAGGTGTACACACAAGGTAGCAAAATGGGTATGCCATTCTTGTTGGAGGCATGGCCTCTGCCTGCTAGCTGAATGTTTTACATTTCTCACTGTTTGCACTGTAGATAAAACCTGGGTGACTAACACTGCCGTCATCTTAAAGATTTAGAGCTAATATGGAACAGTGAAGCAAGCTCATTCCTGGCACAGCCTGTGTCTCAGGTCTGTTAGCTTCTCGACACCTCCCATGTGCTAGCTACCCCATTTTTAGCTAACCTCTTGGTGCTGGGGTACAGATCAGCATACAGATCAGACCTCAAGAGAATAATACGAGTTAGGCTTTCAATAGAAACTCTGATCAAGTTCTGTGCTCCTTGTGGATCTGCATAAAGTACATTCAGCACTCTCTTAAAAATTTTAAGACCTCTGGTGTATTATTTTTGGTGAATGATGATAAATTGTCTTTTATTTCCAGTGCCACAAGGTAGCAGTAGTGAGAGAAGATAAGCTGGAAGGTAAGTTAGTTCAGGAATTATGTGTTTAACTTGGGGTTTTTTTCCTCGAGGGGAACAATAATGCAACTAAAACTAAAATCTTGCCAAGGGCTTAAAGTCTTTAGCTGCTTTAATCAAATTAATTGGTTAAGGTGTGTACTTTTTCTTAGATTTTTTCCTAAAACCTTTAAAAAGTGAGTACACAGCTAAAGAACTTTACAAGCTTGTAATTTATTAATAGATTTTTATATAGCACTGCTTTTATTGAACAGCTGTCACAGATAGGCAGTTCCTTCAGATTCAAAAGCAGTAATTAACTATGCACAGCAACACCTCACAAGGCTTTTTTTTTTTTTTGGATGACAAAGACAGGATACTGAGTCTAATGATGAAACCACAGGGGAAGCTTAGTTAGCATGTGGCTACCCTTTGATAGGGCACTGGAGCTAATGGTTTTGTGCACGGGGAAAATGTATTTGGGTCTTCCTTAGCCTTAAGTGACTGGGATATTACTTAACATCACCTCTGAAATACCCCTCATCCCAAGGGTGGTGAGATACCACTATATTTGACTGTGAAGCTGCTGCTCCATCTGCTGTTGGTCATTCACCCAAGTTTCTGAGCTTCACGAGACGCAATTGATCTGAACCAACTCCCCCCTCTGACTGCAGCCTGTAAAGGATTTTTGGATCCTGTCCTTGACATCTGAAAGCATACCAATATTTAGTAATTCATTGGAAGTTGTAAGCCCCTCAGTTTTAGCACGCAAGCTTTGCTGAACAGGCTTCTATAATTTTGCTGCTGAACTTCAGAACTTATGTCTAATGTGGATTTCCCATACCCACTTTTGTTCTGTATAGGTTCCTGTACTGTGATCATAATACCATGTCTTCTAGTAACACATGACAGTGGCTAACACCTGTTATATGTTTCTTTTAACCACTTCCCTGTGGGAGAAATGTATATGCACTCAGGTGTTTTATCGTGGTGGTGGTTATATTTGTATTTTTACTAAAGAAGCCAGATCATGTGTGCCTTGCCTTTGGGTGTGGAAGATGATGGTATCTGCTAATGTTCACAGTCTAGCATGAGAAATAACACAAATAGTACTCATAGTACCTAGGAGACCCAGTTATTGACTAGAACCTTCTTGATCCAAATGCGGTAAAAACACTGAACAAAAGGATGGTTCCTGCTCTTGCAGTCTAAGTACAAGATCCAAGGCAACAGATGGGAGTGTACAAGGAAACTGTGTCAGACTTCTGGACAGAGAAAGCTGTCTCCCACATAGATGAGCTTTACCCACAGGGTTGAAATTTTTGATTTGCTGTCTGATGGAGCAGTTGTCCGCCAGGATCTTCCTCCGAGTGTGGGTTGTCCTTTGGGATCTTCTGGTTCCATGCTAGAGAAAACTTAGATGATATGGACTGGGATCTTGAGCTTGACTGGTAGTTGTCATTGTACAGATTGGAGAACCTGTACCATGTGGTCGTGGTGAGTCCAGTAGCCTGAATCCTTAGTGGGCAGGTTAAGAATAGAGAATGCTGCTTACAACACTGTAGATATCCAGCAAGCTACTATTCATCATTTCTAATAACTGGCTGCTTGCAGATTTGGGGGGAGGGAAAAACTCCCAAAACAGCACTTTAGTTTAAACTCAGCACACTTCCACGCTGAGCCCACCATGTGCCCGTAAGAGGTGTTGCATTTGTTGTATCCAGCTTTCCTAATGTCTGTAGAGATTGTGCATTTTAATGAGGTGGCTCATTCATAGCTGTTTGAATCAGCTTTAGCTAAAAGTGCCAAAAAGTCCCACTGAAGTGCCTGATCTATACAGATGCTTTGGAGCTGGGTTGAAGTAATACGCTGCTGCTTCCAGTACAGCATTTTGGGGGTGGGGGAATGTTCCATGTCTGTCATCACACTCTTGAGACTGGTCAAAGTGTAAGGCTGGAAGGTCCTACCAGCTTTCCTCTTGGTGTGCAAAAACCATGCTAATAAAGGGTTTTCTTCTTCATTTTCAGCAATGAAGTCTAAGCTAGCCACGATTGCCAGTGTGCATGTCTACAGCATTCAGAAAGCTTTGCTGAAGGATAGTGGGCCTCTCTACAACACCGACTATGATATTATCAAGACAAACCTGCAGAACTGTAGCAAGTGAGTTGCACAGTACACTCTCATGGCCATTCCTTTTTGAACCTTTTTTCTTGGTTACAGTTTGTGAATGTAATGGTAGTGAGAGAACCAAGGCTTTTTTTAGTGACCTTTTATTGTTGGGAGATATGGTTGAGACACATTTATTTCCATACTGCAACCAGCCGCATTGTTGGGAGATATGGTTGAGATGCATTTCCACACTGCTTTTCATCCATCCAAATCAGCAGGTCAAAGAATGAGTCTATTATAAGAACATAAGAGTAAAAGGGCCACCTGAGGCATCAAGTCAGACAGTTGTCAGGCGGAGACTCCTCGCCTGGGCCTCTGGGAACTACCGTTCTTGCATTCACACACTTCTGTTTCACAACTCCCTGTTCATGTCTACATATGTGCTTTAATGCGCAGTAGCTTATTTTACTGCACATTAAAGCATCACAGTTTTGCCAGTGTCCAGTAAAATAGGCTACTGCACATTACGTGCACTTCATTGGTGCAGCCTAATGCACATTGCTTTAGTACCTCACGTTGGAGGTACTAAATTTAATTCATTTTAGGCAAAGTGCCTTAATGCATGTGCAGACTCACCCCCTGCTGTGTACTTGGGTGATGCTGTTTAGAGCAAACTTGGTTTATATGGTGGTAGCTGACAGCTCAATGAAATCCTTTAGAGATTTTGCTGTGTCCAGTCTCTCTTATGTAGAAGGCACTTGGATTCTGAGATGGTAAGTAGCTATACAGAACCCTGAAATAAATGCCTTAAAATATTCATTGCCATAACTGCTCTTTTGTAATCAACATCTTAGGATAGGAGTGTCAAACGTGGCCCATGGGGTGGATCCAGCCTGCAGAACCATTTTGTGTGGCCTGTCAGTAGTCCAGTCAGCTTCAGGAAGTTGGGAAGCTTGGCCTGTGCAGAATTTGGGATCTTTGGACCTTGGCCAAGTACAGCCGCAAGCTGCTGTCTGAGCACAGCCCCACAGTGCTGCAAGCCACCAGAGCGCCCCAAGGGATGACGAGGTCGAACGGTCACAAACT
>NW_017728906.1:203361112-203409547 GCF_001723895.1 Crocodylus porosus | reverse complement strand
TTCAAGAGTAAATTGGATGCTTATCTTGCTGGGATCCTATGACCCCAGCTGACTTCCTGCCCTTTGGGCAGGGGGCTGGACTCGATGATCTCCTGAGGTCCCTTCCAGCCCTGATGTCTATGAAATCTATGAAAGCCTCTGGACCTGACAGCATAGCAGATGCTGGAGAGTTCTGGTCAAATCAAAATTGTTTGGCTGTTCCTGTTGTTCCCCTCTCTTGGGACTCCTCCTAGTGGTAACATCTCTGCCTTTCTGATTACAAAAATGCAGAAGGCTTAGGCAATGTAAATTTTGAAACAGCTTTTTGTTTTAGGTTTCTGCTTGGGCTTGTGTCTGAATTTTTCCACCTGGTATAAACAACACAGCATGTAATTCAGAAATGACTTGGCCTTCTATCAGTGCAGCTTCTTAATGTGTGGTCTAATTGGAGTAAATGCAGACTCTATGTCCTCTTCCTAAAATCTCTATTAAATCTACCCGTGGACTTGGGTGGAGCCCCCGTGACCCCTGCAAGCCCTCCTTTGCTTCAGCAAAATGATTAAGCTGCTTAGCCTTGCCTGTCTTGCTTCTTTGTGTTTTCCTGCTCTAGGTACCTGTCTGTTACCTCTTGCCTTGCATACTGTTTATAAGCTCTGAGGATGGGACCTGTGTTCTGTTGTGTGTTCGTACACTACTAACCCAGTGGGGACCTATTTCAGGCTCCTAGGTACTACAAAAATTTAAACAATGATAGGTTTTAATATGGATGCAGCAAGTATTGCATGAATCTGTCAGTGTGAATACTATCCTCTACCTGTTTGGTCCCATCCAAAACTTACCAGAGTCATTGACAGTCTTTCCTTTGATTTTGGTGGGTCTTGGGTCAAGCTTTGTAAGAAATAGCTGCACTGCTGTGGTGTTTTTGAAATGCAAACCTAGGCAGCAGCCTCAGCACTGTTAGGGCAGAAGAACTCAAGCACTTGAGTTGAGAATGGTAGCATTCACTTGCTGATGTAAATTGCTGCAAAAGCATCCAAGGTCAATGGTTATGGGGCTGTGTTCTGAGCAAGTGAATGATGCCGGGTTACACATTGCTTCAAGAGGTTTGGAGATGGCAGCAAAAGCCTTGTAGGTGTATGGTTGTGGTATTTTACATGATTGCAGGCAATTTCAAGATGGAAAGAAATGAATGGTATCTTTCACTTCTGCTCCACTGTCCTTTGTCAGCTCCATTTCAGACCATTGTAGTGGGAGGTGGGCCTGCCAATCAGAATTTGTTCAGAAACTATTTTTGTGTACTTGAGTCTGCAAGTATTTTGAATGTCCAACCATTGCAAGACCATTGCAAGAAGGTAGGAGTATTTGTTGCAGCAGATATGGTTCAGGGAATTGCAAAAAACAAAGTTTATTTGCTGACACCTTTATTGGACCAGCTGCCTGAAACTTTGTCCAACATCATCCTCAACTCCTACGATCGATCCAGTAAAAGGCCTTGCCAAGTGAACCTTGTTTCTCTGAACCATTTGAATGTTCTGGTTTTGCCTCCCCTGGTTCACTGGATTGTGAGGCTGGACTGCTACACCAAAGATGACATTTCCTAATATTTTAGAAGATCAGGTGAAAATATTATTGATGCTGAAAGCCCTGGAGAGTGATCTGCTGGGAATGCATGTGTAACCAATTTAGGAATAAAATTGAGCTGGTTGCACCCCTGGTGGGAGGACATGTTTCTTTTTCCTCAATGAAATTTTGAACAGTTTGTTTTATGTTTTAGTGCTCCAGTCTCTTCTGACATGTTCAGCTGTTCTTTTCAGCATGGTATTTCTACCTCTGCCATACTGTGCCAGATTTTTTGTGCCCCCCTCGCAATGAAATTCCTCCTTTTCCTGTAACATTATAGTCCAGAACCAGTGTCAAATGCAAGTCAAACACCACCAGGGATGGAAACGAATGTGGAAAATAAGATGCAAAGGCGCTAATTAATTTTTTTACTCTGTCATGCAGGTTTAGTGCTATTCATTGTGCTGCTGCAGTCCCCAGGACGCTGGCTGAAGTTTCTCAAGCTCACACATCTGCACAGATTGATTCCCAGGCTCCAAATGACATGCAGGTAGCCAGCGTGCCTGTTACCAATGGTCATGTACCTTCCACTGGTAAACAGACTTCCCAGCAGCCCAAAGGGATCATGGGAATGTTTGCTGCAAAATCATCTTCCAAGTCCCAGGATACACATAAAGAAACTAAGCCAGAAATTAAAGAGACAACAGGTGTAAGTTATATCAATATCCTTTGGTGGGTTATAGTCTCACCTATTTAGTCTTTCTTCTCTGGCATAAATAAACTTTATCAGCTGTCGTTTCTATCCATTTATTCTAGTTCTAGTTTTGCTGTCAACTGAGAATTCTTAATCCCTCTTCTCAGGCTGTATAATTGGCAATGTCAATTGCTCAGCCATGACTTGAAGCAAATTGGGGTATGACTGCCTAGGCTACAATACTGTAGAAAAGTCCTGGGCAGGGTTATAATGGGCCATGAGCTAATTATGTGTCAACAATGTGCTATTATTGCAAAAAAAGCCAGCAGTATATTGGGCTGCATTAACAAAAGTGTCACCTGCAAGTCCCTGGGAATGAATACTTCCTTTGACAGTGACAGTCCACTCTTCTCGGCGCTGCTGAGTCACGGGATGGTTCAAGTGTACTCCTCTTTTAGGAGGAGTATAGCGGTTGCCAGACCAGGACATGCTGCAGAGCACAAGGCAGCTTTGCTGCCTGTTCTAGACTGATTAGAGAGCGCTAATGCAGGGAAGAGTGCATAGGGTGGTTTTACCTGGGTGCCACCACCATGGCATTCCTAAGTGGGGCCTCATGGCACCCTGGTTGAGAACCACTGCCCCACCTGGAGTACTGTGGCCAGTTTTGGGCACCACATTTGAAGGAAGAAGTGAACCACTTGGAGGGAGTGTAGAGGAGAGCAACAACACTGATTAGAGCTCTGGGTAACATGACATACAGAGAAAGTTTGGAAGAACTGACATTGTTTTGTCTGTAGAAGATAACTGAGGTGGGGGGATGCATGAAGGCTGATTATAAAGACCACTGCAACAAACTATTCTCTGGCTGAGGGGGCAGGATCAGAAATAACATTTTCATTGCAACAAAGAAAGTTTATGTTGGATATTAGGAAGAGATTCCTAACTCTGAGAGTGGTTAACCCTAGAAAAGATTACCTAGAGAGGTTGCGGATAGCAGGTTAGATAAACCCTTGTCTACATTTGTTTAGATAGGAATGATCCTGGCTTGAGCAGCTGGTTGAACTAGGTAACCCCCCGAAAGGTCCTGCCAGCCCTATTTTTGTATTTTTTTTTCTTTCTGTAAATTCATTTCCCTTTGAGTGTCAATGAGATTGAGCTGTCTGACTCTTACTTGCTTTTGAAGTGTCTCACCTGGAAGAATGTAGCAGATGATTTTTAACTTGTGAAAGGGCTCAGTTAATTCTCCAGCATTGCACTTAATCTTTAGGCTCTCTTTTTCTGTCTGTTACTGCAAATTGAGGACCTGGTGTTTTGTAATAAAAGCACTTGTTTGCTGAGCACTAATGGGAATTCCAGCTACTTATTTCATAAATGCTATTGAACAGTCATCAGATGGGTATGATTTTGACGTGTTAGCAATTCTCTGGTTTGTCAGGTTCCTGTAATGGAGAAATTCAAATGCCTGTGGGTTCTCATAAATCTGTGGATTCAAGGCGCATGGTATTTTTTTAAATAAAAAAGTCTATGTTTGTGAATTTTGTGTGTCCAGAAACTGCAGTATCATGTGTTTGGTTTGTTTGTTTTTTTTGATGGGTTCGTAGTGCCAGTTCGTTGGTGGTATTGTTTTGCTACTTGTTTGTGCTAGGAACTTAGCTATATGCATGCACTTGACAGTTTCTCTCTTATTTTTACTCCCAGGTGTCTACAGCAAGCAGCAAACCACCAGCAAAAGGAAATACAATGAGCAACTTTTTTGGAAAAGCTGCCATGAGCAAGTATTATATAAACATGTTCCTGTTTGCAGAAATTGTGGTGGTATAGTTTCAGCTAAGCATAGCAGAGATTGACTGTGGGATGTTACAACATCTTTGCTTTAGCTAAATAACAGGCAGCATTTATAGAAGACAGTCAGTACCTGGTTTTTGATGTATTGCTATTTAATTTTATTTTTTACATACCAACAAAAACAAGATAAAGCCTTGGTCTGTCTGTCTTTTGTAAGTCTATCTCTCTCTTTTTTTTTAATTTTCTTTCCTGTAATTTTCCAAATTCTTTATTTTGCCTCCTAAAATCAAGGTGGTCAGTTTTTCTGTAGGCTGCCCCGGAATAGGTAGTGAATCAGCTCATATTTCTAGGCAAAAGTCAGAATTGTAGTTGGAGTGTTTTCATGCTAGAAACTTTCAGGGTGAAGATCACTGTAAGCTGTTGTGCTTGTCCCACAGATTAGCCCAGGAAGACTTCTTGGCATATAAGATACCTCACTTTAAATTGAGTATATTTGGCTGGAGGACTCACTTTATGAAAATGTTTGACAAAACTTGCTTGTGCAAAGTACATTAATAACAATGATTTGGGCTAAAAGCAAATGAGGAGGATGGAGTTGCATATGGAATGAGCTAATGAGCTGAAAGGAAAGCAAGAAGTGATTGCAAGGCTTTCTTCAAGTCTACTTGTAGTAAGAAAAGCAAGAGGAGTCAAGATGTGATTGAAGTAGGCGATGGTGTTATTTCAGTGAAAGAAACCTTCAGTTCCACAGAGAACAAGATCCCGCCTTGATGATGGTGGTAGTTTTCTGCATAGGGTTCCTTTCCACATAATGGAGGGTGGTGACTAATTTAAGAGCAGTTGTTACCACTAATCCAGTTAATTCGTAATATCTACAAAGAATCAAAATAGTTTTCTCTTTCAGTTTTTCCCTTTCTGTTGCTACATGTCAGGGTTTTCTTTTTTTCTTTTTTTGCTTCCTTAGAAGTGTTAGGTGTTGGCTACAGCCAGGACTGGGGATTTTGACTTGGGTGTGCCAGTGTTCCTGCTGGGACTAAAACCAGTAGGCTCCTGGCTGCTGGTGAGGGGTTTTGTCTTCCTCTGTAGCAGGGGGCATGGCCTTCTTTAAATCTCTCAAGCATTTTCAAATGATCCTTGCAACAGTAGGACACTGGCTGCATTGTTCCCTTTCTTTACCTGTGGTAGGATAGGGTGTTATGCCTTGTGGTTGTATTGGGGTTGACTGTCATTTGGCTAATAGGTTATATTATGGATTGCTGTAGGATGTTTTGCATAGGGGTGATCCTGCCTCAGGTGGAGGGTTAGACTAGATGGCCTCTGGTCCCTTCAAGCCTGACTCTTCTATGACTCAGTGAAAATAAACAAGTTCTAAAAATCAGGGGAACCAAAATAAAGCCCAAAATGTGCCATGGTATGCACCACGTTCCTTTAGTACAGGTCTCCTATAGATATACTCTATCAAGGATAATTGGGAGCAACATCACCAGAAATGTGGATGTTTAGGTGGATAGAAAAGGAGTGTGGGGCTGGTTCTAGGAGGAGGATTTAGCTGCATCAGAAGTCTCCCCTAGCTTCATTTCAAGTCTCTGACAGAGATGAGTGAAGGTTGAGTCCTTTGCCACTGGTCCTAATAAGGCTTCTGCCATTCATGATCTTGTTATACAGTACCTAAGATATTCATTTTGCTTGAAACCCTGTTGGATGAAGCATCCTGATTCAGGATGAACCAAGGAAAGAGTCCCAGACAGGCCATGTTTTTAAGCCTGGTGCCAGCTTCAATGCTGTTGTGCACAGGGAAGTATTGATTCCATAGTTGAATACTTATTCTTTCCTGAGACGCTCAACTGTAGGGTCCAACTGGATTTGTTTCTTTGCACATCTAAACAATGTGCATTTAAGGCAGAGCAAAGTCAAGGGTGTCGATGTTCTGAGACCACTTTAGCAAGCTGACTAACACTGTCTCACTGTTTCCTTCCACAACCTCTTTGGCATAAATCCATTTATTGTTTCTTGTCCCGCTTTTGGAGTATAAGAGCTTTGAGGAAAGGGCCACCTTTTTGTGTTTGTAAAGCACCCAGCGCACCAGGGTTCTGGTCCTTGTCCAGGGCTCTTGGGTGGTACAGTAATGACTGCAGTGGCCTGCAGTTGTGTGTGAGGGTTTGAAGTGGTACTTTTTGGTATTCCTTAAGTAAATGATTGCTCATGAACACGAGGCACCAGAATTGATGGCCCAAGATGCCCTTTCCAGTCTGTAACAATTGTTGGCTGCTGTATCACCGTATGGTGATTACACATAGTGTGGTCTGTTTTTCCTCAGCTCAAGTTCTGCTGTCTCTGTGTTGGCTCGTGCCCGACCAGAGCTTGGACTTGGGTAGCTGTGTACTAAGGATGAACCTAGTTCAGATGAAAACATTGAAGATTTGACTAGAGTGGAGGTGCTTATCCCTGGGCTGGATAAGACGCACCAACTTGGTCTGCAGGCTTCATCCTGTGTAGAGTTGGTCCACCGGTGTGATCCAGTGCACTGGCCCAGCCCCTCATGCTGGATCTGGCTACATGGTTGCATGACCCTGTGTGCCCGGATCTGGCCATGAACTGGCCCAACACTTCATGCCCACATCTGGCCTGGTGCCAATACAGTCTAGCCCCCAGGGCCATATTATGCTGCCCACAGTGCTTTCCATGAATCCAGAAAATGTGCAGCAGTGGATAACAAATGAATGCCACCACCATTCCCCTGCTTCTAGTTTTTGAGCCCAGTCTTGCAGGCTGATGACATGGCTCCAGGGGCCAGATCTGGGTCTCCATAGACCCCAGGTTGAGTACCACCAGACTAGAACAATGGTGGGGCTTGTGCCTGCTGCTTCACTTGCAGTGTTGTTGTTCATTGCTTGTGCATACTTGCGTTCTTTGCAGTCCGTGCTGATTAATCCATGTACATGCTTCCTTTTGCTAATACTATTCACAGATAAACTCAAAGCCAGCTCTGAGTCTGAACAGGCAAAAGAAGAAAAAGAAGTAACCAAGCCTTCAGTTCCTGCAGCAGAACCAAAATTGCCACCTGCTACAATAGTGGAGAAACCTGGGAAGAAAACAGAGCCTGTTAAAATTCAGAAGAAGGACAGAAAAAGGTACAGCAGTAATTCTCAACGTGTAATTGAGCTGTTTGCTGACAACATGCAGAGTCCCTGATCACATGGTGCTGGCTCAAGTCCTTATTTCCAGCTACCAAAGTTGCATTGAAAGCAGCTAAAACTACATTAAAATTCTTTCCTAGCGTGTCTTTGGCATAAAGGCAATTGCTGTAGATGCTACATGACCATTATATAGTTGCAGATGGGAAGGGACGTGGATCAGGAGTGGTGGCATTCTATGAAGCAGTCTTTCTATTATGTTGGTGTCCCACTGAACAAACTGGGTTAACCATGAGACCAATGTGGTAGGGGTGACTTGGGGGCTGGCAAAAGCCTCTGCATGGCAGTATGGATTTATATTCCAAATTTTATATGTACAGACAGTTTTCAGCACATGGAGTTCTGGAATTGGTGCAGCTGATGTATTTCTGCTTCATAAGACACTGATTTACTTGGGGCTGATGTTCCAAGTAAAATTAAGTGCAGTCCTGTGTTTTCAATCCAACCCAAACTGACAGAGACCAAAAATCATTACAGCTCGATAGTTATTTGGTAGCCTATTAATTGGTGGTCTCGCTTGGTTTGCTGCTGAATTGATATGCACATTACACAGACCACCATAACAGCCAGTGCTAACTAGCCTCCTTGTTGATGGTCTCCTCCAAGAAGCCAAGAATTGGGAAACTGCATGTTGGCAGTGCAGTATAGGGAAGGCTACTTGGTCATACCTGTTCTATGAATGTGTAAAGATCTACAGCCTCCAGTGTTGTTAGTCTGGAATGTCTTGCCAGTACTAAAAAGAAGAAAGAAGCTATTTTATTTTTTTCCAGTAGTCTTTAAAAATGGCTCCAGAAATCTGAGACACTACCTCATAGTCAGTGGCAAGAAGTCTATCAAAAGAACTTCTGAGGGATTCTGTTGGGGACATTAGTTTTTAGAAGGCTGTGTTGTAGTGACAAGATTAGACATACTTTCTTGCCAGGTACCCCCTTGGCCAAGGTAGGTGCCCCACCAAGCAAAGCCCTGTTCGTGCTGATCTGGAGGGATGGTAAAGAAATCCCCAGCGTACAAAGAAGCAGGACTGGGTGAAAAGGATGTGCTTTAAAAAAAGGTGTGAGGGGGGAAGTATGCACATGTACATGTGTGTACATCTGCTTAACCTCATGTGCGTTGTGGAATTGTATTGAGGTATTTAATTTCCTTGAAATCTTCATAACTGTCTGTCATCTTCATAAGTGTACAAAAGGTGATCCTGATCATTTGTTCCTTCATGGCAGCAGAGCAAAGAGGGTAGATCTGTCAGATAATGAGGAAGAGAAAGAGACTGAAAATCTGAAGAAAAAGAGGCGGCGAATCAAGCAACCTCAGTCCGACAGTAGTGACAACGAAGGTAAGAGGGCATGACTACTAAAGGTCAAGGCTACCTGATACCTAATATTCTTTTTTTTTCCAGTTCTGACCATGTTGCTGCTTTAGGCTGTAGTCAACAACAGAGGAAATGACTTGGAAGATTGAAAGGTATTTGTGGACCCAGAATCCATGCAGTTGACTGCTGTTGGCACTGTTGTTTTGTGCTGCAAGCTACCTCAACGTACAAACTTGCAGCCTCAAAATAACATTGGTCTTTGTGTAATTTATCTCAGATCTGGCTCTCTCCTTGGCTGCCATTTGCTTTGACTTGTGCAAAGTAGATGCTCTGATATCCTGTGAAAGATGGAGCACCCTCCTGAGTGTAGTAACTGATCATAACCAGCTTATTTAGTGAGTCATAAATAGGGTACCCCAAGGATCAGTTTTAGGATCTGTATTATTCGTCTTGTTTATAGAAATGGTTTGGCCAACGGCGCTGAAAGCAAGACTTCCAAGAATACAGATAATTAGAGGAACTGGAGGCAAAACAATAGAGCCTGGTTCAGCGAGGTGCTGCTTGTCCTCAGCTCCCTCTGAACTTGATAGGCACTGAGGGCGCACAGAGCTTTACAGGATTGGGGCTATAATGAGGAACAGCGCAGCCAGATTCCAAAGGATTTGGATAATTGAGGTGAGAAATGCCATTCAATGTAGATAACCGGAAAATAAATTAGGAACCGAGCTAGGGAATATGTGTGAAATGGAGCAGGCATCCAACAAGCTGATTGGAAAAGGAACTTGGAGGTCATTGTAGACAAATAATTGAAACCAGCAGTGTAGTGCGCAGCTGCAGAAGGGAAAGGTAAAGCAGGCAGCAGGTCATCTTGGTAAAGGAATGGCATCCAGAACAGTTGATCCTTTTTTGTTTGCTGTATATTGTGCAGTGTTTCAGGATTATCCATGAAATGGACAGGGACTGTAGTTGAAGCTAGAAGTGGGACAGACCCACTTAGATAATTTTGTTGATCTCCTTGCCAAGGCAGGACTGCTTTTGTTGTTCCCGTTCTGTCCAGGCTGCGTTTAAATGATTGGGCTTCCATCACAACACTTCTCTTGTGAAACTGTTCCACAGACTTGTACATCTCTGGGGCACTTGTTCATGACCATCAGTATTTTAACTTTAGCCCATTTTAGGTGCAGCTTCTTGCACTGCCACAAAATAGATAGGCTAAATGGGAAAAGTAAAATTGGCCCAACTAGTCCCTTGAGCATTTTTATTGCTCCTCTGAAATTCTGTATCTGGTCAGTATTGTTCTGATAACTAGGGTGAGCAGAGCTGAATACATTATTTTGATTTTGAAGTAGAGCCTGGCAGAGAAACCATTGCATTGCTGTGTATCTGTAGCCCACACTTTCATTAGTTCTCTTTTTGTCTGTCTTGTCCTGTGGCACTGCAGGATCATATTTGCTGTGTACTCTGACTCATTTTTCATTGTGGAGAGCTCTTTGGGTGTCTCTTGTTGAATATTTGCCTTGGATCATCTGCTGAATGCAGTATCCTGGGATTTCATTTGTCTTGGGACTTGTCCCAAGAATGAAGACGTTCTCTTCTTCTGGTCCTGGCCTCCATAACTTGCTCTGAATTGTTCTCCTTTTGTTTTTATCTTCTGTTTATCTTTTCTTACTCTAAAAATGGTACCAGCAGACTCTCTTCATTAAGTTGGGAACATAAGAATTGCCACCAAGTCAGATCAGCAGTCCCTCTGCCCCACTATCCAGTATGACTATGTAGTTTGTGGGCATTGTAAATAGTCCTGGCATACTGCTGTTTCCCTTCCATCCCCCACTCCAGTTCACTGAAATCGGTCACATCCACCTGTGTTACAGGAATCATTTAATTGGTGTGAGTTGTTCTTAGATTATGAGCCTCATTATTCTTTTGTTCTTTAAAATGCAGCTTTTTCTTTTGTCTTCTGTTTTTGCTTTTTCAGCATTGAAATAACTGAATGATTTGAATTGAAAGACTAGCCCTGCATTGCCCTGCCCTGCTAATTTAAAGGCTACTTAAGCCCACTTAGGTATAACTTTTTTGGATTCAAAACTGTTTAAGCACAGGGCCTTCTATAAATAACAGGTTAAAACAACAAAGCGGGTTTGGGGGTTTTTTTTATTCATTGGGGTATTTGGATAGGAACAACATGTGATCAGCAATAACACATAATATATATTCAGTATGAATTAACATAAGAACAAAAATACATTTTTCTCCAGTACTTTGTGAATCCAAACTCCTTCTAATTTAGTTTAAAATATAATTGCTCTAAACAATGTCATCATAAGTCCTTTTTCAGACTAGGCCTTGTCTATGTAACTGGGTTAGCCTTGGTTCAGCTAAGCCCTTGTCTGCACTAGAAAGATTTGCTGTCTTGGCAAGACTCTCTCCATTGTATTTGTAGTTATATCAGTATAAAAGTGCCAATACCAGCATAGTTCATTCCAGTACAGGAAGCAAAATCATGCTCAGAGTAGTCATCAATGGCTCAATGTCAGACTGGAAGGAGGTGTGAAGATGAATTCCCAAAGGGCCTTTTCTAGGTCCAGTACTGTTCAATATCCTCACAAATGACTTGGAAGACAGGACTGACCAGGTTCGTAGCCAATTTGTGGATAAGACCCAGCTGGGCAGGGCAGCAGGCATTCTAGAAGGCATTAGGATTCAAAGTGACCTTGATATGTTGGAATAGTGGTCTGAAACAAATTGGACCACATTCAATGAGGACAAATGCAAAGTACAGCACTTGGGATACAACAGTTAAATGCACAAATACAAATTGAGGAACAGCTGGCTAGGCTGTGGTAGGGCAGAAACAGTCCTGGGAATTGTAGTGGATTGCAAGCTGAGGATGAGTCAACAGTATAATGTTTCAAAAAAGCTAATAACGTACTATGGTATATTATCAGGAGTGCTGTATGCAAGTCATGGGAAGTGATTTCGCCCCACCTGGCCCAGACGCAGGGAGCAGCCCAGGCCGTGGTGCATATAGCTGGTCCTGTAGCCCCCCAGGAGTATAGCAGGGCTGGGGTGGTGCAGCAGCTGGACTCCACTTCCTGGCAGCTTCTGGTTGTCACTGCTAGTGTTACATGTGCTGCTGGACTTGGCCCCACTGCCCGTCTACCCTTTACCTACCACCAGGAGTGCCAGACAAAAAGGGTGGGCAAGTTCTCCATGAAGACCAGCTGGCACCCCTGCAGGCAGGGCACACTTGGATGGGCAGATGGAATGGGGCTGCAGGCAGGTGGGGAGCAGCATCTGAGAGCATACTGGCAGGTGGGGCCAGCAACAGAGCAGAGCCGGGGTCCAGGGCAGAGCCATGATCTGCTGTCTGCATGTCCTTATGATGGGCACCAGTTCTGTGGGCAAGAGTGCATGGCTCTGCCCTAGGCCCTGTCCTCACACTATCACCACTCCATGATCCCAGGTCCAGCCCCAGCCACATGTCCTGCTCCCCTCCTTCCTGCCTGCAGCCCCATCCCTTCCACCTGGCTGAGCACACTGTGCCCACATGGGTCCCAGGCTGGTCTCCATGAAGACCCCAGGATTGCTGGATGGTGACAGCATAAGGCTAGGGCCGGGTTGGAGCCACTTAGGGAGTTTTGGTGAGCTGTTGTGAAAATGAGTGGGAAGCTCCTGAGTTGGCCTGTGACAGCTCACTAAAACTCCCTAAGTGACCCTTCTCCCCAATTAATTGCCCACCCCTGGTTTAGACAGAGGAAATCCTGCTTCAAGCACGGGGTTGAACCAGATGACCCTTCTCACCTATTTTCTGTTAATACAGTGCTGGGGCCTGGCTGCCTGAACAAATTAATGCAAGAGAAATAGAGAAGTGGAGCTGAAAGGGACCTCTAGAAGTCATCTAGGCTAGCCATCTGCCTGAGACAGGATCAGCCCTATCCAAAACATCCTATATAAATCCACCGTCTAATCTAGCAAATCTACACAGTCAACCCTGATACAGCCCAAGACCTCACACTCTAAGCTACACAGGTAAAGCAGGACTGCAGTGGCCAACATCCTGCTGCTGCAAAGCCTGTTTAAAATACGTTTGGGTGATCCTAGTAAGAGGCTGTGCCCTACATTACGGTAGAAGGCAAAAAAACCCCATAGTCTGTACCAATTTGACAAAGGGGTAAAATTCCTTCCTTACTGCAAATGCAGTAATTGGTCTACCCCTGAGTATACAGACAAGAGCTTTTAGCCAGGAACCTCCAAGTTCTAAGTCCCACCAGGTGCACTGGTACACCCCAGTCAAGATCCCCAGCCTTGACTCCTGTCAGCACCCCAGTGTGTCTGAGAGTGTAGCAGTAGGAGGGAGAAAAGATCATCAGGGGATCTGAAAAAAACTAGAAGCATGGGAAATGCCCACAGTAGAAGATAGGCATAGCTATGCATAGATCATCGCCAACCAATAGCTGTCTAACCTTGCCTTGAACACCTCCAGTGATGGAGAGTCCACAACCCCCCTGGGCACCTATTCCGCTGCTCCCTACACTAAGAGCGAAGGAGGTTTCCTGAGGTCCAGTCTAAGCCTACTTTGCTGCAACTTCAAGTCATTGATCTGTGTCTTGCTCTCTCCAGCAAGAAAGAAAAGAGAGAAGAGAGAATATGGAACCGGCCCCACTCATGGGAGCCACAGATGCTCTGACTTGGGGAGAAGAGCTGGAAAGCACTGTGCCAGGAACTGAGGTTTGGGGTTGCGTTTTGGCTGAGGCTGAAAACAGCCATGCAGTCTCAAACAGGGTAACATAATGGAGAAAGCTTCAGCACCCTCTGCATAAGGAAGGCCAGGAGCTAATGTTTTTTCCCAGTATATTTTTTTTTCAGATTCCCTGAAGAAGCCACTGCTACTCCTCAATCCTGTTTTTACATAACCCCATCAGTAATAGGTTGAGTTCTGTGGCAGGCCGTCAGTGAACGGCTCAGACTCTACATGCAAGTCTTTTGGTTGGCAGGCTGGAAAGACCCAGTGGCTGCCACCGCTGCTGCCACTTCTCCCAATGGCAGCATGATGAGAGCTCCCGCCACTGAATATCTGTAGGTTGGTCAAACTGGCTCCCTTGTGTGCCACAGTTCGCAGCCTCTTGCTGTAAGTCATGAAGATGTTCAGCTGTCTGCAGCTTCTCACCCTACAAAGCCCAGCAGTGAGCGTAGTCCCTCCTCAGCAGCAGGCATTTTCAGAAAGGGTTAGTTACCCGCTTCTGGTTTGTGTGTGACTCCTGCCAGATGCCTCGCTACTGCACCTCCCTCCCAACAGCGGGCATGTTCTCCCACTCGCTGTGTGCATTTCTGTGCCTTGCTTGCTGCAGTAGTTAGGAGGTTGAATCCTTGTTCGAAGAACATAATTTATTGTTTAGCATTGGCAGCCAACCGCTGTTTCACTTGAGCCCTGCTTAACCTTCGAAGGTCAGTTGGCCGCACGCCTGGCACAATCATAACTCTTAGCGCTGACCTAATCGGCTGGGGTAGTTATGGATCCAGCATTCACGTTACAGCTACGCTATGAATACTGCTCCACAGCCAGCCGAGGCAGAGAGGCGGTGATGCCAAACAAGCACTCTGGTTTGCACCCCCGGTCCAACAGTTTCAGTGTTCTTAAGCAATAGGTCAGATGCATTTCTCTTCCCCCCACATTATTTGCACTCTCTCTTTGTTCAAAGCCTCCCATGACAGCAATTTTCACTCCATTGGAGGAGACTCTTTAGAGCCATTTAAGTCAGGACCGAGCTGGTTTAGCAAAACTAGGCCCCTCTCCTCTGCCTGCATGCCAGTACGCTGCAGCCTCCCATCTACTCACAGCCACCTCCACATCTTTCACAGTGCTGCAAGCCTTGGTAATTTCTCTCTGATCTTGTGTGGCTAAGCCATGAGACATCAGTGCTGTCTCTGCCCTATCTAGAATCACAAGACTGTGTTACCACTAGTTCTCTGGTACAAAGCTGTAAAAAGTTTCATGGCATAAAGAAATCTACTTGTATAAAGATTACACCAAGGGCAGGGTGCCTCTCTTTAGAGTTAATAGTAGAAACTTGCACTGAAATTCCTTTTAAATCCATGATAAACAGTGTCCGTCATAGCACCCATGTGAGGTAAGCCTAGAATTGATTTTACCAGTAGGAGAAGAGCTAAGTAGTTTCATGCCAGTCACATGTAGATCTAAGTATGTGGAGTCTGGAGTCCTGGTTCCGAGGTCCATGTAGCCTCTGAGCAAGTCACGTTGCCCCGTAGTGGGCGAGTGACTGAAACAACTGTATAGCAACTAACTGACACCAAAATGTTCCTGATTTGGTGCCTAAAGTTAGTGGCCTGATTTCCCTGCCTGAAGGTGCCAAGGATACTCTTTTCCTTGACAGCCATGGGGAACCGTGGTATACAGCACGTTTTACAGTTGAATTACTCGTATGCCTAGTCATGTTTACATGTGTGCCTGACAGTAGTCTCAACCAAAAAGAGTTTGCACTGGCCTCTGTAATACTGGGGCTTGCTAATAAAATACTTAACAAGTGAGGTGTTAAATGTCAGAAGGCTACAGCAGGACTTTATCCCAAATGGCATCCATATGTCCATTTCTCCCAGCAGATGGCCCAGCGTCTTCCATGTCTCAAGAGGATAGCGCTCCAGCCCCTTCTCCTGAGCCCCCACCGAAGGCTGGGCTGGAACCTGCATCCACTGAGGTAAAGGTAAGTAGTGGTGACAATAGGTGTTGATGTACTTTTTTTAATGACTGTTTCCAAATATCTTTCTAACCTTAAGCCTAGCAACAAGGCTGTGGGGTAGGTCAAGTTCACGTCTCGGATCCATCAGACAAGTCAGTTTGTAGGAGCACGTTATACCACCACCTCTTACCACCACATCCATTTCTGCAAAACTTAAGTGTACCTGTTTAAAAAAATCTCACCCATCGAATTGTGAAGCCATCATTCTAGGCCTGCAGTATTCTGTCTTTGGGTAGAAAAAAGTAATAGGTCTCTCTCATGTCTGTGGAAATTAACAGAGCCCAGGATTGAAGCCTGGATTTGAGCAGAGTACTGCTCTTTTATTATTATTGTTTTGGGGTTTTTTTACTCCTGATGTCCAGATTGGACCCAAGGAGTCATGGGCAGAGCCAGAAGTGGAATTCTCTCTTTTGGAGTGGAAAATACTCGACTTTTTCCCATAACTGCAAGTGTCATGGAGAAGGTAGTGTCTTATTGCAAGTTAGAGCACCTCTGATCTGAGCGATTGTGGGAAGTTTCACTGTAACCCCAGTTCATTTATTGCAGCAGAACCCCAGTAGACCTACACAAATACTCCAGTAACAACTGTGCCCAGGGTAGGAGGGAGGGATCGTTTTTACATTGTTCAGTTTATGTTCTTTCCTTAGGTTTGTCTTGATGTGGAGTGAAATCTTATCTGTTGGCAGAAGGCAGACCACAGGGCATTCTGGGAAGGGGAGAGCAGATTAAAATCAAGTCAGACCTCATTTGAATCACAGGCCTCTGGTTTTTTGACTCCTGGCCAGCATGCTCCTAAAAGCTTTGTATGTGTCCTCTGCCATATCTCTCATGTTGCTTTCATATCCTTCAGGCTTCAACAGGAGGCAAGAAGCGGAAGCGGAGGCGTGTGCTGAAATCCAAAACGTTTTTGGATGATGAAGGCTGCATGGGTAAGACCAGCTCACTTTCCATCCACCATAGCAGGGAGGAGGGACACTATACTGGAGAGTCAGCCAGGTGGTGTTGCATGTTTTACCCTTGGGGAGATGCTCGCTACATCCCTTTGTTTTTCTTTCCCTGGGCTCTGAGGTTTCCTCTCCCCTTCCCCTTCACTCTCCTGAAGGAAGGAGCCAGAGACAATGTGGTGGAATTGTCACCAGCTTTATCCTGCTAATTAGAAAGCATCTTCAGTATTTTTCTTTCATATGTCCTTTTCCTTCCTACAATAGCCAGCCCAAATGCTTCCTTCACTTGTGCTCCCTTTGAAAAAACTCCCACCTTCTAAAAGGTAGCACCAATACAGGGCTAGGTTCAGGGGTACCTTCTGGCTGGCTTGGGTAATCAGAGCATTCCAGAGCTGCCTGGTGTGGGACCTTGGTATAAATGCAGAGTACCACAAGTCAACAAGGTCAGAGCAGCAAACAGCATATTTGGGGTGTGGACCTTTCCTCTTGGGGAAGAGGAGGCTCTCTGTGCTCTGGGTTTGGAGAGCACTGGGCAGGGCGATCCAGAAACTTCTGAATTTTATCCCTGGTTGAAATGTGACTCTGCTCCAGGTCACAGAAGGAATCAGTATCTCCTCTGGAACTATTTCCCTACCCTACAGGAGTGCTTTGAGAAGGAAGTAACTTTTTATAGTGGCAGCTGGTGGCTGGGGAGGCACAGCAGCGGCGGGAGCGCAGTGGCGGTGGTGAGCGAGGATCTCCCGCAGACACCGCCAGCAGCAGTGTCCTTTTTGCAGGGTGTGCACATGCACCCATGTGCACCCCCTGTGCATCGCCTCGGGGCCTTAAAGAGGAAAAGTAGATGCAGGTATTACCATATATTTTTGCATAAAGCATATCCCAGAGTATGATATATACTGTTTTTGAAAGGCAGAATAAAGAAAAAAGATCTTCCCTTATAACTTAGTAGCAGCAGCTAGGAAGCTGAGCCTGCTTATTATTGCTCTTTAGATGCATCTACATGTGCAAATAAGCTCAACTAAATTTAATGTGCATTAAGGTAATACACATTAAGCAATTTTTGGCAGGTGTCTACATGTGCAAGGATTTGGGACTAAAGTTAGTCCCAAGTTCCTCCAGTCCTGCCATGTGCCTTTGTGGCCACTGGGGGAGCTTCAGCCTCCGACCACACGGCTGCCAGCATTTGGGATTAACTTTAAAACCAGGAGAGGTAGCCAGCCTGGAGCTAGGCTAAAGTTAGTGCCGGATCACGTCTACAGGTGCATTAACGTCCTTTAACTAATCACACCTAAATTTGATGCCTACACTTGCAGATGTTAAATTTAGGTTTGATTAGCCTAAGTTAATGTGCATTAAGGGCACACACATGTAGCCATGCTCCCGTAATGCATGGCAGTGCGCACTCCCACAATGCATATTAACACAGCTCATGTACATGCACCCTTTGTGGATCATATGCAGAGTTTCTTTTGGTCACTTAAGCTTCTACCTGATGAAAGTGAAACTGCTGTTTACCTATATTTTTGCTTATTTTGCACACCCCAATCTCCAGCAGGTAGTTAGGGGAAAAGATGCAGGGTTTATATGGGAAAATATAGTATTCATTTGTGGCATTAAGCCCATTATGCATAGTGCCCAATTAGATGAGAAGCTGAGTGTGTCCCATTCCTTTGATTGAGTAGATGTTAGGGAGCTCAAACAGCTCAAGTAGAGGAATGGGTCCCCTGTTTACAAGTTTCCCAGGAACTTTATACGTCTTTCCAAACTCAAAGCTAACACTAAATAACAGGCTAGAACAGTAACAAGTCTCTCATGCTGGATTTATGTCAGAGGGAAATGGGTTTGTCCAGAAACCGGTCTTTGATTTGCCTAGTTACATTAATGGGGTGTTGCACTCCTGTCTCTAGATGAACTGCTAAGACTTTATTTGGAAGGAAGATATTATTAAAAAACAAAACAACCCCCCCAGTTTGCTCCACAACTAAGTGTTCTAATAAGATCCACCTCCAGAAGTCACCACAATGATCTTTTAAAGCTTCTATTCCTGCTTTGCTTTCCCTCTTCAGCCTTTTCCAAATGTATTGGCACTGGGAAGGTTGCCTCCCCTCACCTCCTCAGCCATGAATTTAAATGGTCTCTTGTGAAATGCAGACTTCTGGTTTGCAATGAACATCCGCAACAGTTTTATGGAGGGGGAGTGCAGCCCCCTTGCAGTGCATTTGGAAGAGACTCCATGTTGGAAGGGGAGAGTCAGATGGGACTGCGATGCCAAAGCAAAAAAGTGCACCAGCTTGCAGTCCAGCTTTTACCGACACCATGTTGTCTCGTTTCTCTCCATCCCTTCCTGGCACAAGCCTAGTAATTTTAATGTTAAATATCTTGCAGACCTCTCGGGCTGATATAAAGCATTGTAATCGCTGAAATAAGAAATTCATACTTTTTTTTAAAATGGTTGAAATAAGCCTGAAGAGAGCAAAGAGATCCTTCCTTGAACTCCTAATGTTAGCTGCTACCTGCCCAAAAACTTCAACAGTTAGAAAGTCCAGTACTTTGAGGTGTTGCCCTGAGCGATGTTGAGCATCTGCAATGTCTAACTGAAGTTGGTGGGAATTGTAGGTACTGGGCATCAAGTAGGTTCAGGCCCTTAGGATAGTAAGGCATTGGAACAAGCTACCCAGGGAGGTTATCATGAAGGGCTTGTCCAGATGCAGAAGAAAGTCAGCGTTAAGTGTACTGGCATTGCAGATTTAGCAAGCTCATACCTTCATAGCATGGAGTCAGTTATATCGACTGCTCATACTTCTGTATATCAGAGCTTCTTTATACAGCAGAACTTAATAACGCTGGCTTGGTTTTACAGGTAGATTCCTCTGTGGACAGTCTTCCTCCAGTGTAATGTGTGGTGGCTTTGTTTGACATAAATCCTCTCTAAGTGATGTAATCTAAACTAAAAGACACGCCTATGTTGGACGAAGACTATAAAATATAAATGGATACCGCCGAATGAAGCAGATCAGCTGCATGGGGATGTGTCCCAGGTTGGCAGATCCACTTCATTGGGTGAAATGCATATTGCCCATCATTTTGCCCGGTGATCCTGTGGGACAGCAGGCGATGCGTTCCCTGCTTGTGCAGATGTGCCTTGAGTAATCTGAGCTATATCTTTGTAAGTGAGGAAAGCCAGCTCCAGTGAGGACCCAACCCCGAGACTCACCTGTTTGCTAGTCCCAGTCCTGGGACCACACTGGGGTGTCAACATGTGCTTGTGGAATCCAGGCAGGTGTTTCTGGGGACTGCCTCCCTTGGGTGGTTGGAGAGTGCAGGTACCCCAAACTCTCCTGCCTTAAAGCAAACGTGTTAGCCACAAAACAGATAGAACAATTTTGTGGCTACTATGTCACAGCTATACATTTTGGGCATTTGCAACATGACAAGGGACATGGACATCTGTGCGCTTGGCAGCACAAAGGCGACATCTGTTTACATCCTAAGAGTATGTGTACACTGGGTCATATTGGTCTAATTTCATTGGTTTAAATTCACCCTGTGAGTTATACCAGAAAAACTTCTCTGTGTAGATGAGCCCCAGGTCCCAGAAGGATAGGGGGTAGCCCTAAGCTGCTACACTTTTGCATTGATGCTTGAGGCTGCTCCAACATCACTACTCCAGGGATGGGGGAAAATTGCAGCCTAACTGAAGTAGCAGTTTGGCACAAAAGCTCAAGGACCAGGGTTTATTTAACTCTGATCTTGCAAGGTTGGTTGCTTACATCACCTGGGATGTTTTCAGGATTAACAAACTCTTCCTTCCATGCACTCAGCTTGGGCCCAGGCCTGAGAGAGAATTTCGATCCCTGCTTGTGGGAATCTGGAAAAGCATCATTGAAATGTGTACCAGCTTGCTGCAGAAATGCAGGGCAGCAGAGCAAAGGTCCATCTGCAGTTGCTAGGTTCTCTGCTTTATAGACAGCCTCTTTCAGCCTGCTACCTTCTCCAGGGCAAACCCTCCAGAAGTGGCAGTACACAGCTGGATAAATGTCTCAGGCTGAGTAACACTATGCAAAGAGCAAAGGTGCGTAATGAGTCAGCTAGGAATAAAATAGCTCCTTAAGGCTGCTAGATGTGTTTGAATATCCAGTCTCACAAAGGAGCAGGGATTAGTACCATGAGATTAGACTGTATTTCTCTTCACAGTCCTGTATAAAAGGCCTTGTTTGCTTTGATATGTTGATACAACCAAGAGCCAGTTTTCTGGAAGTGGTGAAGTTCAGACGCCTGTAGAAAAGAGGACAGATGCGAAAGAAAAATGGTTCACTGGAAAAATACCAAAAATATTAGTGTGTAGCAGCTGGCTGCTTCTATCACTGGAGTTGACTCCAAATCTATTTTAGTAAGTGTTTTTTTTATAGACCTCAGCCCTCCGGCACTGGCAGCAGTGATGGGGTTGCTAAATGGATCCCTTCCTTAAGACTGATTTCAGATTCCTACGATTTTACCCTTCAGCAAAGTAGTCACGTAGCTAAGTCCACGACTCTCTCTAAATTATTAGAACTTTCCCTCAGAGGCCACCTGAAAGCTGTAATATAGAGAGATGGAGCTCTTTGTCGCATTTCAGAAATGCCATACACTTGCAGCACCTGGTGAGGTCTGATTTCATGTTTTAACCTTACTTATTGTCTGAACCCCAATAAGATTTGTGGGTGCTTGGAAGCTGGTAAAACCAGGGTGTCTGAGTAGCATGTTATCCATAGGGAATGGTGAAAAATGTGCATTTTCACACAGAAGATCTTAGTTGTCATTGTGGGAGCATTTGCTACTGAGTTGGGAGGCAGTCAGTGTCTGAAAACATGGCAGCGGTGGCTTCTCTTGGTCTGCGTGGAGCAGATTGATGCCTTAAGGTCTGTTACAAATTGACCTTAGGCTTTTTTGTAACAAAGTCTTTGCTATTGTTGGCACCCTAAAGGTTGGAGGCATCATTTCTCACTTACAACACACCCCCAAATAAAACATGCACCTGTTTTTTTTGGAGGGCAGAATGTAAAAAAAGCAAACCAACAAAAAGACCCATTTTTCCAGAATCATGGCTGACAGCGTGACAATGTGTCCAGGAAGTGTGGCATCAGGAACTTCCTCATGTGACCAACGGTCTCATGCAGTGATGCACTTCCTGGATGCTCTGTTTCCAGGAGGACTTACTCTGTCACACAAGGATAGGGGCTAGACCCTTGCAAAGCGCAGTAGCAAACCGTTGCCTATTTATGTAAATAGCTCGTTTACATAAATTCCTGTAAATACAGTGTTTTTTCCACATCACAAGCCTCATCGAGAGACTACCAACAGCTTGCTGTGTTGGGCTGAGCGCTGTAGCTTGTGCCGATAGCTCTGGCTGCAAGAGGCTGGATGTAAACCTCCGCCTCTTCAGTTTGCTGAGCAGACACACACAGCAGCTCCCTTGACAGCTGCAGCCTCTCCAGTACTTTTCTTTCTTCAGTCAAGAAAACTGCTTTGCCACTTCAAACATGCACCACAATTTATGTGGGGGGGGCTGATCTAGGCAAAGGCAAAGGCGTGCATTGTATGTGAGAAAACATGGTATATGAAAATTGAGCTGTTGTCCCTCCGATGGATGTGATCGTTTCCCCCTGCACAGCAGAGACGTAGGGAACCTGCCCGTGGTGCGCGTGATCTGTGGATGAATGTGGCCTTGGCTTAAGGACCTAACTCTGGTTCTCCAACTTTTGGAACTGCAGGAACCCCTGACAGGACTTGAGGCACCCCTGCATAGCTTCTGGGAGTTGAGTGGCACCCGATTTGAAAAACTAATGTATAATACCTCCTTGCAGAGAGGCTTGGCAGTGGGGTGGGGGATTATCTAGGCAGGGGCAAGCCTGAGTCTGTGCTTATCTGCTTAATTTATCTGCTGATCTCCTCATACCTTGCTCATACCTCATAGCACCCTTCACAGGATCTGTGCTTACATTGTGCCCCTTCCGCCCATCCCAACCACTCTTTCAGTTGGGGGTGGTTGTTGGGCTAGATGGTTGTTGGTCGGACCTCCTTATGTTCTTGTAAGGGCCCAAGTAGACAGGAGGTTGCTATCCTCCATGAGATCCAATGCAAAGGTTTAACCTAAACTGTTCCTGATGCCTTCCTTTTCCAGTGACCGAAAAGGTTTATGAGAGTGAATCCTGTACTGACAGTGAGGAGGAATTCACTAAAACGAAGCCAGCAGCTCTGCACAGGCAGTCTACGGTGCCTGTGAAGAAGGATCCCAAGGAGGACCGGAGGGGCCCAAAGAAAGGGGCAACCACTGCCAGCAAAGCCAATAAACAAGTCTCCATCATGGGCTTCTTCCAGAAAAAATGAGGTGAACCTCTCCCCTCAATCCCTGGGCAGCTGGGAGATGTCATGTCCTCATTGGAGCAGAGCAGCCAACAGGCTTTCCTGATGTGAAGTATCTTGCTTACCATGTAAGTGAGCTCGTCGGACCGGAAAACCCTTGTATCCGTGGTGCTTGTTTTCAGCCATCTCTACGACCCTGTATAGAAAGCTACAGCTAAAAGCAAACTGGAGACAAATGCTTGGCCGGCGCTTGACTTGTTTACATTCTGACATTTTTATTTTATTTTAAGCCTGGCCTTTGATGTGCTCAGTGCCAAAGCCTGTTTCCCAAGTGGTAGATGGACTAAGTAAGCAGTCATTTTATGACATTGCTTTGAATTTTTTCTCTCCCCTCCTCCCCATTGGTCTAAACCTTCATCACAGTTAAAAGCTGTGATGTGCGAGCGCCCAAGGACCTGTTATCTGTTACCTGACATCTGCTTCAGCTTGCCCTGGATGTAACGGACTTGATTTTCCCCCCAAGACTGGTAAATAGTTTTCTATTTCTGTTTCTTCTAATCTTACGTTGGACGTCGTACTGCATATAAAATTCTCCTAATCTTTTCTTCCTTGAGTACATTCACTGGAAAGTGCTTGGATTTCTAATTATAGACCATGACGTTACTTGTGCTCTGTCACTCTTTGCAAAAACATCATTAAGGCGTCCCACGCAGTTGGATGCAGCGTAACTGGGGGTTGGCCATGGCTGCCTGTGGAAAGGAACTGGATATTCAGCTCTACAAGTGGGTGCCTCGTGACTCAGTGGGGATTGTGTTTGGGGATTGTCACTGTGACAGTGTCAGTGTACCTGCTGGCAGCATGGGAAAAACAGGCAACTCCTTCCTCATTGGCTTTTATTTGTTTCTAATACTGTGGGCACATACCATGCACAATTTAAAGTTGTTTTTCTTCTTTAACTCCAGTAGTCTGTCCGAATGCCTCATAACAAAATATTGGCCCTAAGGAACTCATAACTGATATTGTGCTAAGTATTGAAGTCTAGATTATCTAAAGCAACTAATGAATTCAGGCACCTTTTTAATTCTTGTGTGCCCAGCTGGGAAAATAGGGCCCTTTTGAGGTGCATCAGAATGAGCACCTGGCATGTCCTGAAAACCCGCCCTCAGTTCAATGTCTCAGATGGGGCCAGTTTCCATAAAGGTAAGTAAAAGAGTGAGGGTGTGAACCAGGGAATGTGTTCCGTGCTCAGGCTGAAGGTGTTTTTAGATGCATCAGTAAAGAAGCTATAATTAATCCTGGCATTGCTATAAGACCATTTCTGTTGGTAGATCAAGATGCTGCACAATGGAAATGTAACGCGCCTCCTGACAAACTCCCCCAAATCACCTGCTCTTTCACCTAAACAAAAGCAAATGCTCTCAGCAGCTGCTTCTGCTGCAGAATGAATGGTTTTACTACAATTAGCAGTCTGTAAATTGAGGTTAAGTGATCTGGATTAAAACGGAGAAGCTCCATTTAATTGCTTTAAATACTCCCCCTTCCCCACCCCGGCTTTCCCCCACAGCAGACTGTAAGAAAGTTAGCAATGGGGAGGGGTGAAGTATGGCACTGTATCCATAGACATCAGAAATGGAGCCTGATACCACAAACTGGATGCAGTTTGACATTCTTGGGATGTGTTTTAATGGTGATGGGGGCAGCCTTTAGAAGAGAATGGAAGCCTTGTATTAACTTTTTGTATCTTTTGCAAAAAAATAAGCACTTCAGTGTTTCTATCTTTCTTGTTACCTTTGGAAGTATATTCTGAAGAGTACCATTAAACAATAAAATCCTATAAATGTTTGCCACCTTTTGTTGCTGCTTATTCTGGGGGAATTGTGTTACTTCCCAGTCTTCTCAAATAACCGTTCAAATAAATTTCACCATGTATAAGTAATCTTGGTGACTGTCAAAGGATATGAACAGGTGAATGCAGAGGGAGTTACTAATGAGGCACACACAAGCTGGGAAGTCAGAAGGTGCTCAGAGAGAGCCCCTTTTAATATTTCAGCACTCTGTTGAATGCAGTGAAGTGCTGGGAAATGCATGCATTGGCTTTTCCCTTCCCACCCTAGAGGAGAAAAGGGCATCTTCTGGCTTAGTTACCCCTGTAAGTTCTGAATGGCGTCTTAGTGTGTTTGCTGTCATTCTCCGGTTCCTTGGGTTGGTTCTTGGCTCCACCACCACCACTTCCTTTTACCATTGTTGGTCAGTCCCTTTGTGTGGGTCTTGGCCTGAGTGACTCTAGGAAAATGTGTGGCAACACTCGGCAAGCTGCACGGGCGCCACTAGGAGAGGAATGCACAAATGCGAGTTAGGCCTGTGTTCTGGATACAGCGAATGGCGAGAGTGAGGTGTCTTGGATTAGGATTGCTAAGGTTGGGAACACCTACCACGGCCACTGGGAAGTGCCAGGGTCAGGGCTGGGTCTCCCTTCCCCAACTGACCTGACACGTCTTGCAGCCCAGTGTCGGGCACCTGTGCGAGAGCAGGGTTTGCTGCCAAAACCCTCTCCTGGACTCGGACACCTGAGTTATCCCTTTGGGCACAGGAAAAGAACTTGGTTTTCATAGATTCATAGATGCTAGGGTCGGAAGGGACCTCAACAGATCATTGAACCCGACCCCCTGCCTAGGCAGGAAAGAGCGATGGGGTCAGATGATACCAACCAGATGCCTAGCTAGCCTCCTGCTGAAGACCCCCAAAGTAGGGGAGTTCTTTTCTTTGAAAACCCAGCTGGAGAAGGAGATGGCATCCACTTTGTATGTGATAGCCTAGTGGTTAGAGCACTTCCCAAGAAGCAAGAGACCTGGGGTCTAGGCCTTTCTCAGCCTGTCAGTGTCCAAACTCATCTATCTCTCAGGAAAGTACCCTCACCACCGGGCCTTGGGCAAGGCTTTGCTAAAGGCACCCCACCCCTCCTGCTGGAGCTGTGCCACTGGAGACACAAGTGTGAGGTTGCTGGGGCCAGAGAGAACGGACTGGGAGGGAAAATCACACAGCTGAGGGCACTTAACAGGAGCAGGGTAGAAGACCTGATCCTTTCTCCCAAGCCTGCTTATACCTTTTGCATTAATGTATTGATGAATAAAATGCATAAGCAGTTTGGAAGCAGGGACTGTTACTCAGGCTTCCTTCCCAGGGCAGTACCTCACTGCTGGGCTGCCAAGTCAGGCTTTTTCTCACCCTGTGACTTGGACAACTACCTGCATAGTGGCACAGTTTCAATAAGAGGGGTGAAACCCCCCCCCGAGCCCAGCTCTGTCCAGTCTGGTGCATAGGACACCCCTTGGCGTGGCTGGGGGAGATGTGGGTTTAAGTCCCTTCAGAGACCTGAGGGTATATAGGCCACTGTATGTCATATGGGCCCTGCTTGCTGCTGCTTCAGCTACTTTTGTGAGGATACAGCATCTGGCTGTCGTGCTGTATGTCACACTTGGTACTGTCGGCACATGTCACGTGTATGGGACAGATCGGGGCAGGGGGCTGGGACCTGCCTCTCCCCTGCAGCTCTTTCCAAGCCATATGCCTCGATCACCCGATTGGGGCATGGGGCTGGGATCTGCCTCTGACCTGCACATGGGGCAGGGGCTGGGGAGCCTGTGCCCTGCTCAGCTATGCAAGCATAAAGCTGAGTGGGGAACAGACTGGTGAGCTTGTTCCTAGCTCTAAGAGCTGGGAAGAGAGCAGACAGAGCAGCATAGACCCTCCACGAGACCCTTATCTCCCAGCACCAGCTCCATGACTGTACAGAGCTGGCACTGGGAGATGAGCTCCCAGTCCCCTGCTCCCTAATCGCGATCTTGGAGCAGGGGGCCTTGGAGCATCCTGCTGCTGAGGCAAGGGGACATAGTCCTCACCCAGGCTTCAGCAACGGAGCCTGCCTCAGCAGCAGGCAGCTCCTAGGAGCAGGGAGCAATCT
This sequence comes from Crocodylus porosus, assembly GCF_001723895.1. NCBI lineage: Eukaryota > Metazoa > Chordata > Crocodylia > Crocodylidae > Crocodylus > Crocodylus porosus. The sequence goes on along the minus strand of NW_017728906.1, from coordinate 203,383,027 downwards.
CCTGCCCCTGGTGGACAGATGACCGGGAGCAGATTTGCTCCTGGGCAGGTGTCTACACAAGCACTACTACACCGTTACTAATTGAAAGTAAATTTGCTACTTTCATTTGCAGGTAGCAAATTTACTCATGATTAGTGAAGTTTACTTCATAGTAAGCATGTGCACATGTAAACACACATGCTTATTTTACAGTAAACTATGCTACTGCGCAGTTAAGCGTCTTGTGTAGACGCCCCTCTGAGTCTCAGCTCTCCCGTATATCAGAGTTTCTCCGTTCAGGTCTCCCTACTTCCCCTTGGATACACTTCTCTACCTCATGAGGGTGTCCTTACATATATGTTAAAAATCAAGATAGTTGGATGCTAAGGTGATGGGAGCAGTATGTCATAGCTGGATCACAGTGTATCACAGATAGGAAGTGAGTTGGTTTTGGTTTTTTTCTTCATGCTCGTATGTCTGACCAGCTCTGACCACTCACGTAGGATCCTAGCCACGTTATAGGATCCGTGCACCTCCATCTAACTCAAGAGGTGCACGGTCCTGCTGGGGAAATGCCTTGTTGGACCTGGTGCTGGCCACAGGCGACAACCTGGAGAGGGGGCTGCGGGTGCTCGACCACCTGGGTGACAGTGATCATCGTCTGCTGGGATTCACCATCTGGCGCAGGGTGTCAAGGGCCTGCAGCAAGACAGCCACCCTGGGCTCCAGGACGGCGGATTTCATTGAGCTAAGGATACTAGTCAGGGAGGCACTGAGGTCCTGGAGGGGTAGGGAGCTGGGAGTCCAAGAAGAGTGGTCATTCCTGAAGGAGACAATCCTCCAAGTTCAAAGGGTGACAGTCCCCACACAGATCAAAGTGGGCAAGAGTGGTCAAAGCCCCCACGGCTCACCAAAAGCATCCAGGAATGTCTCCTAGCTAAAAGGGAGGCGCACACCCGATGGCAGGGAGGGGCCATCACCAGGGAGGGCTACACTGCAGTTGCTCAGGGGTGCGGGTGGGGGGTCAGGGAGGCCAAGGCGGAGATGGGACTGGGACTAGCTTCCTGGATCAAGGACAACAAGAAGCCCTTTTTTAAATACATAGCGGGTAAAAAGAAGGTACCGGATAACATGGGGCCCCTGCAGGACAAGCTTGGAAATGTGGTGGCACCAGATGACAAAGTTAACCTATGTAACGATTTCTTTTGCCTTCATTTTTCTGAGCAGGGACCAGGTCATCCCCCCACACCAGGATCCCCAGTGGTCCCAAGGGAGGCGCACCCAGGCCTGGGTCAAAGAGGACCTAGTCAAGGAACGTCTGGAGGGACTGGGCGTGTTCAAATCAGCTGGTCCGGACGATCTCCACCCCCGAGTGCTGAGGGAATTGGCTGCGGTCATTGCAGGACCCCTGGCACAGCTGTACGAGCACTCGTGGTGCTCTGGTGTGTGGGCCAACGTGGTTCCCATCTTCAAAAAAGGGAGGAAGGAGGACCCGAGAACTATAGGCCAGTTAGTCTTACCTCGATCCTGGGCAAGCTCTTTGAGAAAATTATCCAGGTGCACATCTGCAAGGGGCAAGCAGGGGAGTGTATGCTTAGGGGCAACCAACACGGGTTTATTAGGGGCAGGTCCTGTCAGACCGACCTGGTAGCCTTTTACGACCAGGTCACCAAATCCTTGGACGTAGTCATTCTGGACTTCAGGAAGGCCTTCGACACTGTCTCTCACCCCATTCATGTTAAAAAGTTAGGAGATTGTGGTGTCGACACCCATACAGATGTGTCGCCAACTGGCGGGAGGGTCACACCCAGAAAGCGGTGGTAGACGGGTCATGTTCGACCTGGAGGGACGTGGGCAGTGGGGTCCCCCAGGGCTCGGTCCTCGGGCCCGCACTGTTCAACATCTTCATCAGTGACTTGGACGAGGGGGTAAAAAGCACCTGTTAAAATTTGCTGATGACACTAAGATGTGGGGGGATGTGGGCACGCTAGATGGGAGGAATAGGCTGCAATCGGACCTAGACACGTTACAGGGGTGGGCGGGCAAGAACAGGATGGGATTCAACACCGACAGTGCAAGGTGCTGCACCTGGGGAGGAACAACCGGCACCATGCCTACAGGCTGGGGAACTCCCTTCTCGTCAGGGCAGAGGCAGAAAAGGATCTGGGGGTCATCATTGATGCCAAGATGAACATGGGCCGGCAGTGTGGGGACGCGGTCAAGAAGGCCAACCGCACCTTGTCCTGCATCCACAGATGCATCTCGAGCAGGTTCAAGGAGGTGATCCTCCCCCTCTATGCGGCACTGGTCAGGTGAGGGACGACTAAAGGGGTGGTGACTTATTAGTACTCCAGGGAATCATCAGATTTCCCTTGGGGGCAGAAGGAGTCAGCGATCTGGCCATATGGATACAGGAAGAAAGGTCATTTGATCCCAGTACTCTTTCCTGCTCAGGGCAGGGCGTTCGATTTGATGATCTGCTCAGGTCCCTTCCAACCTGACCAACTGTAAAACTATGTCAGGTTGTCCTGGGTGTATCCCAGCATCATAGGTGGCATATCTAGCTGTAAAAACGCACAGCATTTTTATAGTGACTCTCTGGTGGACATGTTAAAGCACTACACAGCTGTTGATATCATTATTCCCCATCTCCCTGATGCACAAAGTGGTTAAATTTATAGTCTGACATTTAGGAGCAGAAAATTGAAAAGCCATCTCTGAAATCCAGTAGAAGCTGTGGAGCGCATGTAGGGTCTAAGGACATGCGCAGCATGAGCCAGGGCTCAAAGAACTTTGTTTTAGGGACTAAAATATACATCGGAGAGCTGGAAAACGGAGCTGTTCGTGCGGGATGTGGACGGAGGCATTGTTGTCATAAACGGAGCAGATGGTATTTGGCCTGACCATCCGCATTTCCACCTCGCAGCCACTCTGCTGATTTATTGAATGCAGTCCTAAACAGAAAGCTAATTACGGTCGAACAGAGAAGTGGTTCTGGGAAGGAGGTCGGGGGAACGGGCCTGTGCGAATACGCGTTTCCAGTGCAATCCGCCGCGAGGCGAAGCTCTCAGATGAGTCACCCCCGTCCACGTGCAGAGGGGCATTAGCTCCTCTAGAAAAGCATGTGGGATTGTTTTGTTCCCGCAGTGCGATGCCAGCAAAACGCCAGATACTGAACAGGGGAGCACAGACCGGCCGGCCCATATAAGGAAGCAAAACCGCTCTGCACCGGCGTGAGCCGAGCGAGAGGAGCGGACGCGCTGGCCAGCACTGTGCTGTGCCTCGGGGCCCCGGGGCTGCTTTTCCATCGGGTGGGAGAGCTCCCGAAGCAATGGAGTAGCAACCCCAGTCGTGTGGGCAGTTCACGGCAGCTCTTGGCTGGCCTTTATGATGTCAACCCGCTAGACCAGGGGCTCCACAGTGTGGCCCAGCAAAGCATTTGCATGTGGTTCACTATGGGACTTCTTAGGGTGCAGGACAGTGCACTCGTAACCCCTGGCTGCTCATAGTAATTGGCTGGCATGCAGCGGCAGCTGCCCTGCGCTCCGTCATCAAAGGTAGTCGATGCCCTTTGGGACGGGCTTAGTGACCCCCACCGCCTCCTCGCCAGATACTGATGAGCTGAATATAATTGAAGTGGGCAACTCATTAAGCTGACAGCGTAACCAGATTTACAAAGGGAATGGACAGGTTATTGGAGAAAGGGGCATTGATAGTTACTGTGCAAGGAAGTGAGGGGCACGGCCTCGAAATCGGAGCTCCCTAGACCTTAAATACTGAAGGCTGCAAGTGAGAGAGGAGCAGCAGAAAAAAACCCCAACTCTGGTCTTCCCCTATTCATCCCCCTTCCAGCATCTGCTCTCTGTCCCCAAGTGACACAGGAGACGGGGCAAGATGGATCTAGGGTCTGACTCCATAAATGGCAGTTGTTACATTATGTTTTGGGAGATCCCAGTCATGGGAGCTGGCCCAGCGAGGCTTATCAGCAAGAGTCAGCCACGCAGTCCCACTCAGGCCTGAATGAAGCCATAACGCTGGATTTTCCGTATGGCAAGTGTACAGGTCGGGAGATGTACGCTCTGTCCATGAGCGCAGAAGTGTGGCACTGCACACAGACTGTCCTACAGCCCCCCCGTGTGCTGTGTGGCCCTTTCTGAACAAAACTTTCAAGCCCCTGTGTTAGATTCGGTTTGGCCCTGTTTTGCAAGGCTTGCAGTCGCTTCCAGACTCCATCACCCAAACCCCATCTGGTTTGGGTAGCCAGGTCTCCCTAGAAGGGAAAGCGATCTGCCGTTTTGATTCTGCCAAAAATGATGCTGATACCTTATCCCTGCCGAGTCTGAATCCTGTTGGGCCAAGGAGATAATTGTCCCCCTTCCTCTGTCCTGTGCAAGAGGTCACTTGCGTCTCCAGTTTAAACTGTGTAGCTCGTTGACCAACTCCTTGCAGGCTACATAACACTGGCAGCACTCGATGGCTTGCTTGTTATGGGGATTGGCACTACAGGCAAATCTAAGGTATTTTTCTCTCTACATCCTGTCCCTATTGGTTTTCTCCACTCGACTTGCTTTCCCCAAGAGCCTCTGCATTGCCTTCAGATGGGATTTAATTCATTTCAAACCCTTATGCAGCTTTGCTTTGCGCTGGATACTAATACGTTTCTTAGAGCCATCTGCCCATTTCCATAGTGATGAAGACTGGCGGGAAACAGGTATGTGCGATTTGTCTTTGCATCCTTCCTTAAAACAAAGCACTGGGTGAGCAGCTGATTTAAAAAAAAAAAAAAATCTGGATAGCCTCAAGGATTTCTGGCCCCAAACCAGTTTTGAATTTCCTCTTGACCCCATCCTGATGGTGCTCTCGCTGTTCATCCCCATGTGCTGCTCTTGGGAATTCTCCTGCTTCCATAAAGACAGCTGAATTAAGCCCTTTTTGACCCATTCATTTTCAAGGCCTGACTCCTGCATCTCTCACTTCAAGTTCTGCTCCATCAGGGTTGCAGTGCAGTTTGGTTGCCTTTCTACCGGTGGCACTTTCAATCTAAGTTGAAACTTTCCATAAGTGTTGATACCCAGGAGGTGAAACATCCCACTGCTATGTGATATCTGATTTTTTGGCTGTTGAAAGCTGCCGAAAAAAAAGATCCTGCTGGTGTAGAAAGGTGCTGGAACGCATTCATCCCCTCCTCTTTCTCTGCTCTGTGTTGGATCCAAAACCCATTCATAGCTTGGCTTCGGCCTGGCTGACAGCATGGTTTCAGCTTTCCTCCGCAAACCTAATGGAACAAAAACTGTTAAATGCATACCCTCTTACTGTATTACAAGATGAGCATGAAGGAGGGCCTTTCTGCCAACAGAGGACCAGGTACATAAACATCCCCGTCCTAAGAAAGCTGCTTATGCAGATGCAATCAGCAGCCTCCCTTTGGAGCCTCAAATGTCCATGTTAAATGCAGGGAACTCCTGCAGGGAAGTTTCCAAGTTAAATCACTTCCTAGCACCTGCAGATGAACACGGTGTTTTAAAGGCCTAAAGCAGGATGCTGCTCCGCAGGGCTCAGAAGTGAAGTTCAGCATTCATAACAAATGGAGAAGTTGGCTAAGGGGTAGCTGAGATATCAGCAGTGTCATAGAAATCATAGACCATGAGCACTGGAAGGCATCTCAGCAGGTCATCTAGTCCAACCCCACGCTAAAAGCAGGACCAGCCCCACCGATATCGTCCACAGAGCGTACGTGTCCAACGTAGTTTGTGGGTGTTCGTCACCTGGCCAGAGGAGCCTCTCTAACTGGGTGTCTCGCCTCCAGCGCCTGTCTGTTCAGCTTCTGGTTGCAGCTCCCAGAGCTGCTGGTGCCAAAAACAGGAAGCACCCATGGGGTTAATGAGTCTGACACCCCCGACTTCTATGCCTGACTCTTTGGCACTGTTTTTGGTTGGTCCCTTTTTGCCATTTTGGGAAGAGCAATGGCCAATGGTGAGCCTCGTCTGTGCCAACCCAACTGGAAGGAGATTTATTCTGATGGTTGACTACCTGAGTTACAGACCCCCTCCCCTTGGCTGTTTGGGACTCGGAGGGCAGAGTCTGTGCCCCTCTTCCCAAGGAAACAGAGGGAGGGTGATGTCTTAACTACGAAGTCAACCTGCACGTGGGCCCCTTGTGTTATGATCTGCTTTTATCTTGCAAGTTTAGGAGGCTCTCTTTATGGCAGGGAGATATTCGAGGAACTCCTCGGTTCTGCCGAAAGTCGTGTTAGCTACGCGCCCAGGGAAATTCCTTCCTTCTGAGCCACCGCTGAACCGGTGCCCGACGGGGTGCGGGGGGCAGTGGGATCTGGGCTGCCGGAGCAGTTGTCTTTCATGTGAGTCGTCGAACCAAGTTCCTAACCAGTTATGGTCATTTCAGCTCCAAATTCTTTAGAGGGATTGTTGTAATCTAGACCTTTAACTAAATAGCATTCGTTTATGGAGCATCAGCCTGAGCTCATGACATTTTAATGTAGCTGTGGACGGTGCCGGGCGATGCTGCCGAGAAGCAGTTATTTCATTATTGGACATTTACAGGAACAGGGCATGTGTCATTGCTTCCCACGAACCAAACAGCCCCTACCCCGCAGATCTCTGTACTGGGCCGGGGGGAGGCCCCGGGTCTCTCCTAGGTGAATCGGCTGGATGCGCGTGTAAAACTCTCCTGAGGGATGAAATGGTGATTTGCCAATGTCAGGACATGGTGGTATCCTCCGTAAGAAAGGATGCTGATGTCTGCGCTGGAAGATGTGAGTGGCAGTAAGCAGAAGGAAACCTGAAGACCTGGCTGAAGCTTGTTGACTTGCCTTTTGCTTAAGGCCTTTTCCCTCTCACTGCTAGTGTGAGGTGCTGTTCACAGACCATCGGCTACATCACAATCTGACATTGGGACAGTGGCTCCGAGGTCGGGCCCAAAGTAGTAGCCCAGAGATGGTAACAAGTCATTATGGCGCTCCGTGACCAGTGACGTCCCCCAGGGCTGTGTCCTTGGACCGGCTCTCTTTAACATCTTTATCAACGACGTGGACATCGGTTTCAGAAGTGCACTGGCCAAGTTCACTGATGACGCTAAACTTCGGGGCATAGCGTCCACACCTGAGGACAGGCTAATGATCCAGGCTGACTTGGATAAGCTTAGTAAGTGGGCGGTTATAAACCTGATGACGTTCAATACCGAAAAATGCAAGGTACTCCACCTCGGGGGCGGAAAACCCGCAGCAGGCTTGTAAGCTCAGCAGTGCTACACTCGCTAGCACCACAGCTGAAAAAACTTGGGGGTCATGATTGACCACAAGATGAACCTAAGCCACCAATGCGATGTCGCGGCTGGTAAAGCAAATAAAATGCTGGCTTGCATCCATAGATGCTTCTCAAGTAAATCCCAGACTCTCATCCTCCTGCTGTACTCGGCCGTGGTGAGGCCGCAGCTGGAGTACTGCATCCAGTTCTGGGCTCTGCAATTCAAAAAGGACGTGGAGAAGCTCGAGAGAGTGCAGAGGAGAGCCACGCGCATGATCAGAGGTCAGGAAAACAGACCTTATGTCGACAGGCTGAGAGCCATGGGGCTCTTTAGCCTGGAAAAGCGCAGGCTCAGGAGGAGCCTGTTGGCAGCCTATAAGTACGTAAGGGGTGTGCATCAGGATCTGGGGGAACGTGTGTTCACCAGAGCGCCCCAAGGGATGACAAGGTCGAACGGTCATAAACTCCTCCATGACTGTTTTAGGCTGGACATAAGGAAAAACTTCTTTACTGTCCAAGCCCGCAAGGCCTGGAACAGACTCCCTCCAGAAGTGGTGCAGGCACCTACTCTGGACTCATTCAAGACACATTTGGATGCCTATCTTGCTGGGATCCTTTGACCCCAGTTGACTTCCTGCCCCTGGGGCGGGGGGCTGGACTCGATGATCTTCAAGGTCCCTTCCAGCCCTAACGTCTATGAAATCTATGAAATCTTTCAGCCTCTCTGTTGTTTCTGGGCTCCTGCAAACCCCTGCCTACCTGGGGGCCTGCATGCTATCCTGTTTCTGGGGGATGCTGACCTTAGTCTCCAGGCACGTACCAAGATCCATGCAACCAACCTGGGCTGTGCAAACAAAGTCTTGCCTCCTGGTTTTGTTAGAATGAATTGCAAGGGTTGGTTGCATAATAAAAAGGAGCAGAGGTTTGAGGAATTTGGTACAACAGAAACTAAGCAGTTATAGGGCTTGTTATGAGATTGCAGTTATAAGATTGTCCTGGAGATGAAGCTGACAGAGTAGGAGTGAAGGGTCCACTTTCATCCTGACAAAAGTTAGCATGAGTCCTAAGCGATCCTGTTTCTAATTTACTGCATTTGCTTGTCTACCACATGCACCTTTCCCCCAGGAGTCAGTCCTCCCAAACTGGAGCAAGTCTCTAGGCAGGGAAGTGTAATAGCACTGGAATGGAAGCATGGAGATGCTGTAACACGGCTGCTGTGCTTCTTCCTCTGCCAGCCTCAGGGAGGGAGGGAGAGGGTAGCATTCACCCTTCGGGGTCAGGGCCACAAAACCCTTTCCCAGCCACTGCAGAATTGGCGGTAGCGTTTGGCAGAGTAGCCAATAGCCGCTGGCAATTGGCCAGTGGCCGAGAGAGAGTTAACACGTGAGCTTTTGCCCAAGCAGCGCTGCTCAGGATTCAGCCGCGTGGTCACGGTCGCCTGCAGTCAGGATTCAGCCAGGACTCAAGAAAAACATATTTTTCTTCATGCCTCCTTCCCAAGCCAGGTGCGTATCTTACTTGCAGGCATGCGGGATGTGAGAAAATATGGTAGTTGCAAAGGGAGCATGAATAGTGAGATGGCCATGCGAGCACAGGACATATACCCATTGCTTAGGGCCGGAAACAATGGTGAGAAATGTTAGAGACTTAAACACTGGCCCATGAAATGCACAGGTAGTTAATGCCCAGTAATGCATAGCAGGGCCGGGAGGGGAACTGCTGGTATCCCTCCTGCCTTCCTAAGTGAATGGCATCAAGTCAGAGAGGGGATCTAGGCATCACCGGCAGTAGCTCAACAAAAGCGTGTCCTCGGTGTGAGTAGCAAATGTGCCCGGGCCATGGGATGTGCTCTAAAAACTTGATATAAAAGCACTAGAGGCACCTGCACCCCGCTGCGCTGTGTAGCACTGGCTGCTCCGTCTCCAAAAGGAGGGGGCAAAGTGCAGGTGGAATCAGGGAAGAGCAGTGGGGACGACAAGGGACATGGGGAAAAGCCTGCCGTAAAGAGTCCTGTTTCACCCAGGGATCGCCTGCCCCACTTCACTTTCCTGCAGAATTGTTTCAGGCACTCCAGCAGTTCATCTCTTGGTAAAGTCCCACTTGCTTTAATGTGAGCGTTTGTCCATTCCCCACAAGTAGCGCTTTGTGTGTGTCCTCATTGACCATCCCTCCATTTCCGTGCTGATCAGGAGCTCGTTCTGTTCTGTTTTAGAAGCAGCGCTAAACCTCAGGCTTCACAGATGCAGAGATCAGGATGAAACCTGACGTGGATGCGAGATTATCCCACAGACAGACAAGGTTTTTTGGCTAAATCAGCCCTTTTATTAGATTGACTCCAACAGCTGGAAAAATTCTTCTTTGCGAGCTTCCCTTCGTCAGCTGAGGCAGCATCTGCACATCATCCCGCGTGCATCTTCTGTGGGATACTGGCACCTTCCATCTGGCGGCTGTCACCTGGAGGAGGGATGGACCTCATGTCTCCTGCAGGGATGCAATGTCCCTATCTCTGGGATGGACCATGAAGGCCATCTGGTAGCTTCGGCAGGTCCAGACAGACCAATGACAATTCCTAGCAGCGCAACTTTCTGCACCGGTTCACTATTTGATTGGGGAATACCTCCAAGATTCACATGCCAACGTCTGTGGGGCTGGAGACCACTTTTCTGGCAGGAAATATCTTGCCCCCTGTGATCTGCCACTGAAAGAAACTGAGCTGAGACTCTCACGAGCAGCAAACCAGGACGGTGGGTGGCAAGCCTTCCCATATGGCATCCCACCACTGATTTGGGTGCGGTGAAAGATTCACTTGTTGCACTGGCAATGTCCAAGCAGGCAGCAGTGTCTCTTCTAGGAAACAAGAGGGAACAACTCTACTCATCATCTCCCTCGGTTTTGCTGCTTCCTGAGCCATTTGCAAGACACGGTGCTGGTGAGCTGCGTGTGCATGCGGCACCCGGATAGTCTGGTGCTAGAGACGCACAGGAATGATGAAGCAGCAGGGAAGGAGGTGAGCTGTTCAGAAGGTTTTGCAAGGGAAAAAAATCGTATTTCTGTCTCCTTTCAAAAGCTCTACAGGTTCTTTCCCAGGGGAGGGGGTGTCATGCACCCTAGCCCTGGCACACAGGAAAGCTAATATCCTCTTGGTGTGTTGAAATATTTTGAGAGGGGTTGCGGGGCGTTCTTCAGCGGGTTAGGTCACCCACTTGCAACGCATCAGAGATACCAAATTTCAGCAACACTTTTATTTCAGTGTTGCCCGACGCTCGCGTTTGACATTTTTTAAATCACGTAAGCGACACAAGATTCGCAAATGAACGGCCTGTTCTAAAAGCTTCGAAATCCGGACGCTTTCTAGAGACCACGATCGGACATGTTTAGCGCATTTCAATACGCACGTCCGGGAATGTTAAGGTTGAACGAGAAGAGAAAGCTCCGAGTAAAGGTTTCATGAATGATTTATTCATTTTTTACACTTGTTTGGCTCTCCTGGGAGAGTTGACTGTGGGGATTATACTTTGCAGATTAGCAGTTTAAATAAAGGACACTGGGGCTGGGAGATGGGACGCCTGAGCCCCGAGTTCACGTCACTGCCTTGATCGTGGTCCAGGAAGTTGCTGTCTCTGTCCCTGTAAAAGGCATCATGATTTTGACCTCTGTTGTAAAGTGCTTTCAGACCTTGAGATCTAGGTAGTAAGATGTGCAGGCCCTTCGCCATCTCAGCCCTGTGTGTGTGCGCGTGTGTATGTGTGTGTGTGTATTCAGTTTTCTTTTCTCTCCATTAAAACCTTTTTTTTTTTCATTCCTGACTCACAAAAAGCAAGTGTAGTGTTTTAAAAAGACCCGAGGGTGTCCTTACCTCTGAGTTTCCGGGGGTGAAGGTCTACAGGTCACACATTGCGTGCATGCAGTCATGGACCCTCCATACATGGGCACAGAATCAGCGCCTCTCTACACATATACATGCGTGCACGGACACAGAATCCCAGATCGTCCACACGCACTCACACAGACACCCATGCACACAGACAGAATTGTGGATCCGCCACACATGCGTGCACACATGCACATATATGCAGACACAGAATCACAGGCTCTCTACTCATACACGTGCGGGCACAAACAAACACAAAATCAGGATCCTCCACACACATGTGCACAAACAGAATCATGAACCCTACACACACACACACACACACACACACACACACACAAACACACACACAATATGATGGGCCCTCCACACATATATGCATGCACATGCAATCACAGACCCTCTATCCCCCGTGCACACACATGCACACATACAATCATGGACTGTCCATACACATGCATGTGCACATATGCAGACACAGGATCAGGCACCCCCTACACATGCACACGTTCTCACAATCACAGACCTTCCACACACATACATGTGCATGCTGTCTTTCTCATGGATCCTACACACACACACACACACACACGTTGAGCCCTTTGCCTAGTGTTTTTTCCATTCATCGGTAATAAGAGCCCCTCAGCATATTTGCCCACCCTGTCATCTTGCTAGACACCCAGTGCCTTTTCCTCAAAATTTGAAATAGCTGTGAAATGGGCACTACCTCATCAATGCCCAAATTGCTCCGATGCCAGAGCATCTTTGCTGCTAGAAGAGGCGATTTCTAGCCAGGAGGGGGAGCACAGAACATTTGCAACAGGGTGATGCCTTTTTTTTCTTTTTCTTTCCCAATTTCTAGAGGAGACTGAAATTCTCCGTCAGGACAAACCTGGATGGTGTCTGGCCACAGCTCCTGCTCTGCAACCCACTGAAATCAGCAGGAGAGTTCCCACTCGCTGGCCTGGCCTCTGTGTCGCGTGCAAAGGGAATGCACTTACAACGTGCGTCGGGAGCGATTGCAGGGATGTCGGATGGGGTAATGTTTGAGATACGGTTTGGGCCGTTTCAGGAATCCATTCATCGCACTAGGCTTTGTGCCAGGTTTAAAAGCCCCACTCGACAAGTCGTAGGAGGGCTATAAACCTTGTCATGAGTCAGTCTCTAGCTGCGGAGGGTCAGAAACTTTCGCCAAGGGCAGCTACAGAGTTACTTGCACTTTTCTTAGAAGCAGCTGGTTCTGGATTACCATTTACCATTTACCACTGGATGCAGGTAACTGAGTGAGATGGATAAGTGGTCCAACCCATCGTGATGACTCCTCATCCTTCTTGCTCTTTGGCCTCATTTCCCCCTCCTCTTTTTCTTCTTATGATGAGAAAGTAATGGAGAGCAGTGCCAAAGTGAGTGGTGCTCATCTCCTGGGTGAAAGAAGATTTGAACGTAAAAGCTGAGTTTGGCAGAAAACTGAAGAAAAAGCAGGGCCAGGAGGCAGGGTCGATCACCCATGCCTAAACCAGCCCAGAGGCCAGTCTAATCTGCACTTGAGTTGCAGTGACAGAGATCCCACAGCCTCCCAGTCCCAAGCCACCCTCAGCATCGCAAACTTCTTCCTCTCCATCCTACTGCAAGGCAGATTCACCCTGGGTTCTCCTCCTCAAAAAAGGGAGACTACTTGCCCCGGTTTTCCAGTCTTCTGGACTTCACCTGATCTCCATGAGCATATGATGTCAATGCGATGTCACAGCTGGTAAAGCGAGAAAAACTCTAGCTTGCATCCATAGATGCTTCTCAAATAAATCCAGGCTGTCATCCTCCCGCTGTACTTGGCCACGGTGAGGCCGCAGCTGGAGTCCTGCATCCGATTCTGGGCTCTGCAATTCAAGAAGGATGTGGAGACACTTGAGAGGGTGCAGAGGAGAGCCACGTGCATGATCAGAGGGCAGGAGAACAGGCTTATGATGAGAGGCTGAGAGCCATGGGGCTCTTTAGCTTGGAAAAGCGCAGGCTCAGGGGGACCTGGTGGCCACCTATAAGTACGTAAGGGGTGTGCATCAGGATCTGGGGGAATGTCTTCACCAGAGCGCCCCAAGGGATGACAAGGCCAAACAGTCACAAGCTCCTCCAAGACTGTTTCAGGCTGGACATAAGGATGAACTTCTTCACTGTCCGAGCCCCCAAGGCCTGGAACAGACTGCCACCGGAGGTGGTGCAAGCACCTACTCTGGGCTCCTTTAAGAGACATTTGGACGTCTATCATGCTGGGATCCTGTGACCCCAGCTGACTTTCTGCCCCTGGGGCAGGGGGCTGGACTCGATGATCCTCTGAGGTCCCTTCCAGCCCCAACGTCTATGAGATCTATGAAGCTCTCAAAGATCACTGTAGAGCTACAGCCCCACGGCTCTGCAACGACCTCCTTGAGTGCTCAAGGATGAACCGCATGAAGCCCTGTCGTCTTCTCTAACTATCCTTTGGCTTGTTCTTTCCCTGCTCCCCTGACCCTGGATGCTGGATGTGCTGCGCCTCTGACACTTGGCCTTTTTTCTTGCGAAGCTTGAAAGAGAAGAGGTGCTTCGATGCTTTAGTTCTCTCTGCGTCATCCATCATCCCTCCCAGTGATCATTAATGCTCACTTCTGAATCTTATAAAAAGCAGAAACGGGGCCATATGAGTGTGGATGAAACTAAAACTTTAGTACAGGAATACAGAGATGAACAGTGGGACAGTGAAGGCGCAGGCACTGCTCCCAGGGGACATAAAAGACAACAGAAGTATGCTGGAAATGAGAGGAAAACCAAGGGGAGGGCAGTTTCAAGTCATTTGAGAGCTCACTGACTAGCTAGGCTAGTCTCTCGCTGCATTTCTCTATCCATGTTTTTGCATGGTGTGCTCTTACACCCGTAACCCTGTCTCTGTAACACCCACCCGCCTTGCCTAGACTCCTTTGTGTCTCTTCTCCCATGAGATCCTGCCCACCGGTTCCCAAGAGTATGTTCGAGTCAGCTTTTCTGAAGCCTGATGCCTTTATTCTGCTGCTCTCCTTCCTTCCCTCCCCGCTCATCCTGCTTTACAGACTTTACCCCTTTGATGATACCCCAACCCTGGGAATCCTGCCTCTGCATGTCATGTGTGCCTCATGGGTTGTCACTGCATCACGGCTGGTTCTCCTGGCCCATCTCCTGGGAGCCTGCACTTTAAGTCCATCAAGAATATGTCTGAGGTCAGCTTATTTCACAGACAGCGATCGCCTTTAGGGGGAACCAACATGGCCTGGTTTTAAACGTTTCCCCTTCCACAATAACCCTTGCAATGAGCTCATCCAACCGGGTTTTACCACTATCGTTATTTATTGTACTGCAGCTGTGAGTAGAGGCCTACAGACCCGCCTTGGGCTGGGCTCTGTTCAGACAGTCCCTGCCACCGCTGAGTTGCCATGGATATTCCCCTTATCCACATCCCTTGCAGTTTCACTGTACAGGCCAACTGTGCTCATGGCCTGGGTTATACTGCTGGCACCCGGGGGTAGGATTCAGCAGCCCCCACAATACTGGGTGGGTGGGGGCTGAATCCCCTGGCTCTTGTACAACAATCCTGCAGTGTGATGCATGTGTTGGGCACGTTTCGAATCCCAGTTGGCTCATTAAAAAAAGTACTTAGCAGGTGGCCTGACCTCTATGCTTCCCAGGTGTGGAGGTAGATCCAGGATTTTGAAAAGGGGGGTACAGGTGGTGTAGTGCATTATCATGTAAAATATGACACCTATTTTTCTCTCGTTAAAGAGAAACAAGGAGCTTTAGTAATATGCCAGGGGCCTGGTGTTATGGTGTTGAAGGTCAAAGCAACAACCAATATAACTATCAGAAGATTACATATTAAGTTTAAATAAAAACTACAAACTGGAGCTAAACTGTTTTCAGTGGTGGCAGGTGACAGGACAAGGAGCAATGGGCTCAAGTTGCACCAAGGGAAGTTGAGGTTGGATATTAGAAAAAAACTTCCTCACAAGGAGGTTGAAAAACACTGGAACAGGTTATCCAGAGGGGTGGTGGACTCTCCATCCTTGGGGGTTTTGAAGACTCAGGTAGACAAAGCCTTGGCTGGGATGATGTAGGTGGGGACAGTCCTGCTTTGAGCAGGGGGTTGGACTAGATGTGACCTCCTGAGGTCCCTTCCCACCCCAGTTTTCTATGATTTTAACTGGGCAAAAAAAGAGTCAAACTAGTCAAAGGATATTGCATCATTAGTTCTACAGTCTTTACAGTACATCTATTATCCAGTTTTGTAAAACAAAGTCTAGTCTTCCTAAGTGTCTTGATAGTGCCTGCAATACTTCTCAGTCTGTCATTTCAACATTAATATTTAATTAATATTGCCACCCCTGGATGACGGTTTTTAGCTAGAGCCAAAAACAATCTGCAGGGCTGTGAAATAAGGGGGCATTTCCAGGAATGGTGAAGAAACAGCAACACTGCAGAAGAGAGGATAGTTTGGGCAGTGGAGTATCAAGACCATTTTAAAAAAGGGCATGTTGTTAACACCAGGGGAGCTGAGAGAGATCAGCAGGAATCAGATAGATGCTAATGAGCAATTAAGTCAATTTTGACTTCATCCGCCCTGCCTGACTTGAAATGCTGCTGCCCCTCGGGGCAGTTGGTTTGAAAGTCTGGGTGGAGCAGGAATGAAACAGGGGTGCAACTGGATCCAGCCCTGCCCGGGTCCCATTGTGAGAGGCTCTGGGCACCTTCCATTTTATGCACTTTGTGCAGTTTGGTAGGGCGTAATCGCTACCTGCTGCATATTGAGACCGCACTAAACAGGAGCCCTGGCGACTGCCCCCAGGGGAGCTACAGTCCAAGGAGCCATGTTAAACCAGCCCTTTTGTACCCAGTGAAGCGGCATTTCTGTGAAGCACTCACGCAGCAAATTTTATTAAACTTCTGCAAAAAGGAAAATGGCTAGTAAATAAATGAGTGTGCAATACAGATACTGCACTACATGGGTATATCTAGATATACTCTATAGCCTGTTACACACTGAACAGAAATAAGCAGCCTTCAACTTAGTATAATCTAAAATAGGGGTGCTAAGCACCAGTCTCAGCAGGCTGGGGGTGGCATGGGGCCCCCAGAGCCTGATCTCAGCTGGGTAGAGGTGGTGCAGAGCCCCACACCACCTCTGCCCATCTGCAGCCAAGCCCTATGCCACCCCTGTCCAGCCTGTCTGCTAAATCCCCAAACTGCTCCTGCCCAGCCAGGATCAGGTGGACAAGCCCCAACGCCACAGGGCCAAAACTATGAGCACCGCCGATCTAAAACCCCAAATCCTAAAAGTCCTGAAAAGCGGTCAACCTGGCAGAAGCAACTTACCCAAATGAGAGGCTGAGGTCTGAGGCTCAGGATCCTCAAAATATCTTCAGATGGGAGCCGCAGCCCTCGATGCAAGAGGAACACGTCTAGGATCCCTGACCCCCTTCCTAGCTGCCTGCATAGCAAAGTCTTACAAAATTACCTGACAGAAACCTGGACACATACAGTACTGAAACAATGCCATGATGTTCAAGAGAGTTACCTACATTGAGCCAATCCCTTTATTGAGATGAGATATTCTGAGATTGGCCCATCTGCCAAGAAATATTTTACACCAGGCGACTCGGTTCTGGGTTTTTTTAAGCTTTATGCTAACTTAAGGCCTCCTACAATGCTGTGCTAGGGCTAACTGGGCTGTGCCAGTGCTCCCTGCTGGGATTCAAACCTGGAGGGTCCTGGCTAGAGGGTCTTGTCCCTCCACTCAAGGTCAGACCGATGCCACATTTGGGGTCAGGAAGGCGTTTTCCTCCAGGTCAGATTGGTATGGACTGAGGGTGGGGGTTTCTCTCAAATGCATATTCACAGCCTTCACAGCCTTCACAGCAGCAGGATGTTGCTTTACCTGTGGCTGGTGCGGGTGTGAGGTCTATGTCGTGTCAGGGGTGATGGTATCTTATGTAGAGTTTAGATCATGGATTGTAGGGCGGGGGGGTTGGACAGGGCTGATCCTGCTTCAGGCGAGGGGATGGGCCAGACATGACCTCGGCAGGTCCCCTCCAGCCCCGCTGCTCTATGACTCTATGAACTGCAGCCCAGATAGCAAGGCTTGACTGTGGATTTGCTGCAGACCACGAGGCAGGCCCCTTCTCCTCCATGCCTTGACTAGTTCGATTGTGAGCTTTCAGATCCCTCCATTTCTATTGCAAGGCCTTTGGGGCACAGGGACAGGCTGTTGCGATGGGTTTGGACATTGTCATCACAGCACATCCCTGGCCTGGGCACTAGCAGCAATGCAAACCATAGATAAGGGAGTGGAGAAATGTGATGCTGGATGAGATCCTTTAGGATACAGGCAGCCCTAGTGTTAACAGCCAACATCACCTGCTCTCATTCCTTCCAAGTTCATGTGCAATCAGGATGGCAGGGCTGGTTCCCAAGATGACCAACATGAATGTGAACCCAGCAAGTTGCCATACACAGGGCATGTTAGGGACCGGGGCACAAGCAGTCAGAAGTGGACTTTGCCTGTGGGACAGGTGACCAGGGCCATGTTCTGAGGCATCCGGGCATCCAGAGATGCCAGACCTGGTGTTTGGAGCTAAAGCTGGGGTCAGGATGTGCCAGGAGATGGAGCCAGCATTGGGAGCTAAAGCCAGATTCAGGATACACGGGACTCTAAAGCCAGACCCGGACCGAGAGCTGCTGGCTAGGCCTGGCTTTTGAAGGCTGGAGCAGGTGGCAAACCCTGGAGGGGCTCGATCTGTGGGAGCTGCACGAAGGCTTGCCGTCAAGGCGGCATCTCGGGCGGGCTTGAAACATTCAAGTTCCTTTGAAGAACGGCATAGACGCGACCTGTTCCCCGAGTCCAGCGCCGCGCTGGGCAGACGTGTCGCTGGAAGTCACCCTGCAAATCAGCCCCCTTTCTAGCAGGACGGAAAGGGAGAGTTTGCTTAGCTGTGCAAGGCAGATCAGGCTAGGCCAGCGATTCCCAACCCGGGTGCCGTGGCTGGGGGCTGCTAGCGGGGTGAACACGATGCACAAGATAAACCCAGAGATTTCAAATGGGGAATGCAGAGTATTAGAAACATGCTGCCCTGCTGTGGGCATCCAGGGGAGTCTGCAACAGGAAAAGTTGCTCTGTTATTTCTCTCTAGTCAAGGAAGGGGTGGAAATGAAGAGCTGGGGTTTTCCCAGGAGGGGCTGGAGCCTGTAAAGGTTGAGCTCGGATGATCGCGGTGCTCCTTTCTCCCTCCAGTTCGGTGTCTCAGGGCAGCTAAGGGCTTGAGATCCCGATCTAGCTGGTGGCCACAGCACCGCCTGATAGAGATGGCTGCGGGTCAGCGTACGGGAGGCTGAGCGAGCTTCCTCCGTGCTCTTACAACGGCTTTCTGGTCGGTGCCGAGGAGGGCACGCCGTGTTGTTTTTCCCAGAGAAAGGCGTATTGTGCGGTTCAGAGCTCGTTAGCTCAGCGCATTAGTCACCGGCTGGTCGCAGCCAGAACCCCAGCTTGATCCTAGCTCGGCTCCGAGTGACAGAAACTTTATACGAGTCAGATGGCAGCGAGCGGGCCCCGGGGGGACCAGCTTCATGACCTCATGTCGGCTCAGGTTCTGGTGGGCCGCCGGCCACGGCACACAGCCCCTGCCAGCACGACGCTGGGATGCCTGGCAGTCCTTCTGCCAGGCAGAAAGGCAGGGCCGCCGACTGCCCGGGTCTCCGCGAGGAGGCTGGGAGCATGCAGGGAAGCTGGATGAGACCCTGCAGCGCATGCAGACGGGAGCAGGGGCCTAGGCAGAGCTGGAGAGCGCATGGGCTCCTCCTCGAGGACCTCCCCGCCGCAGTTTGCATCATGTTAGCATGTCATGTCCGGCACGTGGTGCAGCTCCTGTTCCCGTAGCAGGCCTATGCAATCACGAAGGGTGCGGATGGACCACGTGAGCAGGAACACTAAACCAGGGGGCACCCGCCGAAATGAGCAGGAGACAGGTTTAAATCTAGCAAGGGAAAGGACTTTTCTATGCACCACGTAGTTAACTTGTGGGACTCATGGCCGCAGGAGGGGGCGGAGGCAGAGGGCACAGCCAGATTCAAAGAGGGACTGGATCAATTCGTCGATGATAGATCTAGTCATGGCTATTGAACAGAACTGTTGGAGATGTTTCCTTTGGCGTCTCTAATCCAATCGACAGCAGATGTCAGCGAAGGCATTGAATAGGGGATGGTGCGCTAGAAATGCTCGGTTCAGTGCTCTCCCTATACAGCATCCACTCCTGCCACAGTCAGGGACAGGCTGCTGGGCTACATGGACCATTGGTCTGACCCAGTATCCCATTGCTTATGCTCTTACCCTTGGAGGGCTGGTACTGGGCACTGCTGGGGACGAGTTATCCAGAATCATGCTGAGAACATGGCTCACACCCAGACCCGACAGGCATAGTGCGAGTGGCAAAGAGAGATCTTCACTTGAGTTGGGATGGGGACCCACCCTGGAAGGGCCTTTGTGAGGCATTACGATGCTGCTAGATCCATTGTCCTGGCCAGACAAAGCCACCCTTTAAGCTTTGGTGTCTTCAGGCAGCCATATCCGCTCCACCAAGATTGCAGAGAAGGGTCTGGCTGAGCAGGGCAGAGGTGAGGAAGTTGGTGCCTGTATCTGCACGTGGGCCTTCCTGCTGCACACGCGTGCTGCAGTCCAGCCAGCTCCAGATTGTCTAGGACAGAAGTGGCCAACCCGTGGCACGTGCTACGAGAGCATGGGCAGCCTCTGCATGCAGCAGACCCAGGAGGGAGGCAGGAGCACGGCGGCAGCTGGAGCAGAAAGCAGAGCAGCAGACTGGGCAGGCAGCACAGATCCAGGAGCCAAAAGCAGAGCAGCAGACAAGGTGGGGCCGGGGGAGGGGATCGGAACGGCACTTGGAGAGGCTGTGGGGTGAATCTGGGGCTCTGCAGGTGGAGGAGCCAGTGCTGGCACCCCTGGGGGCTGCTTAGTCACCTTGGGGCCTGTCCAGGCCAGAAGAGGGAGAGTCGCTCTGTGGGGACGCGCAGGACGAGCACGGCTGAATGCTGCGAGCCAGGGTCACAGGATGCCGGGGGTCCGGCCAACCAAGTGACCTTTTGTGTTGCAAAACCAGCTCCTCAGCACTTGCCCTTCCACCCCGTTATCTCAGGCTTCCCCTCTAATTCGATAACAAACAGAGCCCTGAGTGGCTGATGTCATCGTCCCCAGCGGGGCAGCGCTGGCTCCAGCACCGCTTCTAATTGGGAAGTCATTAAATGCCATTAGAGCTAATGATGTTAACGCACCAGCAACAACAATAGACACTAGTTCGACCCCTCTCCAGAGGGGGAGTGGGTGGCTGGGTGGCCTGTCCTATTGTATTTATGCACTGGAGTTTTGCTAATGTAGCTAAAGCGAGCAGGCGCCTGGCTCCGTCCACCCGGCTTCAGCTAAATAGGATTCTTTAGCCAAGGAGAACAAAGGTTCCCCGAGCAGATTGGACTTGGGCATGACCAAATTACCAGGCAAGCTCAGCCAACAGGCTCTCAGCCGCCCGCCGTAGCGTGCAGCGCTCTTTGGTTGTCCTAGTAGCTGCTGCTTAGCTAGGGACATAAGCCAGCATGTGGCTAAGGACCTCTGCAAGAAGTTAGGTGCTGTCAGAAGAGACAGCTCCGTGCGTGCGGTGAAAAGGGTAACCCACGTTCCTCGCTGGAAACCTACCAGCGTAGGGCCCCGGCTGGGCATTATCCTGCAGGACTGCCAAGGAGCAGGCCATTCCCTCGCTCCCGCCGACCGGGTTTCTTGCACCCTCTTAGAAGCGGCTCATCCTGCGTTACCCGCCTGGGTCTGCTCCACTGATCCGTATGGGCCCGCAGCTCGGCTGATAGCTCGCTGAGCCCAGGTCTCCCTCGCACGGCTCTTCCCATCTGTGCTCTCCTCTGCGGTGGTGCACGCACTGCTCCTTGCCTCCGCTGGGTCTGCAGTGCCGATCAGTGGCGCCATCCCTGAGAAGTTGGGTTTGACATGAGAGGAAGCAGAGAAGTGGGTGGTTGTGGTGGTCTGAAGGCAGGCTAGGGTGGCATCTGGGCTAACTGACTGAGAGGCACAAGCTTTCATAGGCGATAGCCTACTTTGCCAACGCCATCCTCTGATGAAGAGGAGGCAAGAATTATATTAAGCAGGAATGAGAGAGGAGCCTCATTTTGTCTCAGGACAAGCTGGCAGGCAGCCCCTTGGTGTCAGAGAATGATCTAGGGTGCCATTGTATCTTCATTCATTATCTATATCATAGCAGCCCAAGTTGAGGGCTAGAAGCACCCATAGCGCATCAACAGCAACGCAGGGTCGTGTGCCACCAAAAAGCATGGGCAACGCCACTGGATTCAGCAGCAAGGTGAGCAGAGCTGCAGGGGAGCATGAGAGAGCAGTCCTTGGCACCAAGCTGAGGCAGTGGTAGGTGACTTGAGAATAGGGCGGCCACTGACACATCCCCAGAATACAGGACATCCCGTTGGCAAGAGGTGGGACACCTGGCCCCCTCAAACAGTCAGCAGTGACGGCAGGTTGTAGGTTGATGACCCTTGTCCATTTTCTTAACACACAATCACTGTGGAGCCTTTTTACGATGGGTGGGAAGCCGGAGTTGTCTGGAGACAATGCATCAATCGTTATGGTGCCCTGTGACCAGTGGGGTCCCCCAAGGCTCTGTCCTGGGACCCATCCTGTTCAACATCTTCATTAATGATGTGGACATTGGAGTCAGGAGTGGACTGGCCAAG
>NW_017728906.1:203359380-203360427 GCF_001723895.1 Crocodylus porosus | reverse complement strand
TGAACACCTTCAAGAGTAAATTGGATGCTTATCTTGCTGGGATCCTATGACCCCAGCTGACTTCCTGCCCTTTGTCCAGGGGGCTGGACTCAATGATCTCCCGAGGTCCCTTCCAGCCTGAATGTCTATGAAATCAAGACCCAATTGCATTCAATACATGCAAACAGGAGAATTGTAATCAATGCTACATGTTTTTTTTAAAAAAGGCTGATCTCCCCAAGCTGCTGGAAGTGATGAGTAGTATCGACTGGAAGAGAAACCAGACAAAAATGTGAATGAAAATTGGGAAGTTTTAAGAAGTTATTAGATGGCCAAAAATCCACAATTTTGCAATCAAGCAGGAGGACAACATTGGATACAAGCCCATCTTGATTCAGTAGAGAAGTGTAGGCAGCTATTTAGAATTAAAAAATCAGCAATATGGTACCCATGGGAAAAGGAACGGAGCAGTCAACATCCATTAGAAGTTATGAAGTGCAGAGAATTGATAAGGGAAGCTCACGAATCCGGGAAAAATTCCCTGGCTAAGATTAATGACATTTATTAAGCATATTAGGAACAAACAAAAACGTAATGATAGAATAGGGCTGCAACTAGACGGGAACACTGAAGCTGTTAATAGAGATGTTTGAAACATTTTTTTTCTATATTTGGAAAGGAACAGGATGAGGTGCTTGAATTGCATGGGAATGATGGAGGACTTTGCAGGCCATTAGTAATAGAGAAGGATGTTAGACAATAGCTACTAGGCATAAACACTTTTTAAACCAGTAGGTCCAGATAATGTTCACTCAAGTGTCCTAAAAGCTGGCTGGGGAAATCTGGGCAGCCCATGTTCTTTTTAACGAAACTTGGAGTACCTGGGAACTTCCTGGACGCTGGGAGAGTATTAATGGGCTAATATGCAAAACAGCCAATTGCTATGACCCAGCTGACGACAGACCAGTGAGCCTGATACCGTGTTTCCCCGAAAATAAGACATACCCATAAAATAAGCCGTAGCAGGATTTCTACGTATTTGCGCAATATAAGCCATACCCCGAAAAT
>NW_017728906.1:203331876-203359155 GCF_001723895.1 Crocodylus porosus | reverse complement strand
CCTACCTACCTACGTTCCAGAAGAAGACGACTTAATTGTATTTGAATAAATGTAGATTGTTGTACTATACTTAATAAAAATAAGACATCCCCTGAAAATAAGCCATAGTGTGTCTTCTTGAGGAAAAATAAATATAAGACAGTGTCTTATTTTCGAGGAAACAGGGTAGTAACCCCAAGCAAAATAATGGAAAATCTGATATGAAGCAAGGAAAAGGATGAGAATGTGACTAGGGCCAGGCAATGGAGTCGGACGTCAAGTATGTCTTGTCAAACCTTCTGTTCCTCTAAGGGTTTTACAAGCTTGGGTGACACCAGTAGGGGTTATTGTGGGACCCCTGGCATGGCTGTACGAGCACTCGTGGTGCTCTGGTGTGGTGCCGGATGACTGGAAGAGGGCCAATGTGGTCCCCATCTTTAAAAAAGGAAGGAGGGAGGACCCGGGTGACTATAGGCCAGTTAGTCTTACCTCAGCCCTGGGGAAACTCTTTGAGAAGATTATCCAGGAGCACATCTGTGATGGACAAGCAGCAGGGATGATGCTCAGGGGCAACCAGCACGGTTTCATTAGGGGCAGGTCTTGTCAAACCAACTTGGTGGCCTTCTGCGACGAGGTCACAAAGGCAATGGATGCAGGTGTCGCCATGGACGTAGTCTTTCTGGACTTCAGCAAGGCCTTTGACACTGTCTCCCACCCCGTCCTCATTAAAAAATTGGGCGACTGTGGCATTGATGCCTACACCGTTAGATGGATTGCAGACTGGCTGAAGGGTGGCACTCAGACAGCGGTGGTGGACGGGTCATTTTCAACCTGGAGGGACGTGGGCAGTGGGGTCCCCCAGGGCTCGGTCCTCGGGCCCGCACTGTTCAGCTTCTTTATTAGCTACTTGGACAACGGGGTGAAGAGCAGCCTGTTTAAATTCACAGACGACACCAAGATTTGGGGTGAGGTGGGCATGCTAGCAGGGAAGGAGAGATTACAGCAGGACCTGGACAGGTTACAGGGGTGGGAAAATCAAAATAGGATGGGATTCAATACTGACAAGTGCAGGGTGCTGCACTTGGGCAGTAGGAACCAGCAGCAGACCTATAGGCTAGGGAACTCTCTTCTCGAAAGCATGGTGGCAGAAAGAGATCTTGGAGTCATTATTAACTCCAAGATGAACATGGGCCAACAATGCGAGGTCACGGTTGGCAGGGCTAACTGGACCTTGTCGTGCATCCACAGATGCATCCCTAGCAGGGCCAAGGAGGTGATCCTCCCCCTCTATGCGGCACTGGTCAGGCCTCAGCTGGAGTACTGCGTCCAGTTGTGGGCGCCGCACTTCAGGAGGGATGTGGACAACATGGAGAGGGTCCGGAGGAGGCCACTCGCATGGTCGGGGGGCAGCAGGGCAGACCGTACAATGAGAGACTGCGGGACCTGAACCTGTTCAGCCCTCACAAGAGAAGGCCGAGGGGGACCTGGTGACCGTCTATAAACTCACTAGGGGGGATCCGCAGGGTTTGGGAGAGACCTTGTTCCCAGAGTAACAAGGAATAACGACCATAAGTTGCTAGCGAGTAGGTTTAGACTAGACATCAGGAGGCGCTACTTCCCGGTCAGGGTGGCTAGGGTCTGGAACCAACTTCCAAGAGAAGTGGTGCTGGCTCCTACCCTGGGGGGGTTTAAGGGGAGGCTCGACATTTACCTGGCTGGGGTTGCTTGAGCCCAGTTTTCTCTCCTGCCCATGCGGGGGTTTGGACTAGAAGATCTACAATGTCCCTTCTGACCCAACTTCTATGAATCTGTGAGTAACTCTGTGGACACAACAGACTTCTGTAAGGAGCCTGAGTACCACAAAGCAGCCTCATGAATAAAGGTTGGCACAAGATGAAATCAGGATGGCAGATGGCTTAAAGGCTGGCTGGGAAGCCTGAAAAAAGGAGTTGTTAATGAGGATCTTTCTAGTAGGGCACTAAGGCTTGGTACTAGGCCCAACCCTATTCAAGGTTTTCATCAAGGATGTTAAGCAAGGATCACTTGGTCCTTCACAAGTTTCATCAGCAAAAAATGAGTGAATAATATGGGCAAGTCCTGCTTGTTCTTAGGCCGTCTGTTTGCATCAGCTCTGCCAATGTAGAGGATGCAAAACCTAAACCAAAACCTTCCCGGACCATAATCAACCCAACTTAGGACACTGAGCACCCTGGATGGCTGTCTAGGTGAGGCCCATTCAAATAATTAGCATTTGAGCACAGCCAGTGACAAAACTGTACATCTAGGGGCAAATACTCCAGGTTGTGCCTACAGCACGGTGTATGTGGGGGCTGCATACAGCCTCACAGGGATGCTGAAAAGTGGCTGTAGACACCATGGGCGTTTATACACGCCACATTTTTTGCCCTTTCTTGTGCTGCAGTGGCATTACTGTTTGCACAGGCAAGTTTTCTGGACACTTTAAAAGTTTTTCTGGTGCATTAAATTAAAACTCCTTGGACATAGTTTAGTTTGGTTCACCCTGAATTAAAGCATCACATCCTTGGATTCATTGCATGCAAACACAAAGGCACTCAAAGACGTGTAATGAGCCTCTTTGTCCACCAGATGGCTGCAACTTTTTTGTAGTTCACCCCTTTAAATTGCTTCTGCTTTCTTCTTTTCTTGTGTGTGCTGGCTCCCTGCCCCCACAGCTGCATGGCGGGGCATGGGGGGCCCTGGGCTGGCGGCGGGGGGCAGTGCAGGAATGCCCCACTCTGTTGTGGTGCTGGCCAAGGACAAGGCTTAATTCGTTCAAAAACCTAGCACGTGCAAACACTGATGTGACACTTCAAAATAAACAAGTTTAAACTTTATAAACCTATTTAATTTAATGAGGATTAAGCCCCGTGATGTGTGCAGGTGCCCCAAGGGATGCAGCAGGAGCCCCAGTGAAATACTGTCGAAGGAGCAGAGAGTGGAGTTGCTTTCACTTCTGTACAGGGCCCTGGAGCAGCTCAACCTGGAACACTTCAACAGCTCTGGTGTTCAAATAAGGAAACTAAACAATGAGAGAGGATGCGAAAGAGAGCCATGACAATGATGCAAAGGCTGCAAGGAAGTCCTTGCAGGGAAGTCTTGGAGGGGTACGGTGTCAAAAGGACTAAGCGGTGACTTGATGACAGCAGCTAAGAGCCTTCGCCAGGAGAAAGCAGGAGGTCCCATGGGATCCCAGCAATAGCAGTGAAATGTCTAACAAGAACCAGGGTCTCAGGGATGATATCAGCCAAATTCAAATGGGAAGTCAAGCATAGGTTTAACAGCCAAGGGTCTCGACCATTGGAACAAGCCACAAAGGAAGCGACGGATTCCTCTCCCTCAGTGTCCTCAAGGCTGGACATGTTGTAGGAAGACAGATGCATGCTATCGGGGTCACTGGGCCTAGGATAACTGGGTGACATGGACCTGTGGCCAAGGAGAAGTCAGACGAGGCAAGCACGTGAGCCCCCCCACCGGCTCCATGCACGAGAGGAAGAGTCTCTGCCTTCAGGACCTTCCACCCTCAGCCCAAGCCAGGGAGGGTGGAAGGGACAGAGCCGTGAAGTGGTGGGCCCCAGGTCACAGAGCACGTCTCTGGCTGAGCCGTGTGTCTCCTCCTTGAGGCTTACACAGGCTCAAAGAGACTTGTTAGCAAGAGATAATGAGGGTCACGAGAAGGGGCTGTGTTTTCCACAGAGGGCTGAAGATTTCTGGAGTGGAGGCACCGAGGAAGAGACGAGCGTGAGACTGGATCAGATCCTTTCTGTGGTTAAACCAAGGGCACGTGGGATGCCCACGTCGTGCCAGCCGGCCACTGTTCCAGAAGGTGTGGCAGACCACGGCTATCCCTGCAAGGGGGAGGCAAGAAAGGGAGGAGCAGCAGCATCTCCTTGGACCATCAGCTCTTTTCTCATGGGACCAGCCAGCAAGGGCAGGTATCGGCATGTGAGCTGGCATCTGTGAGGTCCTGCCTCCATCTACCACCAACAGGCAAGGTGTGACTTCTCCCCAAGCTGGCCTGGTGTGGGAAGAGGCTTGTGGTTTTGCAGATCTCATGTTGGTGGAGCCTAACCAAGCAGACTGCCTAGGACGTCATACCAGCTCTGCACCTGGCTGGGAAATACCTGTTGTAGCTACACACCCGTCTAGCTCCTGGCTGGCCCAGCAATGATGTGTCTATGCCAGAGATCAGACTTTGGATCCTTAAGTGAATGAAGGCAGGGGGTGCTGCCAGGGCACCATATACATCCAATATGGCCCATCCCCTTGTGTTCAGAACTCATGATCTAAAAGAGAGATTTTACACACCAGGCCATGGGTAGTTTTGGGGCTTTTTTAAAAAAAATCATAGGTGAGTAGTTATTTCAATGCATTCTCTGCTCTCTGAGCCCTTAGAGTATACAGGGCAGGTTTGAAAGGTTTTCTCAAGGGCTTGAAACAGAAAAGACATGGACACATTGGAAAGAGTCCAGCACAGGCAACGAAAATGGCTTGTGGGGGACGGAGGATATGACTGGTGAGGAGAGGCTGAGGGAGCTGGGCTGATTTAGTCTGCAGAAGAGAAGACCGAGGGGGGATTGAATAGCAGCCTTCACCTCCCTGCAGGGGGGCTGCAAAGAGGGTGGAGCTGGACTGGTCTCAGCGGGGGCAGATGACAGGACAAGGAGCAATGGGCTCACATTGCAGCAAGGGAAGTTGAGGTTGGATATTAGGAAAAAACTTTCTCACGAGGAGGGTAGTAAATCACTGGAACAGGTTATCCAGAGAGGTGGTGGGATCTCCATCCTTGGAGGTTTTGAAGACCCGGCTAGACAAAACCTTGACTGGGATGATCTAGTTGGGGTTGGACTAGATGTGACCTCCTGAGCTCCCTTCAACCCTCATTGTCTACAATTCTGTAACCTGCAAAAGCTGCTGATCCCATGTAATCTGTGACTGCCATTGCAAGGGCTTCAAGAAAACCATCACCAATTGCCGTATTTAGGGCTACCTCTTCTATTTCCATTTCTGCTTACCCTGGGCATTCACCGAGGAGCACTCATATGCAAAAGGCATCCCCTGCAAAGAGTAAGCAGAAGTGGGTGGGTTGTAAACACAAATATTTGTTCTCATATGCAGCCCCTGCCCTATATCCCCTTACAGGGGCAGCCAGGTCTTCTGATCTCACTTAGGTGCAGCAGTCCAAGACCACAGCCCCTTGGTCAAAGGCTGTCGTGGTAGAGGACTTTCCCTAGGGAAGGCATGCAGGAGCATGTGGCAGGAGACACAACTTGGTTGCCCAGGCTGACATGCATGCTTGAGTAGTCACAGTCCAGCATGGCCTTAGATAGCTGCGCCCCAGGTGGCACACCAGACGAGGCCCCCAAAGTCTGACCCCTCTCCCTCCCGTTTCACCCCCCATCCTGCACCCATCTACAAGGCTTTGCTTTTTCATGACCTTCCCTGGGTCCTCACCGTGCCTGGTTTCCTGTACCATGGTGCATGAGACTGGGAGCACCAGGATCCAACCACCAGCTGCTTTTTAGGAGCATCAGCAACGAAACCAAAGCAGCAAAAAACTTCACAAACCTCCCGTGCGGCTTGAAGAGCCAAGATCAAGCTGCTTAATCTCAGTCTGGGGTTGCTGGCTATGAAATGGCAATAGCTCTTCACTTCTGGGCTGGTATATCTCATCCAGAAGCCACCACTGGTTAGGCTGGGTTTGCTCAGCAACGCTGGTTCATCCTCCCTAATTGGGTGGGAGAGTCCCGAAATACAAATAGCAAGTCCCAGTCCCAGGATGAATGACTCCAGAACAGCACTCAATTATGGTCCCAGTATCATGTGCAGGGATCTGGGTTTCCTGTTGGCCACAGAAAAATGTGGATGTTCTCCTCTGAAGGAGAAAAATGTGGTTTCCCCTTGCGGGCGGGCAGAGTCCAGCCTGCAAGGGGCTGCGTGGGGCCAGGGTGTGCATGCTCGCTCCCACGGGCCAGCAGTGCAGCCAGGCCGCGGCGATGAGCAGCTCCCCCAGCTGCCTGCAGGTACGTCAGCGGGAGCAGATTGAGGCCCCCAGGGTGAGGGGGGAGTGGGCCCGAGTTGGCGGCTGGGCCGGGCAGTGCTGCACAGCTGGGGGGCGCGTGGGCCCCGGATGGGAACGTACGACCACGGGGCCAGCTGGGGCGTGGAACGGCGCCACGGGCAGCTCATCCAGAGCGCGGGGGGGGCCGGCTCTAGGGTGACCGCCAGTCCCTAATTCGCTAGGACAGTCCTGGAGCGGGACCGTGAGGCTGCACGACGCTGGGACAGCTCCCTTCCAGCCCCTGGCTCTACGACGCTAGCCCACATGCCCACTGAGCCCCACAGCAGAGGCATGCCCTGGGAGGGCTAGCCAGCTCAGAGCTTTGTGTGCTACGGGCTGTGACCGTGCGCAGCGTCCCAGGCCGGTGCCAGCCTGCTGGCTGGAGGATTTCTTAGCAAGCGAAAACATTCCTGTCTGTCTGTGGACTTACTAAGCCAGAGCTGTATCGGCACAGTGAGTCAGGATGCCCTGCCCACCGCAGAGATGGTGGGGTAAAAACAGAACAGGCCATTAGCTAAACAGAAACGCAGGCCCGTAGCCCACGCTGCAGAGCCAGCCACCCCAAAGCGGGGAGCCATCCGAGCAATGCTGCTTACCGTACCCCCTTTCCTTAGAAGAGCAGGCAGGATTTTCTCCCCCTAAAAGAGCACTCGACTCTCTTCCCCCACTGCTCGGGAGCAGCGATCCTCCACAGCATGCGCGGGGCCGCGCCGTGAGATCCTTTGAAGGGGGCCACAAAAAATGTCAGCACGGTTAGGAGCGCGAGCACCGACACCTGATGCACAATAAACCACCGGCGTTTCAACAGGAATCTGCTCAGATCCGGTGTGGGTTTTCGCAGCTCTTTGGAGCAGGAGAATCACTATTATTTCCGTCGTCAAGAAAACGCAAGTGAAAGCAAGGAGCTGGCATTGCCCGAGGGGTGCCTCGGTCTAACGAGGAGAGCCTTGAGTCTGAACAGGGCGAGAACCACAGCGCGAGAGCTCACCAAGGGGCAGAAGCTCCTATATTCATTAGGGCCCAATCGTAGCATCTTCCTCTAAGGATCAAAAGTCAACTTCTTTCCCCACATTTCAGGAAGGAGCGCGCTGGGTGCCGGGCTCGCAAGCTAACGATGCTGGATGAAGCGCACGTTTCTCAAGGCCTGGTTTGTGAATGATCAGCCGGGTAACCCTACTGAGAAGGGGGAGCGTGCTCCTCTTCTCTGAGGGGCCCAACCTCAGGTCCCTAATAAAAATAATGAAGGCAAATAAATCTAGTTTTCTAAGGGACAGGGGCTTTCTCCATAGGTGCCACTTCTGCTCCCCTTCATGCTAGTTTTTTTGCCTAAGAAGCTGGGATGTAGATATAGCTCTGGAAGGCACGACCAGATCCGCCTTTGCAGCACCCTTGGTTTGAGATGCTGCCTCTGACTCAAACCCAGCTTGATTACACATGGATCAGACCGTCTCAGCCGGGGCACAGTCCACAACAACCCACTCTGGTATTTTCACTCCATTATTTGCTGGTGTCGTGCATGCACCCAAGGCATCAGCAGGGTTTGGGCCCCTCACCTTGGGCACCAGTCGAGCGCCACGCTCCAGCTGAAGGAGCGAGCCCATCAGCAGCAGCAGGCTATTAACATCTCCACGGAGCAGCCACTTGAGGGCACACACAAAGGCGGCACGGGTTGGGGAGCATTTTGAGGAGAAGGAGCAAAGATGAAGGAATCACTCTTAATCGGCTGTCAGGTTGGCAAGCTTGCAGTGGAAAGGGATCGGAGAAGCAGACGCCAGCCGCAGCCTGCGCCCAGATGGCAAACTTGCCAGGGTCATTTACAGCTGAAGCTTGGTTTCAGCCCCGTCATTTGGATCTCCGCTCCAGGTCTGAAAGCTGTCCCTGCCCCCAGCTGCAGGTGTGTTTGGACAGGGGCGGCGGGGGCTGGATCCACTGGGCGCTGGATACTCAACAACATAAAAAATGTCTTGAAACCGCCTCCTGCCATCCAGCAACAGAGCGAAGCCTTGATGTGCTGCCATGGCTCCAGGACCAGGCTGAGAACATTTCTATGGCCCATTTGTATTAGCAGGGAGGGGCTTGAAACAGGAGCCCATTCCCCACCAGCCATGTAGAGCCTGAAATAATCAGGGCTCTGTGGCTCCGCAGACCTGCCTAGCATGAAGGCATAGCCAAGTCCCAGGCTGGCACCATTGTGCATAGTTATTTTTAGCCATATGTTATTTAGCATTTCGTATTAATACATCCAGCACATGGCTTTACTTATGAGCTCTCCTGGAGTGCTGTTTCAGAGGTGGCTTCTTCCACTATGAATCAGCAGCGTCCATTCGGCTTTCAACGTGCGTCCGAAAAACCGGCTGGCACAAGACTGCTGGGCTCGCCTGCCGACAAAGAGCTTTCAGTGTGCACAGAGGGCTGGGCGAGCCTGGGGTGGCAGGGGGGAGCCGAGCCCACCGGCAGCACTTAGCAAAAAGCCTCCTAACTACACGAGAAGCAGAACAATGCAACAAGGGAAGTGGTGAGACCTCCTGCGGAGACCTCCAAGAACAGACTGGAAGAGCTTGGGAGCAGCGACTCTTGCATTTGTGCAGGGGGTGGGTTCAGACAGCCCTTGAGATCCCTTCCAGCCCCGCTAGTCTAGACGTGGGATGTCTTTGCACTTGTCTCTGAACTGACTTAATGCCCTCTGATTCAGAGTAGCTTTGGTCGTGCACCAAGGAAAGCACGGGGAATTGGGGATGGGGAGTGCTTGTCTGTGGCTGTGCTTCCTCTATGTCCAGTTTGCAAAGGATGGGAGTCTGGTACAGCTCCCGCCTTGCAAGCCTTGCCCCTTAGCTCAGCATGCTGTGCTTCTAGCTGGAGAGGTCTCTGGTCAAGTCCCAAAGTGTCAGGTAACATGGCAGCCATCACTAATGCCTGGCTGTTCCCATGAATGCAAAGAAATACCTGTATTCGTCCCATATTTGAATCCTCCAGTCCATTACAGGCCAATGCAGCCATCACGAATACCTGGCTGTTCCCATGAATGCAAAGAAATACCTGTATTTGTCCCATATTTGAATCCTCCAGGCCATTACAAGCTGATACAGCTACAGCCTTGACTAACATTGACAGCATTGCCAGATCGCAATAATACCAGACCAGCCGAAACCTTCATGCAAAGTATCAGGTCTTTACCTGCAAGGAGGAATTTTTTCCCCTAGGCAAGTTTCTTGGGCATTTAAAGGAAAATTTTACAGGAAATCACATATAACTGCTATAAACTGCCTGCTCCATAAATTACAGCTCGAGTCCTATTCACAGGGAGTTAGGAATATTGAAGCCAAGCATTAAAACAGGTTATTTAAGGTGGTTAAAATCTGGACTAGATGTAATCTAAGACCTAGCTTTTTTGCGAGGTGGATCAAAATCCATATCGACTGAAATCCAGCTCCATGGGACACCATAGCAAAGCAAAGTCCACAACATGCTCTGTAAAAGCATCACTGCTGTGGGATGCAGGACAGAAAACTAGGCGCGTAACCAGAAATAGGTCGATCCACCAGGTCTGCAGATGACACTCGGTGAAGGACGTTAACACAATAAACCATCTCAAAGGACCCCAGGGTTTTGTTCCTGTCATGCACCGCCCCCCAAATGCAACGCAGCCAGAAGGAGGACAGACTTTAGCCATGTCACAGCACATGGCGATTCGGTGGACAGTTTAGGACAGGGAGCGACAACGTGCAGTGCCGGCTTTTCACTACGAGGTGGGGCTGGGATAGGCAGAATGATTTTCTGTGGCAGGTGGAAAGCTTTGTGGGGCGGGCTTGGTCCTAACTTTCATGCGCTGAACGATGCTGAGCATGCTGACAGGCTAAACAAATTGTTATTAATCTTATTAACAGTAACGAGAAGCCATTGCTGAGCTGGAGTCTGGCCAGGTCACTGGGCTAACTTTCCTGTTTGCATGAAAAAGCCCCTGGGCTCGCTGTGGTCGGTAACAGGCTTGGAGCGGCTCCAGCACGCGGCCTCCAGCTGCAGGGAGCCTCAGCCTCCGGCACTGCCCATGGCAGAAAGAGCAGCTGTGCGGCCTGGGATTGCTCCTGTCCCACCGAGCAGAGGACGACCAAGGCAGCGCGAAGCATCACAGGGAGGCTTTCCTGCCCATTAGAGATCCCCTCTGGTTCCCACTGGGCTCCCAGGGCCTGGGGAGTGATGCTTCATGGCAGATGGGGTGAGCTGTCTGGCTGGCAGGGTGGGAAGTAAGGCCCCGGTAGTAATGCACTACTAGCAAAAAAACCCAAATGCATTAGGAACTGGAGCCCCATTTTCCAACAGGACTCTGGCTCCTTATGCCCTCTGGCTTTTGATGAGTTGCTTTGGAAAATGAGCTGTAAGGACCTAAGTGGAGTAGGATCCTCTGAACATTTCCCCCAAGCAATGCATTTAGTGACAAGGCAGCTCTAAGCCTGGCTTGGCCACCCAGCTCATAAGTCTGAGGGGTCAAATCCGGACCCAGGTGAAGCAGTGCACTGTCAAGTGGTATTTCTGTTAGGATCATGCCTCATGCTCCTGACCAGGGTTGAGCGTCACCTGGCAGCAAGCGATCTGCCTCGGAGCATTTCTTCCAGCAGATCTAGGGTTGCGAGCGGACCGGAGAGGAAGGGACTTGGGCAGGGTCGCACGGCAGGCCAGTGGCAGAGCTGGGATTAAACCACAGACCCCTAGGCTCTTTGTTCAATGCCCTCGCCATCTGACTGCAATACCTCCCACACATGAAGTACACCAGGGGCCTTGCCTCGAAACGGGGAGCCTTGAAGCCAACACTTGAAGGCGACTGTTCACCAGAGCCGTTGTCCTGAGAGCCTACCTGGCCCTGAGAAAACATGACCCTGGTGCAGAAGTGGGGTAAAATGTTGCAGGCAGGAGAGATTCACCTCCAGGCAACGGGGTCTCACAGGTTCTTTCCTCGGGGCAGCAGAAATCTTCCCATCCGTGGCCTAAGAGATGCTGCCTACCCCAGCGCACTTCCAGTCTAGCCCCCTGGGCAAACCGAAATAAAAGCATCGGCCGCCTGATTTACAGGTGGGAAACTGAGGCACAGAGTGATGCAGTGATTTGGCCACGGTCACGTGACGCGTCGGTGTCAGGGATCTCGTGAGGCCCAGCCCAGCGCTCGGCCTGCCCCCCGCCAGCTTGCTTGCCTCCTTGCGGAGATCAGTGGCGGGCTGAGAAGCGCCGCATTGTGCGTGACGGGAGCGTGGAGCAACTTCTCGGGTCTCTTGTGAAGGCTGCTGGACCCCGATGGACTCCGGCTCCCGGGCTGACCCACGCACGTGTCACCCGTGCCCCTCGCCAAAGCCTGGCGCGGGCTCCACGGCCACGAAAAAAGGACACTTCTGTGTCCAGCGCACGTGGCAGCGTGCCTTCCCGGCTCAGCCCCACGTGCCGCCTGGTTCAGGACCCTCCCAGACAGCAGCTGCTTCAGAGGGAGATAGATGTAAGAAATGCCAGGGATGCAGGCTTCGTGTGCTGCTCTAATGCACGCCTGCCGACCCACCAGGGCCTGCAAGAGGCTCTCGAGGGGGCTCTGAAATCCCCCTCCCCAAAACGGCGACTTTCTCATGAGCGGGGGTCTGACAGGCCCTTGTTTCTCAGCCACCTGGCCCTTGCTCTGGATTATCCTCTGTGTCTGTCAGTGCATATAATGGCAATAAGCACAACAGCCACGACCTAATTGCAGGCTGGCAGCGGCTAAGCCCCAGGACAGGGTAGCAGGGGGCGGGCGCAGGTCAGGGCTGACGTACATGGGCAGGAGCCGTGCGGGGCTTGCACATCGGGGTGGAAGTGCACCGGCAGAGCTGTGCGGAGCCGGGGCTGGGCTGGCAGGGGGGCCGTTACGGGTCAGCATTGACGTCCTTTGGCAGAGACACGTGGGGCCCAGGGCTGGAAAAGCGGGAGGGCTGGAGGGCAGGGAGATGGTGCCTTGGCACAGGCATGTGGCGCCCTGCGCTGCTGTGAAGGTCGAGATGCCTTAGCCGAGCTTGGATGGGGGCCAAGCGGGGAACGGCAGAGGATGCATGTCGGGGAAAGCAGGAGGAGCCCATAGGGCCCCCTCGGTGGCGTGGTGGGGTGCGCGGGGAAACACGGGGCAGAGGTGGAGAAGGACCCCGGCTGTCGGAGCCATTCAGGCTTCAGTGGATCCTCCCCAGGATGTGCCATTTAAAGCCATCCCTGGCCCTTTTCACAGCTGCTCCATCCAGGCCAGGGGTGAGACAGGCTCCGGGGGGTAACCAGCAGCCGTGGTTTTGTTCACCAGGCTGGGGCTAGAGAGGCAGCCGCCTTGTCTGCATTAAGGGGCGAGAAGGGGGCAGCTAGTTTAAGCTATCGGTAGTCCGTCCTAGCATAAACAGGAGCTGGTACCGGCACAAATGTGCTTTTTGCCCTATAACCGCTTTCCCGCCAAGGCTGAGTGGCATAATTTTGCTAGCAAAGCGTCACTCCTTTCGCCGCCCCAGCTACAGCCCCGGGGAGCTCTGCAGTCTGCTGGGTGGCGGCACCGGTCAAGAGGGCCCTTTCTAGGAATCACAGCACAGTCCTGCGGGGAGAGACCCACAGATGCACACGGCAGCCCCCGGTTGTCTCACTGTCCAGGCAGACGCTGCCGCTTCAGGAGAGGAAACCGTGGCAGAGCTACCGTGACTCCTACCTGCCCTGCTGCCCAAGAAGCTGCAGTGCAGAAAGGGCTCAGGCGCTGTGCTTGTCCTTTGCCTTTGGGGTGCCCCCAATATTGTTATCCCCGGGGTGGGGGGGGCATCAGACAGCTAGGCTAACACTAGCAATGTAAGTGGACTCACTCCAGTTTAACCCCAAAGCAGCTGAGCTCACGACCATCCGTCAACCAAGACCGACCCAAGCCATTAGTGACCTCCAGTGCCTGCATTTTCCAGCATCCGTCCCACATGGGGAGTTACTTCCAGGCTGTGGGTGCTCAGCACTTGTGGACAAACAGGTTTCTTCCAGCCAGTGAAGGTAGGTCACAGCCCGTGGGCTTATCAGCCTGGACCATTGACTCCCATGGGCTGGATTCAACCTGGGGGCTGTCACTGGGGGGACCAGAGCCCCCGTGCCAGCAGTGTTCATCCTTGCAGCTGCTAGAGGTGCTGTTTCAATGCAGCACTGGAAGTCAGGCAGTTAATGCGGCTCGCCTCTCCCCCCCATACGCACAACACCCGATGGTCTCCCCGATGAATAAAATCAGCAGTGGGGAAAAGGCAGGTGAGCCGGGGCGGTGGTAGCAAGCCGGGCTGGTTGCTGCACTGCAAGAGCCGCAGTCCAGTTCGACAGCCCTGCTTTAAGGCATGCTGAGCCCCAGCCAGGCTTTTAAATCCCTGTTGGCTTCATCTCTCCGAGGACAGAAACCATCAGACCCCAGATCCCGGGGCTCTGAGCCTCCTGAGTGTTTGGCTCTGGACTCGGATCTGAAAGTGGGCACTTGACTATGAATTTGAAAAGTTTACGATGCAGATCTGCCCTTTCCTGTCTTACTGGTGACAGCCCACGCAGCGCGCAGCTGAAAAGCGCATGACAAATTCTCATTTCTTCCCGTTTGTCCAGCTTCTGTAAACGCTTGCATTCTCGCTATCTTGGGTCGCAGACGTAAGCTAACTCCGACGTCGGCATCACTTCCTGCTGCTTTTGACCCGGGCTCTGCAAACTTGGCAAGGGAGCGTGTCAGTCTGAACCCTCACACACACCTGGCGCGGAGGGGGAGGGACGAAGGGGCATAAGAATATCACAGTAGAGTTAAAAATGGTGTTAATGGACATCCTTAAAAATCATAACTATTTCTGTTATCATTTGACTGCAGTAAAACCAAGATACCCCAAGCTGAGACCAGGGTCCCGTTGCGTTCGGTGCTGTACACGAATGCAGTATGAGACGCTGCCTATGCTGAACAGTTCATCTAAGTAGAGGAGACGGAGGGAGAGAGAGATCATCTCTGCTTTAGGTGCAAGGAACTGAGACAGGGCGGGTGAGCGACCTGCCTCCCATCACCCAGGACCTGTGCAGCCCAACAGAGAGCTCAGGTCTCCAAACCGAATGTGTGAGCCACAAAAGGCATCTTTCCACTCTGCCGTAAGCTTTTTTATAAATACCATCTTTTCTTTTACCAAAGTAAAAACCCCTTGTGATTTAGGCTCCTGCTACTCAGAGAGAGGCAGAGAAGAAACCCTTCATCACCATCAGCCGTTGCAACGAGGCTCACCTGGAGATTGCAGCAATGCCTGAGGTTTCATAGCCTGGTTTATGCTCACTGTGCATCCTTCTCCTCTGATCTGCGGCTGTGCCGTGAGAGAAGATGACACAGTGAGAGCATTAAAGTCAGGAGCTGACCTACCTGTTGACTGATCGAAGGCTGCCAAACCCTCCTTTCTTTCTCACCCCAACTTCACATGCTAAGGTCAGTGCGTTGGAGGCTCCCGGTCCACCTTTTGCTTGAGAAAGAAGCCTGTCGGAGCAATTTTTGGGTGGGGAGGAAACTATTTCTAACCTGGCTTGTGCTCCTCACCAGAGCTGGTTGGTCTTGACCAGGGCGCTTCGGGAGATTCACTGCCCAGCTCCCGCACCCTCAACCAGTCCAGCTAGGATGCAGTGCACCCTAAGGTATAGTATTGTTACCCGACACAGGCTGTGCAGTTAGATCAGAGGAAGGAGAGCTGGAAAAAGGCAGTATCAGAGGGCTGCTACCCATCGCACAAAGGTGTATGAGAACAAGCCCGCACCACTGCTTTCTGCTGGCTGGAAGCTGGATTTTTCAACTAAGTGACATATTCTCTATGCCGTTAATAGCTAAAGAAGCTTCAGTTCACGTGGGAAGGGATTGTGCTTTGGAAGTCGCCAGGTCTGAATGCAATCCCTGTTGCTGAGATTAAGGTTTAAATGCCTGTAGAGCCCATAAGAACAAGAAGCCAAAGATAATGGCAGATTTGCCATGTGCATTGATACCTCGGGTTGTGGGCTTAAAAAGGCTTGAGGAAGAACCGATGTGCTAAGAAGTGTGCCTGCCCTCCCCACCCATGGGAGCATCCTTCACCTGAGCACCATGCAGGTGCTGAGCTCAGGGCAGGGCTGCGGAGGCAATCAAAGGTGTGTTGAGGCAAGACCCAAACAGTGAAGGTTTGGTGGTGGCCAGAACAGAAAATCCTTGATGGCTGCCTGCAAAATGGTAATCAGGGCTGCAGGTCATGCTGGAGGCAGGAGGGAGATTGGTAGACGTCACTGTTTCGTTACAGGGTGGGCAAGTCACGTATCGGATGTGTCTGGGGTACCACGGGGTTTTCAATGGGCA
Organism: Crocodylus porosus; assembly: GCF_001723895.1. Taxonomy (NCBI): domain Eukaryota; kingdom Metazoa; phylum Chordata; order Crocodylia; family Crocodylidae; genus Crocodylus; species Crocodylus porosus. The sequence goes on along the minus strand of NW_017728906.1, from coordinate 203,343,766 downwards.
GTCCGATGACGGCAACCCAGCTCCTGATGCAGCAGATCAGTCATCAGCCGATAATCATGGACTTGGTTTGACGTATACAAGCCAGTGGGCTCCCACGGCAAAGAGCACCTCCTTTCTGTCTAGGCTGTGCCTGGTTAGACCACTGCAGTGCCCCACCCCAGAGGTGGCCGCACGCCAGTGGTGGGAGAAGAGGCTACTGAATGACAGTTCTGGGTGAAAACTTCAGCTCCGACCCTGGACACCCCTTCCTTGAGCATGCAGACACTGTGGCCTCTATGCTTTCCAACGTGTGGGACACAAACCGCAACTCTGAGGCTTCCTGGAGAGAAGGAAAGGGTAGGCCTGCGACTAGGCTACCTCCACCTTCTTTTTTTTTTTTTGGCTCTGCCACTGCCTTGCTGCACGGCCTTGGGCCTGTCACTTTGGCTTTCTCTGCCTGTGTTCTGCCCATCTGTCTGCAGACCGTCAGCTCTCCAGGGCAGGGATTTCACATTGTGCTCAAGAACAGCGGCTTGGGGTGCCGCGGGGTGCCTTGACTGCTGAGGGGGTGGAGGACAAGCAGATAGGCAGGGCACAACTGAGTCCTCTGCTGCAGTGGCATGCACAGACCCTACACATCTGTCCAGCAGGCAGTACGAGGGGGTCGTGATCTTAGCTGTCCATCTAGAAGCTACTGAGATGCAACTACTCAGTGATAAATCTGGGGATTGGTTGATCAGCCTTCCTCACTCGTCCTCTGGGGAACTGGGAGCAGATTGGACTCATCCCCGGTATACATGCAAGATATTATTACTTCCACAACACACCCCTGGCCCTTACTGCAGGCTTCATCTTCACTGCTGGACGCCCGTTCCCCACCCATCCTGCCAATCACTTTTTTGCAAAGGTCATTCGTGAACAGCCTTCTGAAGAGATCCTGCTTTTCAAACTTAAAAAAATACATAAATCTCGAATAACATCAGGTTATATTTTCCGTTCCCTTTTCATTTCAGATGATGGCGAAACCCATGCATGCCTCCACCTCCCACCTCCCCTGGCTTCTGATGCAAACGAGGGGCAGCCAATCAAAAGTGAGCAGACGACATAGTAAAAAGAAAATCTCGTAAAACTTACGCTCGTCTTGCAAGAAAAAAAAAAAAGCCAAGTTGTCCACCTTTTACATGGAGCCTTATTTGGTATTTTCATGAAAAGCTATATCTTTGCACAGTAAAAAGTGCCACTCAATTAGTCATGCTTTAATAGGTAAGTGTATTTTGCTTGGCGTGGCGTACATTTTTTGTGCTTGCTTTTTTTTTTTTTTTCCTGCCCCCATACAAACCTCCTTGCAGGGCTCATTAGAGTTTCTTCACCAGAATTGGCACTTTTCGCTTCTGTCTGGAGTACCAGTCTATTAAACTGGAGACAGAAACCTTATTTGTTCAACAAATATTAGCCTGACTTTTCAGGACTGTAAAATTATATAGTGGGTGTCCTGATATATGAAGGCACAGGGGACCCATTCAGACAGCAGGGCCTTTTTGGAGGCCTTGTTAAAGCCCCACTCAGATTCTGTTCAAAGATGCGGTTTGTTGCCTATTGCACGGTCTACGTCAAAGGAAAAGGAGCGCTTTTTTTTCCCTCAAAGCAAACCAGATTATTCTAATGGCCAACGGCAGAGGGGCCAGACCCGAGACACGATGTGGGTGACTTGGGCTTGCGAATGCAGCATCTGGCCTGGGCTTCAGTGGGAACCGTATTCCCTTGGTCTCTCGGTGATTGATACCTGAAAGTGCGGGGAAGCAGATGGGGGGATTGTGGTGAGAGCGCTGGGTTGAGGCTTGGAAGATGTGGGTTTAGGTCCTGCCTCTGCTACCCACTAGCTGAGTGTCCCTGGGGGGCTCCTTTCGTCTCTAGTGCCCATTATGATCGTGGTGGGCCCTGGAGATGCAGCCGCGATCAGGGCCCCGGGTGCCAGGCGCTGTGCTCGCACCAAGCCCGGGCGATTTTACGAGGAGCGGGGAGGGGGCAGAGATGCAGGGGCAGGGACCAGGCTGGGGTGAGTGCCACTCAGCTCGTCTGGTTGCTAGCCTTGTGCTCCAGCCACTGCACCCCGCTGCTGCTTTCAGAGCTGCACACGTCTGCACGGTGCCGACCCCTCGGGGGCTTCGACTTGGGTCGCTGGAAACACTGGGCTCCTGGCTTCCCAGTGCAGACCTCCAGACGTCACGAGCGATCGGGGGAGAGGCCTGATTCGGAGCCTGTGCTGAGCACTCGTCCTCCTAAAATCTCCTTTGAGGTGCCTGGAAACGGGCCCCTAAACCAATCGCTCTAAACTCCCCCACCCACTCGGAGACAATTTCCAGGGACACCACTTACCGACAGCAGCCTGAGCTTCAGGGTGAAATAGGTCCACCTATGTTACAACCGACCTGGCCGGGTGACCCCACTGAGATGATTTTAACCTTCCAGGAGGAGGCACCGAAGGGTTTGACCTGACGGGATGCTCTTTCACCGTCAGGTCGGGAAGGAAGACCTGGGTTGGTTTTCTTTAACTGTCCTGATTCTGAGTAAGGTAAGTGAGATGCTCTCGGGCTGCAGCTTGCTATGGGCTTGTCAAGCCCCAGAAAAAATGTCTTGTCAAGCCCCAGAAAAACGGCCTTGGTTTTTTCCCAGCATTTGAGCCTGAAGAAGGACTTGGAGGAAGACCAAAAGACTGTCATCGGCAGTGTCCCCTGGGGCACAGGACCAGTAGGACCTCGTTAAACGCTGCACGTGGCTTCTGAGCTCAGCTGTCCCAGGAAAGCCAGTGACCCGGTATAAATGCATCAATGAGCCCCCTGTGCCTGGGGGAGCGGTGCTCTCATCCCTGCTGCGGCACACAAAGCATGGCAGTGGCTTTGCTGGCGTGGTTGTGCCTTTTGGGCCAGGGGAGGTGTTTGGGGATTAGGAATTAGGAACTTCTGGCTGTATCTAACCCCAGGTCTGTGTGGTGCAGTATCCTAGAGCCAGCCCTGTCTAGACCCCGCTGCGGCAGGGGATGGTGCGACAAACCTATCCATGGGGAAGCCACTCCAGAAACCCCACGAGGAAGACTGGCTGTCCCTGGAGGGGTTCTCTATGGGATTTGCAGTCGGATTGATCCATGAAGCACATACCTTTTAGCAGGGGAGAAAGTCACTTCAGGCTGATCAGAGCTGTTGGTTGTCCACGCGTCCCGCCAGCCTGCCCTGCCGGGGGGAAGGGCTCTAACAAAAGTGCAGATGGTTGGCGATGGATCCATGGCAAGTTTGAACCATCCTAATTACACTGCCTTCAGCTCAATTCACTGAGGGTCCCGGCCTCTGGCGCCGTCCAGCTTTGGGCTTAAGGTGAAGGTCCCGTTCACGGGACAGTCCGCATTGTGAGGAGGTTTGCGATGAACCAGGGGCTGTGTCCCACGACTGTCCCTCTGGAGGGGGAGAAGATGCCAATGTGGCCTGAAAAAATCATTCGGGGAGGGGAAGGCAGGACACCTTCCAGTCCACACTGGAAGAAGTCAAGGGTTAAAACAGGAAGGGTAAGGAGTAAAACAGGAAGAAGTCAAGGGTAAAAACAGGAACCCCGTGCTGACTGCCGAGGGTCTGGGGGCAGCACAGTGATGGCTATGAGGTCCTTGCTGTGGCTGTATTACAGGGGCCATCTGTATCCCAGGCGTACCAGGAGACCCCACCCCGGCCAGGAGGGGGCCCTGGGGCACGGGGGGCGAGGGCCCTGCTCAGAGCGGTGTAAGCAGGAGCTGTATCACCCATTTGCAGTGAAGATCAACAGCGCGCTTGTTCCTACAAGCTTCTGATCAGTGCTCTCCACTCTCCTGCCGCTGTCCGTATTTTACCGTCCACATGGCCTCACCTTGGCTCTGCCCCCTCCCTCCTACAGGTAACTCTCCCAAGGGCCCACGTGCAGTGGCAGCCCCTGCCCCAAGGAGATCACAGTCTGCCGCACGTGGCTCACGTGAGAAATGAAAGGGGATCTTCCTGGCTTCTTGCCAATATACCTACAGTACATATATTTTTGTTCTGCTTGCTGGGTATTTACTTGCCCTGCGGTGATGAGCCAGAGCCCCGAGTTCAAGGCCTGACTGTGCTGGGCGCTGCACAAACACAGAGCAGGAGGCAGTGCCTGCTCTTCTGAGCGCCGTGTCTCGCTGGGCAAGGCAAAGGAAGGCTTGGCACCCCCACTTGCAGATGGAGGATAGCAGCAAAGAGAGACTGGGTGACTCACCCAAGGTCACACGAGAAGTCACTGGCACAGCTCTTGCCAGCCTTGGCCATTGTCGAGGCTGCAGAAGCATAGCTAAGCAGGAGGCCCCGAAACCTGGCTCTGAGTGACCATGGGGTGAACCTCTGGAGACGTGACAACCAAATTAAGGAAAGCCATTAACATCTCCAGCTAAGTCACGAATGAGATCCAATTAAACAGAGCACAGGGCCTAAAAGGAAGACTTTCCATTCAATAATTTAAACGCACCAAATCACAACTTTTATCTTAAAATGTTTTTGGGGTGTACTCCGGGTAAATCTGTCCAGAATGAATTGAAGCCCAGTCCAATACAAGAGCCCCAAGGCCAGCAGCCTGCCAGCCTGGCCCTGAGCGGACAGCACGATGGGTGTTATCTCGGAGGAAAGACAACCGCTACGTGGTCCTCTTTAAAAGCTGCTGGTAGCTCTGCTACAAAGCAAGTGGAGCGACTTTGGGCCTGGGCCCAGCTGGGGTACAGGCGATTGGCTTGCTGCGTGATAATGCTGAAAGCCTCCGCTATTCCCAGCTGAGCGCTGGAGGGGTTTTTTCCTCCCTTTTTACTGGCTGCTAATGCACACAGTTTAAGCTCCAGATTCCTGGCTCCCAGCCAGGGTAAAATCAACAATCAGATTAACCTCTAACGAAGAGCCCCCGCCTGCCAAGGGCTTTTTTTTTTTACCCTGAGGTCGATATTTCAACTCCTCTGAGCAGTCATTGCAGCCCTTGCTTTGTTGCCCCTTTAACCCCACGCGCCAGGGGCCACTTGACACATTGGGGATTTAGTTAAACCAACACCATCTCCTTCACTCCTGGTCATGGCTGGTAGCCTGAGATATTAGCAGCGTGGCTCACAGCTGAGCCTGTGGACTGGTCTGCATCTCGGCCCGCTGGAGGGGCCAGGGTAAGCCTGGTCAGCTCCTTGGGGCTGAGGGGTGATGTGTTTGTGCCCTGCGTCATAGGGCTCTGAGCTCAGCAAGTAGTGATTACAGTGAAAACGGGGTGAAAAGCTGCAGGCTTTGAAATGGGGAAGAGTGGCAGTGAAGGTGGACTCTCCTGGGGGCACAGGGAAGGTATTAAAGGTTGCAAACTGGTCAGTACTGTATTTTCTCACCTACAGCACACCTGTGAATAGCCTGCACCTTGTTTCTGAAAGGCGGGGGGGAGGGGGGAGAGATCTTTCCTTTGCAAGAGAAAGTTTCCACATCAGGAGCACAGTGCCGCACTGCAGGATGACTTCTGCTCCCCCACCTGCACCAGGCAGAAAATGCTGCTCCTGGATTGCCCACCCCAGTGCTGAATTTTAGGGAAAAAGGCTCACATTGCATGCAATGAAATACACAACTTCAGATGCGATGCCTGATGTTACTAGAGGCCTCCATTGTAGCAGGGATCCAGGGATCTCATTTTTTGGCATTAACCTGCCTGCAGCCAGCACTCATGTACATGGGCCCTTCAGACAGACGGCTGCTCCGACAACTGCCCCTGCTAAACTCACTGGCCCAGGCTGGGGATGGGGACTGGGCTGTGCCAACGCTCCTGCTGGGACCAGCCCTGAAGGGTCCTGGCTGGAGGTGTGTGCTGGTGTTGTGGCGATGGTTAGAGCCACCAGAAGGCAGTTATACCTGCCCTTGACAAGCATTACCTTCCCATGCAAAGCAGGTTGTAGCTTTCGAAGAAACACCCGGTGCTATTTGGTGATGAAGTTTCTTTTCAAAGCAGCCATTGCAAGCAGCAAAGGAGTTCACCATCTACCGTAACCTCTCAGAGAAGAGTAAATTTGAGGGGCCCAGTTGCTACTTGGGAGCCCAGTGCGGGGTGTGCAGGCTGTGGGTCCTGTGTGCTGTTTGTGCCCACCTCTGTTCCAGGACTAGTGCCTGTTGTGTAAATAAGCAACTAATAATAAGCAGTAAGCAAGTAAGTAATAAGCAAGTTACTGTGATAATGCACCAAGACTGCATCGCTTCCTTTTCTGCAGGCTTCTGCACCTGCTGCTGCCTGGCCGAGGGGTGGCATCGTTAGTCACAAGTCAGCTCTTTTTCCCCCCTGCTTCATGGAGACCCCGGTGAGGCCTGGCGGTCCGAGCGGCTATGGCTGGCCCTCCCCAGCACTGGGTTGACGTGGAGGTGACGATGGCCGGGACTCCTGGGATCTACACTCAGTGGGGAAGAAGCATGGTTTAAGGGCAGCTCTTGAAGCTCAAACCCTTGTGTCCTGCTCCCAGCTTTGGAGTGAGGGCGAGGGGAGCAGGGCTTCAAGCTGGCATGGCCAGTGCCTGCTCCCACCCTGTGACCTCGGGTGAGGCACACACACAGCAAAGAGGGGGTCACCCCTTCAGGGGAGCCGGATTTACCCCTTCTGGGGTGGCTGGGTGGAAGCCGCCAGCCGTAACTGTTTCCAGCAGCGCCCGCCATCCATCTCTCACTACCCTTCAGGGCCAAGAGGGGCCATTAGCACTGTTATTAAGTACCATAGTTTCTTGTATACAATGTTCATCTTGTCCCCTCAAAAAATGGCTGCTCGAAATGGTGGGATGGAACACAAATTAAGCAAGGAAATACGGTAATAACAGCCTCTGCCTGGAGGAAAAGAGCGAGTAAGGCTATGCTCACCGCACAGAGGGAGGGTACCCTTCAGGGCCAAGAGGCGCCATTAGCACCATTAGGAAGTACCATATTTTCTCGCATACAACACACACCCTTCCCCCCCCCAAAAAAAAACAGCTGCTGAAAATTGGGTTGGGGAGGCAGGTTAAGCAAGGAAATCTGGTAATAGCAGCAGAACGAGCCTCTGTCTGGAGGGAAAGAGAGAGCAAGGCTATACCCATTGCACAGGGGGGTACAGAGAGCACCAGCAGCTCCCTAGCTGCAGACAACAGGTGCTTCTGCTGCTGCCACCAGCTCAGCGCGAGCAGCGAAGAGGGGTCAGGCAGTGTGGACCAGCCATCTTTTTACTGGGAAAATATTGTACTGACCAGTGTTTTCAAGAAAGGATCATTCTGTCTTCAGGGGCACGTTGCAGGCTGGAAAATGTGGTATTTTCTAGCACGCCCCCAGGCACACCAGAGACTTCTCCCCGGTCCCCACCCCCCTCCCAATTTTCATCTGAGACTGCGAAAGGGCTGGGGCTGGACACAACATGTCCATCGGGGCATGTTCACACCATGGAGCTGGGGGCTGCCTTCTCCATGTGCAGGCCGGAGCCTGAGTCTTCTTGCCCGTTTCTGAAAGTCCCAGTGCAAAACGAGGCAGGATTTGCCTAGAGAGAGAGCAGCATCTCCTGTAACTTTTGGCCTCCCCCCTGCTCAGTGGATCCCAGTGAGGGGCTTGATTTACAGCTCATGTGGGTCAGTGTTGAGACCTTTGGACCAGGTCTGGAGTGATGCAGAACAGCAGCCTACAGCTGGCAGAGAGCAGGGCCCATCTCCTACCGAGACCGGTGGGACGTGAACCCCGACAAGGTTGTAACTGGGGCTGTATCGCGCATCTGCCGTGAGTGGGGGCTGGGAGCCCTTCCTGCTTCATGGGCTCCAGGAGTAGAGGTCTGCGCTTTGGGGGTCTGGGACACCTCCGGGTGTGGTCCATCACACGGGCTGGTCAAAGCCATCCTGGGAAAGGAGGCGACGGCCAACTTTGCGCTCCTCTGTGAAGTGGGAGTTTTGTCCAGATCGAGCTGGTAGCACCGCGCTTTACACTGGCTTCACTTTTGTGTCCACAAAAAGAGTGGCTGTTTTACAGCCCAGAGGTCCTCACCAGCCGAGGCATTCCTGTCCTGCACCCGGCACGCAGACGTCATTTCAGATCGGTGCCGGATGCAGGAAACCCCGGCTGCGAACAGAACCGAGACACCCGGCGCCCCGCAGAGAGCTGTGGGTAATTAGCAACCGGCCTGTTGATCTTCCAAGGTCCCTCACGTCCGTGAAGTCTATCCCGTGAGCCGCCCAGGGAAACCATCCTTAAGTGCTGGGCTGGAAGAGAAGCACCTCACATCCCTGCAGCGCGCGAAGAGGTGGACCCGAGACATGGAGCCCCGTAAAGAGAGGCCGCTATTGCTCACGCTCAAGAAGTATGGACAAGGTCTTTACAGGGGGTTAAAAATCATGGAGAAGTGGGGCTGCAAGGGGGCCGCAGAGGACACATCTAGCCCAAGGCAGCATCAGCCCCATCCCAGACACATCCGTCATCTAAACTCTTTGTCAAACTACCGTCAACTCTGGCATAACACAAGACATCGCACCCAAACCTGCCACGGGGAAGCAGGGGACCGCGGCAGCCCATATCTTGCCATTGCAAAGGTTGATAAAAGACACCCAAGAGATCCCAGGCAGACAGCCACACACCCCCTTGACAGAGGAAGCCTAGGAAATCCCCATAGTAGCACATAGGCATCGTTATGGCGAGATCATCCCCAAAAAGTGGCCGTCCAACCTCTTCTCAAACCCCCCCAGTGATGGAGAGTCCCCAGCTTCCTTTGGTGTCTATTCCACGGCCTCCCGGCTCTACCAGTTAAGACATTTTTCCTGATGCCCAACCGAAACCTACCTTACTGCAACTTCAAGTCATTGGTCTGCATCCTGCTGTCTGCCACAAGAAAGAAAAGGCACTTTCCCTCTTCTTTATGGCAGCCCTTCAGGTATTTGAAGACTGCTCTCATGCCCCATCTTAAGCACCTTTTCCACAAGCTGAACGTGCCCAGTTCCTTCAGCCTCCCCTTGTATAACTTGCTTTCCAAGCCCTTTATCATCTGCGTCACCCGCCTCTGGACCCTCTCTGACTTCTCCATGTCCTTTTTAAAGTGTGGAGCTCAAAACTGCACGCAGTAGGTGCCTAATATTGTTTTTCAAGCAGCTGCTAGGCATAGACACACACACACCTTAGAGGGAGATGCTTATCTGTATTTTTAAGTGTCTACATGTCTTTAAAGGGTCTCAAAGAATAATTCAAAGGAACAGATTCATAAACCTTGAAGTCCCTAGCAGGGAGAAAAACCCCCCCCCCTGCTCTCTACAAGCCCTGGAGAGCCACAGCAATGCACTTGCTTTTCGCCAGAGCCTTGCGCTTTCTGCTTTCCCCAGCTAGGATAGCTCATTTGGGATGGCTGAGTCCAGGGGCGTGTGCCACATTTTTAACTAACCCCACCTGAGCAAGGGTCCATCCTCCTTTTTTCAGTCCCTCCTTCATCAGCTAGTTATGAGGGTCCTGCTATCCCCAGACATCCCACTTCTTTTGACCTGCAGCCTACATAGCCATGGGCAGATCAAGGATTTGGAAAGGGGGAGTGCAGACAGTGAGGTGCATCATCCATAAAGCACAGCACATTTTTTTCCCTCTAGATAAAAAGAAACTAGATGCTTTACTAATACACTTGGGGCCTGGGGCTGTATTATTTAATGAAGCAAAAACAAACACATCTTTACTGGAATGCACATTACTTAGCTACATAAATATATGATGTATAAAACAGACAACAAACCAGGCAAACAGGAATTAAAAGCTGCTGTTTTATTAGTACCAAATGTACCTGTCTTTGTCAGATGCAAAGAGCACAATCTAGTCTTCTCAAGCATTTTGACACTGCACCCAATGCTTCCCTGAAAATCATTTCCACACCAAATTTAATGCTGTGAGCTCGTATTAAAAACAAGCCACAAGTCTGTGAAATAGGAGCTACATGACCAGAAGCAGCCAGCAGAAAAGAGACTCACTTGATTAGTGGAACCTGGAGACTGTTAAAAAGGAGAGCGGGTCGTTAACATCTGGGGAATGAAGGGATCTGGTAGGTTATAATGAGCCCCGAAGTTAATTGACTCCCTCACTGCTGCCTGAATAGAAATGCTGGTGCCATTGCATTTGGAACGACTGGGAGGCAAAGCCGGGTGCAGCTGCCCCCTCCTTGGATCCACCCCTCTACGTAAGCGCCTGGTTGGCAAGGACCATCTCTCTCCATGGAAAGGCAGCCACCTCTGGGGCGGAACGAACCAGCTTGTGCATGGATGGTGATCCTGCACGGATCAAGGGGTGAAGAGGGAAGCATCCAGGGGGGTGAATAGAGGTTGCAGTCGCCCAGCTGGACCAGGACCCAGGGCTAAAGCACAACCTTGTCCTCCACAGGTGCCTGGCAGGTGCATCTGGCTAAGGGTAGCACCTATTGCCAAGCTGGGGGTCAGGAAGAACTTACCCCAGCCCCGGCTGGCTGGGCCCTGAGGGCCTCAGTGTTCCCCTTCCTCCCGTCCTGGGGTCCCCTGGGTGTGCCTTGCCTAATCGGCTTCATGCCACTGCAGGGCCACAGGCTCGGGGCAGCTCGCTACCTCCCATTCCCTGTCTGTGGCCTGCTCTGTGTTGGATGGACATGACCTCAGCGACTTCGGCTCTTGCAGGCCAAGCGAAGACATCCCCTGGTGCAAGCAGGAGCTCTGGAGGGTGATTTGGAGGAAAACACCAGGAAGCTCCATAGCGAGCAACGGCAGGGAGCACTGAGCACCCTGCGGCTGCGAGCAGCAGCGCTGAATAACGACCCAGGTGCTGCAGTCCACGTACAGTCCTTTTTCGGCTGCTGTATAACTCCAAGCAGAAAGCGCGCAGGGCCTAGCTGCTGGCCCAGGAAGGCAAAGGGCATGGGATGTGTGAGGCCCTTCCTCTCCCCTCCCCTGCAGCATCCCCTGAGCCAATACCAGCCCAGCTGTCCAGGGAGAGCTTGGGTGGGGGGAGTAAAACGTCTGGAGAGTCATTCCTCCTGCTCGACTTCCCCAGGCTCCTGGTGATGGGAGATCTCTCCCAAGCTGGTGTGAAACTGGGTAGAAGGGAGCACAGGTGCAGATGGGGAGGCGGGAGGTTTGGAAAGTGCTCGCGGAGGCTTTGAAGTCCCTGGAGGACCTCGCCCCCGGCCTGTTTTCCAGCTGGGATGCACGTCCGATCACAGAAACGATAACCGGAGAGCAGAGGAGCAGCGCCAGCCCCGCAGCGCCTGCAGCACGGGGGCAAGCGCGACCGGGCTCCTCGGCAGCACAGAGCTCCCAAGCAGAGATGAAAGGAGAGAGCGGCTGGGGCTGGGGCTGGGGCTGGCGGGCGGGGAGGGTCACCCTGACCAGCCCGGGCTGCGTGGGAGGAATGTGACATCAAGGCTGGGCTTGGCGCCCATCGGGGATGAAAGGAAAGGGGGTGACCGCAACGGGCAAAGCTGGCAGACGGAGGCCCCCTTGGCACCGTGCCCGTCCGCTGTCAGCCAGAGGGTCAAAGAAGGCCCTAGAGCATCGCTGCTTTCCCTCCCGTGTGCCCGCCGTAAACTCAGGCGCGAGCTCCGGCGAGCATCATCCAAAAGCACGGCGGGGTCATTACTTCCCCACGGCGCAGCACGCAGTGCAGACACGGCCCCTTCGCCGCGGAGGGCTGCATGCCTGGCTGGTTGCAGTGTTTCCTGCCCCACGGGATACGGCCGGGGGGCTGTGAAAACATACGTGGGTCCACAGCGTCCCATGGGCCCCAATATTGGACTGGCCGGTCTAAGCGACCATGATTGGAGCGGGCAGCTTTCGTCCCATAGGCCAAGGATCGCAGGACGGGGGCCTTTCGTTTTGTGTGACAGGGCCCTGGTCTGCTCTGCAGCCAAAGAGCTGGCTGAAAACTCGGCCCCTTGGACT
>NW_017728906.1:203311984-203331776 GCF_001723895.1 Crocodylus porosus | reverse complement strand
CACACACACACACACACACACACAGGTCTTTCTTGACCTGGCTGCGAAGAGCCGTGTGCCTGGGGCCAGCCGATGTGGGGCTTGCCTGCGTCTGCAGGGAGCCTGCAACAGTTGCCTGCAGAGCTGCGGCCGCCCCAGTCCTCGCCTAGGAGGCGCGAGCTCCGAACAGCCCCGTTGTTAATGGTTTCACTGCTGATCACGCTCACAGGAGCACCCAGATAACGTGTTTTCCCCTCATCATGATCCACCTCCTCCTTTCCCAGCTGAGCAAAGCCCCAGCTGCCCCCAGCTGCCTCCCTATCCCACTGCTGCTTCCCCCACGCAGCCGCTACCTGGCCAGGCACGCAGCCCGGGCCTGCTGAGGACTGAAAATGTAGGGACAGCGTAAAATCAACCCACCCGCTTCCTGAAGTCCACAGCCAGCGCAGCTGCTGTGCGGGTGCTGAACAGACCTGCCGTGACCTGGGGCAGACTGCGGGTCCACCCTGCCCGGCATCCTCCGTCATGCCCCCACCTACATGCACACGCATGCCCTCACACACGCATGCAGAGGCCACCTCTGAGGCTGCTCTCCACAGGTGTGGCTAGCCAGCAGTCCTGGGATGAAGAAACAAGGGGCACGAACACGCCATCGCAGTCCCCCAGACCCTTGAGCGCCCGGCAGTATCAGACCAGGGCCGTGGGTGACCACCCTGTTGCAGCCTCCCCCGTAAGCGCGCTGCCCGGTCCCGACGGGTCTCCCCTCGCGTCGGGAGCAGCCGTGCCCACGTTGCCCAGACACCAACCCTGCCCTTTAAAGAAGCCCCTACCCTCTCCTGTCCGTGATGCCAGCCTCGGAGCAGGGTGACCTCTTCTCACTCACTCTCCCAGGCCCGCGGCCGCCAGGCGTCCCATCCTCCATCTCCTGCGGTCCACGCTGCGCAGACGGCCACTCTCTCGCTGACGGGATGTATCCTGCCCAGGCTGGCGTAGCTGTGAGACGGTGGCTGCAGCCCCTGACCTCGCCCCGCCTGTTCCTGGCCCCTGACGCCCAGACCCGTGGTCGTGGCCGCTGTGACATGGGGGAGGCAGGGGATGTCTCGGGCTGCCTGTGCAGGGTGCAGTGCGGAGGGTGGACCAGGGACCCACAGCCCTGCCGTGCCACGCTACTGCCATAGCCCCACTGGCCACGGGGCACTGCCCCGTTCCAGCTCGCAACGGGCTGCCGTAGCTTCAGGCACCATCTCCACCCCACGAGCTTAGCACCAGGGAGGTGGGACACAGTGCCACGGCCGGGCCAAGCCACAGGCCCCGCCACCTGTGTCCTACCCACTCGTCTTCCCTGCCACGACCCCAGCGAGGTCTGGGGAAGCAGCGGGGAGCTGCCCCGAGGCTCCCACGTGCCTCCTTCGCCCCGAAAAGCTCTCTGCCGGCAAGCACCCGGGCGGTAGCCCCCTCCCCTGTCCTATCCAAAGAGCGAAATAAATAAACGGGCCCAACAAACCCTGCCTGTTTGCCGCTCGTTCCTCGTTGATCCCTGTCACCATCCCCCGGGCTGCGGCTGCCAGGCCCCCACAGCAGCCTGGCTGGCCACCATGCCTCGGGCCGGGCCGCGGTTCCCAGCCTCCCGTAAAAGCCAGCTTTGTGCTTGACGGCCGGGACCTCGCTCGGCATACGATTTTAATTAGAGTCTGGTTACACGGCTCAGCAGATGTGGAATGCAGTTCTTCGCCTAGGTGGACTGAAGCTATTGCCATAAAATTCAACCCCCCTGTTGCTAAACCCCGTGCTGCTCAATAGCACAGTATTGAAACAGGCTCCTTTCTTGCACTCCCCCCTCCCCGCCTCGCCCTTTGCTGCCTCTGTTCCCAGGTCCCTTAAATACAAACCCTTTTCCAAGTGCTTAATGACTTTTAATTTTACGATGTTTCCTGGCGTTCCCGTACTGGGGCTGTCGGGGTGAGGGACAGGTCCTTGGCTGTTGACTCTGGGGTTGTTTGACACCAGGGTGATGGGGTTAGGACAGGATGAGCCTGGGTTGGTGGAACATAGGATCGTGGAAAACGAGGGCTGGAAGGGACCTTGGGGGGGTCACATCCAGTCCAACCCCTGCTTCAAGCAGGACCAGCCCCAGCTACATCATCCCAGCCAAGGCTTTGTCTAGCCGGGTCTTTAAAACCTCCAAGGACCGAGACTGCACCACCTCTCTAGGTAACCTGTCCCAGGGCTTCACCACCCTCCTAGTGAGAAAGTTTTTCCTAATATCCAACCTCAATTTCCCTTGCTGCAGCTTGAGCCCATTGCTCCTTCTGTCATCTGCCCCCACTGAGACCAGTCCAGCTCCATCCTCCTTGCAGCCCCCCTGCGGGGAGGTGAAGGCTGCTATTCAATCCCCCTCGGTCTTCTCTTCTGCAGGCTACATCAGCCCAGCCCCCTCAGCCTCTCCTCACCAGTCCTGCCCCCCAGCCCCACAACCACTTTCATGGTCCTCTGCTGGACTCTCTCCAATGTGTCCACATCCTTTCTTTAGTGGGTGGCCCAGGCCAGTACACCATCAAAACCAGTAACCCACTTCTGGAGGTAGCCACTATATAAGGGAGGCAACACATGTGCCATGCATCTGTCTGCTGCAGGCTTCTCGCCTTCCTCGGAAGCATCAGGCGGTGGTCTCACTCTGTGCTGGGGCACAGGCCTAGACAGACCCTAGGCATGGTCCAGGATGGCCTTCTCCTGGTGTCGGGACCTTAAGTCCTCCCTTGAGTGAGCTGCGCTGTGCCCAGCAGACCTGCGGCCAGGACGACACCCTTCCCAGAGAAGAGCATCCCCCCACTGGAGGGAAAACCATGGTCCTTCAGCTGAGGAGGTCCATGAAGCCTTCCCTGGCAGCAGCATCTCTGCTCCTGTTAAGGGTCTGCCCATGGTCCATGGTGGCCCCTGACCTTCTGCCCATCAGGGATAAAGATGCCCAGCTTGGAATCAAACATGCCAGGCTCCAAATCTCACCCCACCCCAGCTGCACCCCAGCCCTCCCTGCCAGCCTGGGGCCAAGCCTGCAGTTTGCACATGGCCATCCATCACTAACCACCCCTGCTACAAGGCTGGTCCCCATTGCACTCGGGACTGGATCCCGGTGGGAACAGGCCCCTCTCAAGGGACAGCCTGGCCTGCCAGCAAAGACCTGGGAGTTACAAGAGCTGGGGGGCTGTGTGGGGAAGCATTCCCAGCTCTGCCACTGACTCACCGAGCGGCCTTGAGCGAGTCACTTCCCCTCCACTCCCCAGTGGCCGGTGCCTGGGACCTGGGGTACGTAAAGGGGAGCACAGTGCTGTGGTGATAGCACAACACGGCCAATGAAAGGTAGCTGGCACCCCTCTGCTCTAGGCACTGGGTGAGGTGTTCAAGTCCAGTTTGCAGTGAAGACAGCAGCCGGATGCCCAGGGACAGAGCGGGGCCTGGCCCCCACACCCCAGGCTGGTAGGCGAGGGTTGTGAAGCAGGTAGTGCAACTCTACCAATGCCCATAATGAGCCTGACAGCCCAGCGGGCAAGGGGGGACTAGCATGAAAGAAGTCCCCCGCCCCCTTGGTGTGGGTGACAGAGGGATGACACGTGGCAGGATAAGTCACACGTGTGGCTGGGAGCCTCATGGGATGCCTAGTGGCATGTGAACATAGTGGCGTGTATTAGGGGTGTGCACATGCACACAGCGTCCGTGTGCTGGTGTGCGTGTGTTCAGTGTGGATATATTGGGATGTGTGCTGTGGTGTCAGCACAGCTCAGTGTGTACTGGGGGGGGGCAAGGTGTGTGCATGATAGTGCGTGTGTGCATGAGGGTGCCCATGTGTTGGTTATTGGTGGGTACGGGTGTGGTAGCATGTTGGTGTGTGTTAGGATGTGTGCTGAGGAGTGGTGAGTGCATTTGTGTGTGTGTGTGCACATGTGCATGTATGCTTTGGGGTAGCCACCTGCTGGTGTTTGCTGTGGGTGCTGCGGTATGCACACGCGTAGTGGTGTGTGCTGAGCAGGTGTGGTGAGGGCTGTGGGTAGCTGTGTGGCTGTGGGCTGGGCTGTGAGCTGAGGAGTGTATGCCGCAGTGTGCGAGTGCTTGTGCTAGGCCAGCGATGCTTTCTACCTGTCAGCCCTGTGGGCAGGATGAATAGCACAGGGCCTGTCCACAGGCTGGATCAGGCCCTGAGCGCCAGGATTGGCCCCTCTGCCACCTCTGCCCAGCCCAGCACGCTGGAATTGGGCCCTGCACTGCCTCCATCCAGGCTGGCATACCCGATATAGCACCTGGGGCCACAGTGTCCAGCCAGCGGGCACCTGTGTTGGGTATTTATGCAGGCACTGCCACGCTGCTGTGTGTACAGCCCGGGCAGGCATATGCGTCGCCCCTAGCCTCTCGCTTTGGGATAGGAGCACTGCTCTCCAAGGCAAGGCCTGATCCTGCTCCCACTGGGGCTTTTTTCTTGGCCCTGCCCCTTCAGGCTGAACTCCGTGGGTGCTTCTTTCAGGGCATCCCGGGACCTCCAGGATGGAGCCGGGTATGCAGCCATCACACTTGGGATGCTCTAACAAAGCCCTGTTGCAGACTGGGGAGGGGAGGGGCAACTGCCAGCACCAGGCTCAGTGCAGACAGATGCTGGGGCACTTCCCTGCCCTGCTCCCAGCCCTGCCAGCGCCCCTGATGCTGTGCCTGGGGCTTGCACGTAGCTCTGCTTAGGAGAACCCCTCGTGGCACCCCTGCTTGGTTGTGCAACCTTCATGCACACCTCCACCCCGCCAGGCAGCCCCCCCAGGTAGTCCTGGCCGGAGCCCGCCTCCCCTCTGCTAATGCCCCTCAGATGCAATGTGCAGCACAGGCCTCACCTCCAGCACTGGGCCCCCCAGGCAGAGCCGCCAAGTCTACTGCAGGGCCTGTCCCGGACCCCCTGCCAGGCCAGCCCTGACGTGACACCGGCAGGTGTGAGCTCATGGCATTTGTCAGGTTTAATGAGACAGCCACCGGCCTGGCTCCCGGCTGCCTTGTGCAAAGGCATGTCGAGGCATCTAGGGATGCTCTCAGTGCCCCACGCTGGGATGGCATGAACGCCGGCTTTGTCTCTCTGACGCCTGGCCACCGCTCTCCTCACCTGCATTCGGGGCTCTGAGAGATGCTGGCTTGTCCTGCTCGTCTCTTCCTCCACCACCACCAGCCCCGGGGGGCTCAGAAAGCAGAACGCGGGATGCCAACAAAATCATGGGTCAGACCCGAGGGGAGCGGTGCCCTCATGTCTGTGCATAGAGCTAGGATCAGCTCCTCTTACCCAGGCTGGTCAATCCTGTACAGACAGCTGCCGATTTCAGTTGAAGGACAAGGAGGAGGGGTAGCGGCTAGCCCTACACCCAGTTTGCAGATGGCAAAACTGAGGCAGAGAGAGATGCCTGCTTTCTTTAGCTACCTTTTATCTCGGGGCGCGTCGCTCTTTCACTGTCCGGCGCGAGACACTTCTTGCTGAGCTCCCAGAGCCCGAGCGCGTTTCCAAGGCTGGGACACCAGACAGAGGTGTCTGACTGCAGGCTTTCAAAGCAGGCGGCAGGCTCCAGGGTTGCGGCCAGGGTCACACAGGAAGCCGGTGCCAGAGCAGACAATCGAACTCATGGATCAGCAGCCCGGGGATCTCCCCCTGCCCGCTGGGGGCACCTGGTGTTGTGGGGCCCATGCGGGGACCAGGCCACCTGAGCTCAGGTGGGAGAAGAGGATGGAGCTGGACTCTTCCGGGTTGCAGCAGGGTGTGCAGCTCAGGGCTCAGCCATGACAGCTGGCAGCCAAGGGCAAGGGTGGGGGTGGGGATCTCATAGCCAGGAGCTTGGGGGCAGCACTCAGTTGCCCCGCCACTGACTCGCCCTGAGACCTTTTGCCCTCTCTGTGCCTCACTTTTCCCCTTGCTCGGTGGGGAAGAACCCGGAGTTTGAACAAGTCCTGCTTGGGGCAGCTCAGCATCACCATGCTGGCTCACTTCAGCATCCAGGCTTGTGCCCACACAGCTCACACTAGCCTCGGAGGTGTATTTCTCCTCAGGGTATCTGCCCAGGCACGGGGACATAGGCAGTGCAGCGACAAAGCAGACCCCAGGCCAGTGAGGCCCAGTCGCTGCACACTAATTTCCACCCCGTGCTTTACTGATGCACCGGCAGCACCTGCGCTTGGGGAAAGGTGACCCTGGACCAGGCAGGCATAACCCGGAGGGACTCTCGGGGGGACTCAATGCTGGTGCTCAAGCAGTGAAGACCCTCGAGCACAGGGGCAGTTCCCGTTAAAAGGGAGCTGGTGCTATTAAAGGACTGTGCTAGGGAGCTGTGGGTGTCTCCTGGTTGCAGCAGCCCCAAGCCCACCCCGATTACAGGCTCTGCATGGCCTCAGTGTACAGGGCTGTCTAGCGTCTCCGTGGCTTCTGTACCTGCCCGAGCTCAGGAAAGGCCCAGGGGCTGGGGTCTATACCCCTGAAGATGGACACTGCTGGGCCAGACCTGTGGTCTTGAATGGAGGAGAAATATTACAAATGGATGGCCGGGTTTCTGGTCCAGCTGGATGCCCAGGACTCCATCTGCCCTCCTCTGGTGGCAAGCACGAGCCGTGACGGAGCAAGTCCCAGGCTGCCAGCTGATCTCCCCTCCCGGGGGCACTGGTCCAGCACAAAGAGCCCTGCTCGGCATCGCAAGCTGCCCTGGAGTCAGAGCAGCTCAGTCCCCCGGGCCCAGTCACTGAGGTTGCTGGCTGTGGCAGGGGCATCTGTGGCATGGACCTGGGTACCGGGATGTGGATGGAGGTTATATCAGCTCCTTTGTAAGCAGCCACCTCCACCCCACCAGGCTGCTGCCTGCCAGAGCGAGCATCCAGAGGCTGGCCTGCAGATCAGAGACTGAATAGGAAGGTAGGACGGGAAGGGATGCCCTGGGCTGTTGGGTGCAGGGAGAGGTCCTGGCCCCCGTGCTCGTACTGCAAGGCAACTCCACAACCTTGCTCTCCCAATGGCTGGAGGCATCTCCTGCACCCACCGGTCTCCAGAAACATCTCCCTGGTGCTGGGGGAGAGGAGGCAAGGAAACGGCTGATCTTCTTGTCCTGGCAGTCTTGTCCTTCACAGAGCCGGGCTGTCACTGCCCTGCAGCGGTCGTCCAGGCAGGCGTGGGCGCAAGGCAGAGGGCGGCCCGCTGTTCCTTGTTACGGGATGCTCCGGCGAGCTGGGTAATGCTCTGACCACTGGCAGTGTGAGCCAGTCCATCTTCTTTCCCAAAAGCAGGAAAACACAAATGCTTCCCCCCTTGCTCCTGGGAAGAGCAGGACAGGTTTTGTGGCCACGCAGACCCGAGGCGGCATGTAGCTGGCGCTGGTGCTCTTCATTAGCTGTGCGATTAATACGTATCATCCTCCCTGCCAGAAGCTAGCGCTGGCCGGGGGGCAAGGCGGTGGCGGGGGAGCGCTGTTCCCATCAGGGGAAGAAGCGACTGCCTTTGCTCTTACTGGAAGGCACGCGGGTCGGCTTGCTTTTCCCTCTGATAATTTACCAGCCTCAGGCAAAACTGGAACCTTGTGCGCTGAGCTGGGGAACGAGCATGTGTTTGTGCTCGCAACCACGCCATCAAAAGGGGATGCCAAGGGACAGGATGTCTTGCAGGGGGGCGGTGAGATGGGGAATGGCTGACTTGTGGCAGCCCTCTGCGTTGCTTGTAGGGGTCAGCCGGGGTCTTCCTCATGCAAGGTCGTGGCTTAAAGGTGCCTGGGGCCACCTAGGATCTCAGCTTTGACCTAAGCCCAAGAGAAAGGCTCTGGCTGTTGCAGGAAAAGGTTTGCAAGTAAAACAGACGTAGCGGCGTCTGCCTGTGTCTGCAGAGAGCCTGAAACAGCAGCTCCGAGCGGTGGGAATTGTCCCAGCCATCTCCCTGCGGGGCCAGCCAGGCAGCAGCAGAGGCTGGGGAGAGGAGTCTACAGCGCAGACCTGCACCCCCGGCTGAGCGATCGGCCACTCAGCAAGTGTGCACTTCACTGCCAGAAGCACAAGCAAGTGACAGGGGCACAGGGCTGAGGTGACACTGTAAGGTACTGGGCAACTTGGAGGTGCGAGGCAGGTAGGGCATAGGTCTCTGCCACGCTGGCACTGATCTGCATTGCACACACACACACACACACACACACACGTGCAGCGACTCCTGGACACCCTCCAGGGAGAGGCGCAGCCACAGCCTCGAAGCAGCGGGAGTGTTTCCTCCACCTTCCTCGATGATGCCAGGTGTCTGGGGGCTGTTGCCTGCCCTCCCGGGGTTAAAGCTGCACTCACATCTGCCGCTGCGTCTTATCATGTGCAGGGTGGGCCTGGCACCTTTTAGGCGACTTGGGAGCCACGCTGCTCTCATGCTCGCTCTCCTGGTAGCTCCTGGCACGGGGCCTGCCGCGCAGATGGCTCCTCACGGCACTCGGACAGCTGCGCACGCCTGGCGCGCAGCTGTCTGGTAGCGGGAGTGCTAGCCGGCCAGCGGTGACCGAGGCTGCTCTGGCGGGGAGCAGGGTCGCAGCCCTGACAGCAGTGCCCCGAGACAGTCGTTCACTGGCTCTCCCCCAGCCCCGCAGTGCCAGGTGCCAAACCATCGCTCCCAAGCTCTGAGTCACCAGCAGATGCTCTGCCTTTGTCCGTGGTTTGTTTTGGCCCCGGTGGCAGCTGACCGCTCCCTGCCGAGCACCTGCTGGGCCCTTGTTTTGTTGTGATCTCTGCCGGGGCTCCTGGGGGGTGCTAGTGGTGGGGTCCCAAGGGCTGGTCCGGGGTCAGCGCAGGAGAGCGGGAACTGGGAACAAAAAGCCAGACGCCAGGCTCGGGAAGTCCAGTCTCTTGTTACCCGAGGCTGTCGTCTTGAAACCGTGCAGGCACGCAGCCCAGCAACGCCTGCTCTGGCAGCCTGAAACCTTTCTTTGCAATCCAGCCTGGCTTTAGTCACAGCCAGTTTGCCCCCGTTTGTTCTGGGGTCAACATTGTCCTTGTGCTTAAATAGCTCTCCCGTGGTCAGCTGCCCCAGCCTTGCTGCTGTCGGGTTAAATTGGTCAACCTCTCCACTGCTGTCTACATGCACAGAAGCTCGTAAAGAAGAATTTTTCCAACTATTTAATGGGTCTAATAAAAGATATCAGAATTACCCAAAGCACCTTGTCTGCTTGTGTTTTTAGGCCAACATGGCTACAACCTTTACCCTGATACCCAAGTTAGCTCTAATAGTTATAGTTATAATCCAGCTGGACTGGATGCCAGGAGCAGGTAGCAGGGCTATACTAGCATGGGCTAAGAGATCTGGTTTCTCTTCCACGGGGCCAAGGCACAGATGGGATGTGGATCTGGGGCACTGGGCATAAGGCAGCCACTGCAGACTGGACCAGGCGACTGGAGAAGCCAAGGGGATAGCCAGCCTGCTTTAGGAAAGGACCTGGAGGGTTTACTATGCCGCCCAGTGCGACGCCGTGCGGAGATACCCAAGCTGGCTCAGCTCACACTAACCCACGTCCTAGGAGCAACAGGACCACGTGGGTGCAGCGCATCTACCTGTTTTGAGGCTGGGAGCGAGGGGCCCACAAGCTGGGGCTGCACAAACTGAATTTCCCATTGGGCATGTGGGTTACCTACCACGCAGGGTACTGGGAGGATAAGCCCACTGAATGCCGGGAGATGCTCAGAGGCTATCACAGAGGGGGCCTTCACGCACCCAAGAAAAATAAACAGCTAAGGACCCCTGACCCTGGCTGGGCAGCTATACCAGTGCTCCTGACACATCCTCTTTGTCTGGGCTGGGACAGGGGTAATCTGTCATCCACGCTGCTCCAAGAAAGGCCGGCGAGAGTCCATAAATCAAGGCAGTCCAAATAAGCCCCAGGCTGCTGCAAGGGAGGTGACCTGGCCCATACCTGCGTTGTGCACGGGCTGACGAAAGCTTGCACGCTGCGGGGCTCTGACTCCAGTACCTCCCACCTGCACCGAAATCGGGGAGAGAGGAGAAGGGAAGTCTCTTGGCATCGGATGAGGCGTCTATTCAGAGCTCAGTCCTCCCGGGCTTCGTTGAATGTTGCTCTTGGATGGAAGCAAGGGTTAATGGTGAGAGGAGCCTACCCGCGGCTGGGAATGGCTGGCCGAGTCGTTTAGGGGCAGCGGTGAGGTGTGCATGACAAGGCAGCCGCGGTCTGACACGCTGCTAGATGGTTTGTTTTTTCTTTTTCGCGGTGGGCCAATTAAGGAGTGACAGGGCTCACTTGGCTCCAGGAGTGCTGTGAGGGGCCAATCCAGATCATGGGCCTGTCATGCGAGGTGCCAATGCCCCCAGCCTGTTGCGGTCACTGCTAGGTCCTTTTTGTTCTGCTTTCCCTGTCGCCCAAGAAGTGTCGTGGTCCACACTGAGTTGCAGCCTCAAGACTGGCCCCATTTAGGTGCATGTGGGTGGGTGCATAATTAGCTGGTCCAGGGCAAGAAAGGAAATTTGTCTCTGGAGGCTAATGGGGACGTGAGATGGGATAACGCTTGGCCTTGAGGAAGGAGTGGGTGGGGAGGAGGAGAAGGGTGCATCCCGGTGACTCCAGATTTAGAAGCCCTGGTGCCCATCCCCAGCTCCGCCACATGTTCCCCAGGAGGCCTTTAGCGAGTCACAGGGGACAAACGTAGACAGACAGCACTCCACTTATGTCTCTGCAACCCCCTGGCCATGCAACCTGAGCCAAGCCGAGCCCTCAGCCACATGAGACGAGCACGTACCCATCCACTAGGCACTGCAGAGCCCCGGCTGACCTAATAGAGCAGGAAGCTCTGCCGATCTCCATCCATTGAGTGTCCAGGTGACACATGCCAACTCTTACTCTCACTGACAGGTCATACGTGTCCTGATCTTTTTTTCCCAGTAGAGAAATTGCTCAGTCATCACTCACCCAAATTCCAGCGAGGGTGAGATACAGATGAGACTCATGAATTCATCTGGGCAACATCATGAGGGCTCAGTGGAACAGCTGCCTGCAAATCCACAGTGATTCATCCTCGTCACAGCTACCCATTACATTCATAGAGATGGTAGACCGCCTGTGTTTTTTGGGACACCGGCGATTTCACCCCTTCAGAGCTGTTTGTCTTTAGCAGGCACATTGTGTTCCTTTCCGTGCAAATGTATCGCTGGCTTGTGGGGCATTCATTACTCCTGGGTACCGAAGCGTTGGTTGCTATATTGAATTGTCTGAGCAGCAGGATAATGGGCGAAGCTGCCCAGGGAAGTGATGGGATCTCCTTTACAGGAGAGTTTCGAGAAGAGGCTGGGTTGGACGGGAATCGGTCTGGGCTGGTTTATGAACAGCCGAACCTGCACCTGTGCAAGGGGTTGGACAAGGGCTCGTGAGGTCCCTGCCAACCCTCTAGCATCCAGCAGGGTGACTGGCAGGGCACCTATAGCTTTTAAGTGGTTGATGCCGTGTTCAGGAAAGACCTGAACAAACTGTCTCAGTGGGCATGATGCTTTAATGCACACTAGCCTAAGTTAATGCTCATTAAGGGTGTGCATCTACATGTGCACGCTCTTAATACACATTCAAAGCGGCGGATTTAGGTGAAGAGTTAAAGCACATTCATGCATGTGTAAAGCACATTAACACTGTGGGTGTGGACTTTAAGGTCTTAATGCATTAAAGCGCATTACAGCTCTGCGTGTGGACTGATTTGGGACTAACTTGAGTCCATACAGAGGGTTCATGCACTTTAACGCCTGCACTTGTAGATGCCTGCCTAAACCCACTTAATGTGCTTTAAGCTAATGTGCATTAAATTTAGGTGCACTTAATGCATGTGTAGACATGCCCACAGTGTTGTAACTCCTTTAGTCCATGCCTGACAGATGGTGCTGTAGTTGCTTTGTCCCCACCCTTAGTTCAGCTTTAACTTTATCAGGAGGCAAAAGCAGAAGAGATCTAATCCTTGCCTGCCTGCATTATATAGCACACCTTGGGAGCATATCTCTACTAAGCCCACTAGGCATATACTGAAAGCAGATGGGGAGGGGGGGTTTCTGCAGAGATAGATAGATAGATAGATAGATAGATATGCTGGCTAGTAATGAGAAATACTGCAAAAGAGGGGAAAGCACAGACTTTCTTGATAGTGAGACTATCTACAGTGTGAAAGTATCTTCCACGAGAAGCTGAGGCAGTGGAAGACACAGGAGGAAATATTTCCACAGGTCCCCAAGGTGGGGTGGAGTCGCTGGGGCCTTTTGCCCCATTTCTCTCATCCAGCATCCGGACCCGAGGTGGCTGCGGAAGCTGTTACAAACAGCCAACCTATTTACACAGGCAGGAGTTCAACAATTCAGGTGCACACAAGCTGGGATTTCAGGTGGCCTGGCACCGCCACTGCATCTTAAAGGAAATCGTGGCTCATGCTCAGAACATGCCTGCGGGACCGGATCCCCGGATGCCGCCCTGCCTAGTTTCCGGAGCCCCGCGGTGCCTAGGCAGGAAGTAGGTGCTGAGCTGCTCAGCCCGGGGCAGTCCTGGGTGCGAGCAGAAACCAGACTGATGGCCAGAAGCGGGGTATTAGGCTGAGCAAGGAGGCATGTAGTGAGTTGTGTTGTCTCTAGGGTTAGGTGGTGGCTGGAACAGAGGTTCTTTGTATTGTAATTTTGGATGTCTGCTTTAGGCGTCTGTGTCCTCTTCTGCATCTTCCCTTTAGGTACCTAAGCCTCACTGGGAGTCAATAGGATGGAGGTATTTAAGTCAGTTAAAAAGTCATGACATTTTTATTGTACAGCTTCAGGTCTTGATAGATTTTGCACCCGTGGAGCACGTTATCTCCTCGTTAGGCATTAGAGGAGCTGAGCCCTCCTCATGGGTCAGCCACCATTTCCCAGTTGCCTCCTAGGTTCACTTAGCCTCGAAAGGGGCTGGAAAGGGCATTGGCGACGGCCGTGTTGGGAGGATGGGTGCTGCGTGTGTCCATCCTCTGATGGAAAATGTTGGACAGGGTGAAATCTGGTTTTAGCTCTCTGGAAAAAATATTATCATTGGCCAGAAACCCTCCAGGTCACTGGGTCAAATCCAGCCCATGCCAGAAGCTGTGGAGGGAGCTAATTTTGCCCAGTGCCCATCCGCGTGGCATCCAAGCACCACGGCGATACAGGACCCAGCGTGAAGGGAGCAGGTGAGGGCGCTGAGGCCGGCGCTGAGGCCCGCTCCAAGCCCCGCGGCATCCGTACTGGCCAAGGCGCTGGTGGACAAGTCTGATGCAGCACAAACCAGCCTTCCCAGAAGCAATGCGAAGTGGGGGAAACCTTTGCACCGGAAAAACAGATTTTTCATAAGAGCAGCCTTTGTTCTCCTGGGAAAAGGATCCTTTCCTTTTTTATTTTAAGAAACATGAAACCCTAAAATCCCCAACCCCTAAAATATTTCAGTTTGGGGGTTTTCTTCCTTCTGTTTGTCTTTTCGTTCTTCCCTGTCCCTCTTTCTTTTCCAGCAACAAAGTTGGAGGGGGGTATGTCTCCTGAGGACAAAAAATGGAGGGAAGCCAGTAATATTTTCAGTTCCCTTTTTTATCCAAAAATTAAACCTGAAGGGGGAAAAAACAGACATTTTCAAAATTCCTCGGGGGGAAAAAAACAAACTTGTTTTGAGCAGCTGCGCTGGCAGCCTCCACGAGCAAGGACATGGCTTGCATGGGCGGTGGGGGACAAGGTGGTCTGGGGTGGGGGCAGGAGGGTGGTGCAGCCCTGGGAAGGTGGCAGGTGGTGCCTGTGCCAATCAACACAGCCTGGCATGCTCCAGGACTGTCAGTTCATCCCCTTCCACTCCTCGGCAAGCCGTGTATTTTTAAGCAAGTTCTGTAAAATAGCCAAACACCCGCAGGATCTTGGGCGTCAGCCCGTCAGCCCCCAATCGCAAGCAGAGGCTCCAAAGAGCTGCTGGCTGAGCGGATCCAAGGACGTCTCTGGCATCTCAGCCAGGGCAGCACATGCCCCTGGATGATCAGGAAGGAGCCCATGCGCCGCCCACGCCAGGCAGCATTGCACAATGTGCCGGGGGGCATTCCTGGGCGCGCCTGTGAGCGTTCACACACGTGGCGGGTGCGGGGCATGACTTCCCAGCCAGATGCTGATCCCGACCGGCTCCCCCTGTGCCCTGGTCAATGAGAGAGACAGAGCACTGGTGAGGGGCATCTTCTGGGATGGGCTTGGACCAAGGCAGGGGCTTCAGCCCAGGCCTCCTCCATCCCAAGGGAGTGCCTGACCTCCAGCTGTGGGTGCAACGGGGCAGGCCCCTCTAATCAGCAGCCAATTCAAATTTTGCCTTAAGCTACCCCAGCCATGAGGCCCAAAGCAGTTGGCAAGCTCTGGCCATGCCCCTGGTGCAGTGGGCCCTGCAGCTGAGGAAGGCAGGGGCAACTCAGAGACTCCTGCTGAGGTCTGAACGTGAGAGAAGTCTCCAAGCAAGTCCACGGGCATCGGGGTGGGGGAGGTTCGTGTCTGCCCATCAGTGCAAACAAGGGTGCCCAGAGCTCTTCACCATCTGCACACTCAGGGGTCAACGGGGTGTAGCTTTTGGGGGTCTCGGCACCTGCCTGGCCCGGGCTGCGAGGGTGCATCTGAAATGCATGGGACCTGCCCAGTTCGGGATGGTGGACACAGCCGGAGCCACATCCAGGTGGGGATGCACAGGCAGCAGCTAGGAAGCCCAGACGCAGTGATCCTCCAGGCCTAAGAGCCTGCAGGGTAGGGCTGTGCTACCCAGGCTGCCCAAGGGGATCCCCACGGTGGGAAAGAGGTGGAAGAGAGCATGGCCTGTCTATTGGGAGAAGGCCCCGGACATGCTCCGCACCGCAAGTCTGCACAGGAGTCACGCAGAGAGAGAGCTTCTCCGGGGCACCGGCCTGATGTCGGCTCATGTGGAGCCACCTCTGTGCGGGGCCAGGATGGGCCGAAGCTGCAAGTGGCCTCTCAGAGGCACAGCTCCATGCCAGTTTTCGCTATTTTATTGAGAGTCGTATGCTGCCAGCGCCCGGGGAAAGCTCCAGCGCCTGGAGTCAGGGCAGCAAGCGAGGAGCTTGGCTTGGATTCCTCACTGAGGAAAGTTGCAAACAAGGCACAAGCCCCCCCCCAGGCAAATAAGGGGGGAGCCCCCAACCAGAACCAAGCCATCCTCCCCCACACAAGCCCTGAAGTCAATCTCATGTTCGGTTTTGGAGCCTGCCTCTGCCCCTGGGGTGGTAGCATGCTAAGCCATTGGCAGAGCCGCCAGCACGGAGCCTCTCCCCGCACTCTCTGCCTTGGGGCCAACCTTGCTAAGGGTCTTCGGGGCTCTGCGCCCTCGGTGTCGCCATGCTGTGCTCCCCTTTGGACCCCGAGGAGCCCGTATGGCCCGAAGCTTCATCACCTCCGGCCCACAGCTCCGGCACACGGTGCCTCTGGCTCGCGGAGCCGGCCGCGCCAGCCACGTGGAAGCGTTGCTACCGCCTAGAAGTGCTTCACACATGTTTACAGAAGAGGAGAGGGGAAAAAAAAAATCCCTCATGCCTCTGCCAAAAGCACACACACACACGATCCCTGCCAAATTGTCAGGAGGCGCGCTGCCAGCAGCTGGCCTGGCATCCCTCCTGCTCTACCTGCTTAACCCCTGCCGGTAACCACCTTGTTGGGAGCACTTGCAGGGATAAGCCTTGAGGCAGGAGGGCCCGGGGGTGCTGGGGTCTCTGGAGAGCTGGGGTTGGTCCCTCTGACACCCACCGAGCCAGGAGCTTGCCCCTGAGTCTTGTGCCCAGCTCAGCCTTGGGCAAATCTCACCACTTCTATTTCCCTCTCCCCCACTTCACCTGTCTTATCCGATGGACGTCCCGCGCAGGAGGGGCTGGCTCACGGACTCGCAGCGAGGCGGGGCTGCAAGGGACCTCCCGAGGTCGCATCTGGTCCCACCCCTGCCTGAGGCAGGATCAGCCCCGTCCAAGCCCTCCCAGACAAATCCAGAATCTGAACTCTACATAAAATACCATCAACCCTGACACAGCACTAGACAACACACCTGAACCTGCTGCAGGCACAGCAAGGGCAGCACAGCAGCCAAGGTCCTGCTTGTATAAAAGGTTGTCGATATATGTTCGAGAGAGCCCAGGTAGAGCCCCCTGTTACACAGGAAGGCAACCCCCCCCACCACCAATCCGACCATGGGGGGAAATTCCTTCCTGACCCCAAATGCAGCATCCGTCTAACCCTAAGCACAGACACAAGACCCTCTAGCCAGGAAACTCTGGCTTTGGTCCCAGCAGGAGCATTGGCACAGTCTAGCCACCACCCCCAGCCTGGGCTGTGGCCAACACTCACTGCCTCTCACTGGGAGCATCTACACATTCATTAACATGCTGTAATTAAGCCACAGTAAGTTTAGTACCCAGGGCTGGATTAACGCGTAGGCAAACTAGGCACAGGCCTAGGGCCCTTCCCTCCGTGGCGGTGGTGTGAATGGCCCCATCCACCTCCCTTCCCTTCCCCTGCCCTCCGCCGGCCTCAGCACCATGGCGGCTGCTTCCTGGTGGCAGCTCCAAGCCCCGCTCCCCGCAGGTGGCAGCACCAGGGTGGGGAGAGCAGGGTTTCGACTGGCCTCGGGGCCCACAAGTTTGTTTGCCTGGAGCCCACTATAGAGTTAATCTGGCCTTGTTAATACCTGTAATGACAGGTACTACCTTAAAGTGCCGTAATCGGCACTACTGCACATTAGCACAGATGAACGTGTTTTTAGTGACGTTACTGCACAGTAGACTAAATCTGTGCATAAGCATAGGCTTTGCCTGCCACACTAATGCACAGTAGAATTAATCTTTTGTGCATGAAGTATCTGGTGTAGACATGCCCCCCTATGTATCTGTACAGCACCGAACACAAGAGGAGCCCCCACCTCAGCCGACCTTTGGCTGGGCCCTCAGCAAGATTTGAACCTATGCTGTCTGGCACGAGGCTGTTCGTCCATCCCTTGAGCCTCCATTTTCAATGTGAGGATGCAGATGGAGAGCAGGTCTCTGACCCTTTAGGCCCCTCGGGGATGAGGATCAAGATGTCGAAGTGACTCTGGTGCTACCGGGAATCCAGGGCAGTGCGAGGAGTGCTGGTGGGGTGCTCCTTCCTCAGCCTTTCTTGCTTTTCTCAGGCTGGAGAGATGAGAGGTGCCCTCAGTCCCGACCCCGTGGAAGGAGACTGGATGACATAAGAGCCTGGTTTATGCAGTGTAGGTCCTCGTCCAGGAGGGACAGATGCTGGAAGAAGGCCTTTCCGGCTCCCGGAGGATCTTTTCTGGCTCCCTGAGGATCTTTAAGTAGTCCGTGCCAGGCCAACAAGCCCTGCGGTCGGTCTTCATGGCTATAACATTGCTACAGCTGAGGAAAAGGAGGGTCTTTCATTCACTGCTGTCACCTGGAGCTGAGGTGGGACATTGTACCACCTCCATCCGGGGTCTTCTGCCTCCCTCTAAAATAATCCATTGGCAAGGCACCACCATCCTTGAAGGCTGTGCAGGGGAAGAGATGCTTTCGGGCCAGAGCGCTGAAGGCAGAGGAGAGCAGGGGGCCGTCGTGGTCCCCGAGCTCCCCCAGCAATGATGGAGAAGCGTCAGCCTCCCCTCACCCACCATGATGTGTTTTCCTTTCTGAAGCCATTATCCTCTGTGCAACCTTGGATATCTGGGCTGTCGAACTCCTGTGGTTTCCTAACACTGCACAGGCTGGTCCAGGAACTTGTTCCCCTCTTGCTCCCTCTCGTCCCGGGGCTCTGCAGCCCATGCCCATGATCATTATTGCTTTGTTTTTCCTGCCTTGTGCCTTTCCCAGAGAATTTCACCACGACCCTCTTCGGTCCTGCCTTGCCTTTCGCTGGCACCGTAAATCCCTTTGACACATCCAGTGCCAGACGGTTGCGCTGTTGAAACGCCTGTGCAAACCAAAAGCTGTCTATAAAGTACAAAAAAAGAAAAAAAAAAGCTTCAGAAACAACCACACACCTCGAGCGCAGTGCCAACGGCTGGAACGGGGCACGGCAGCGCAGCGAAACAGCTTGGCTTCAGCACCGGGAGCTCAGACCAGCATTCACATGGCTCATTCGGTGGGCCAGCAGTTGCATTCGTGGACCTACGGGCTCGCCCCTGCCTCCCTAGAGCTCCCAGGGCCATAGGGAGCCTCATCTTGGATTTCACCCGAAAAGACTCAGCCCCCAGGCAGGCCGGCCGCGCAGAGATTGCAGAGGTCTGAAGGCCAGAGGAGCATCCTGGCAGATTTCTGGGCAGACCAGGCCAACCATTTCACCAAGGTAGGATCACAGAAAAATTGGTCTGGAGGTCACAGCTAGGCCAGCCCCCTGCCTGCAGCAGGATCAGCCCTATCTGAACGGTCCGATGAAGGTGTTCGTTTAAGTTATTCCTCAAATAATCAACCCTACCGCACAACTACAAGTCGTGTCGCCCAGAACCACCAAGAGCACCCTGGCCTGCCACAGGGAAAGCAAGGGGACGAGGGCTGTCCACGTACCGCCACGGCAAGGGGTGCTAGAGATCCAAGGAAGAGGGCCAACCCTCTCCCCCACTACCAGGGAAGGCAAACGACTGCCCTCCCCAGCGTGTATCACGGGCAGTGGGGCTGGAAGGGAGCTACATCTAGTCCAACCCACGGCCCGCGGCAGGATCAGCCCTGTCCAAATGACCCTATACAAATCCATAATCTAACTCTTAGTAAAACTACCGTCAGCCCTGACACAACACACGACAAATAATGTGTTAACGACTATCGCTGCTGGGATATTGCTCCTTCTTTCTAATTTGATTGTGTGTCGTTGCAACGTCAAACCATGGGATCGTGCTCTGCCTTTAAAGAGCCCCTTGGAAAAACGCAGGACTGGAAAGGCCTCCCGCAGCATGAAATCCAGGCCTCCGGGAGCCATTTGCTCAAAAGTGTCCACAAAAACATCAGTTTCTGCCACCCTCGCATGCCCCAGCCACAACGGGCCTGGTAAAAAGGCCATCAAGCATGCACAGAGGACAGCAAGGAAGAGAGGCGCACCACCAACATGGAACTGAAGTCAAATATGAACCTAGGAGTTAGATGAACAAGTAAGAACTCCAATGACCCTTCCCAGGTTCCCCGGGGGAAATACCTTCCCAGCCCCAGACGTGATGATGGGTTGCTCCCTGGGCATATGAGCAAGGCCCACCAACAGACTCCTGAGAGGTCTCCCAGCACCATGCTGCAGTACCCACACACCCACATCATTTCTTCACCTCCAGCCGCAGCGTGTGTCCAACAATTCAGAGCAAGGCAGAAAAAAATCAGAAGCCAAATAATTCATTTAAAGGAGAGAAAGAAAATATTCTTCCTGGCTCCAGCTGGCAGCCAGTAAAGCCTCACAGTGTGGGATTAATAAAATATACAGCACCCGAAAGCACGCGCTGTAAAACAACTTGCACTTTAAGAAGGGGAGGAGGGTGGATCCAGGAAACTATAGGCCGGTCAGTTTGACCTCAATACCAGGTAAAATTTTGGAAAACAATTATCAAGAAGTCCATTTGTGAGAGACTGGCAGAAGGCGTGATGCTGAAGGGTGGCCAACATGGTTTCACTGTGAGCAGGTCATGTCTGGCCAACCTTGTCCCCTTCTATGATCAAGTAATGAACCACTTAGACGTGGCAGATGCAGTTTCATAGCTGCTCGGGTCGGAAGGGACCTGAGCAGATTCATAGATTCATAGATGCTAGGGTCGGAAGGGACCTCAATAGATCATCGAGTCCGACCCCCTGCATAAGCAGG
>NW_017728906.1:203305044-203311973 GCF_001723895.1 Crocodylus porosus | reverse complement strand
CTCCCCGGTGGGGGTGCACACCTCCTGGGTTCGTTGGAGGTCCTGCATTTGGGCTAGGGACCCACGTGAGCGGTCAGACCTGGCTGACTGCTCTTCCCAGCAGATGTCTGGAAAGTTCAGGTCACCCATGATGACCACGTCCTTTGACCTAACGACCTCTGGGAACTGACTGAAGAATTCCTGGTCGAGCTCTTCCCCGTGGCCGGGAGGTCTGTAGCAGACCCCCACCGTTAAGTCTCTTTCTCCTCGACTGCCTTGTATCCTGACCCAGAGCACTTCCATGTGCCCCTCTTCTGACCCTGTGCTACCTGGTGAGGATGGGTATTCCTCCTTGATGTAGAGTGCCACCCCCCGCCTTTCCTCCCTGTCCTGTCCCTCCTGTACAGCTGATAGCCCTTCACATTCACCGCCTGTCCTGTGTTGGGTCCCACCACGTTTCGGTGAGCCCCACTATGGTCGGGTTGGTGTTGGCTAGCAGGAGGGTGAGTGCCGAACTGGAGGAGCTGGTACTGCTTTGTTACAAGCAGCCCTGGTTCGGGAGGTGACCGTCTGTCACTCTGCAGAGGAGGGCACTTCCCGGGGTGCTTCTTCCTTGGGTGTGTGGCCCTGCCGGGAAAGGAAATAGCCACCAATTTCATCCTCCGCCTCCCTGATCCCCCTCAGCCTGCTAACCTCCTCCTGGAGCTCCCTCACCTGTGCCTCCAGGGCCCTAAGGCGGGTGCCTGCAGGACAGGTGTGGGGGTTCCCAATCCCTGCCCCCTGGGCCTTGCTGGGCACCCCCCACAGGCCAGGGGATGGGGGGATGCCAGCCCCCCCATGGGCTCTGTCTGGACGGAGGCCTCAGACAAGCCCTGGGGAGGCTGCGCCCGCCCTGGCAGCACTCCTTGTCGACACCATTGTAGGAGCTGCTGCTTGTTTATGGCTTAGTGCAGTGCCTTCGCCCCACACTGGCAGGAGTCTCCCTCCTGGCCCTTCCTGCTTGCCTGCCAGCGCAAACGCCGACGCAAAGGCTGGCACACTCTTACAGAGAGCACCTGTTTGCGCGCTCTGTTCATGCGGCGCGGCTCACGAGCGCAGCTCCCTGCCGGCTCAGCTAAGAGTGATCCAGGGGACTTCCCCTCCGGATCCGGCTCTGCTGCATCTGGTCCCTCTGCCCACTTACCTTAGGGGGATCAGCTGCTGCTGCCTCCGCTGCTGGCTCTGCTGCTGCTGCATCCGCCTCCTCTTCAGGTCAGGTAAGGGGGCACACGTGCATGCGGGACACACGTGTGCCTGGATCCCTCCTCTGCTCCCTGCTCCTAGCTCCTGCATTGATGCTGTAGTGGGTCAGTAGGGGGCACTCCTGCGCTGAGTCCCACCTCACTGCACCCAACCACCTACCAGGCTCCAAGCACCTCTTTGGGGTGCCTCACGTCCAGCCAAGCCCCTTTCCAGAGCACACCTGCAAGCCTGGGGTCACCACCACCACCACCCAGGGGATCTGGTCTGTCTTTGGCCCCCTGGAGTACACGGGCCTTATAGACCTTGAGGGTGTTTCACCCACTGCAAAAACTTGGGGTATCTCCTTTAGTTTGAAGCTCAAAAAGTAGCTTCCCTTAGTCAAGCGGACACAAAGGCATGCCTCTCCCAACAAGTCCACCACACTTGGTATAGCAAGGACATTATTGGTTACAGTGGGAAGGTTTAGGGAAGGGTTCAGGATAGAGAAGTATTACAGAGTAACCCTAGAGCAAATAGTATGGCTAGGTAGCCTTTGATCACACATCTGCTTTACTACTAGCTATATATCTTGATAGGTTTCAGCAGTTTACTCACTTCGGCATCTTGAGAGGGAGAGAGCGAGAGCTGCAGATGCTTCAGCTCCTGTGTGTCTTCTTCGTGGCTGCTCTGCCCCATCTCCTGGGCAGCCTTAGCCTATATAGACCTTTTGACATCACCTTTGGGGGTCCAATGAAGGCCATGTGTATTGGGTGTTAACCAATTAATTTAAAAAGCATCACTGGTCATCTTAGAAAGTAACATCTCTCTAGCCCCGGCCTCTCTGCCATGAGGTCACTGCCCAAACAATGAGGTCAGGGTAACCTGGGGCAGCCAGGTTGACAGACAGGTGAGAGAACTAGTCATATGACCTGAAGAGGCGGGAAAACTGACAAAAGGAGGTCCAGGTCCCCCCTTCCTCAGAAATGTCTCCAGCCTAGGTCACCTGCCTTCAGACAGGTAGGCAGAGTTGACAGACAGGTAAGGAGACAATGACAAAGAAAAAGAAACTGGTAGAAGGGACATGGAGGAGGCTGGAATGGAAATCCTTCGTAGATGCCACATACTTCCATGTTTAAAAGGTCTCCCAGGATGCTGTTATAGAAAAACTGGGGACTCACGGGCTTACAGAGTCAACTTTTCTAGACTCAAGGCACCTCTTCAGAAATCACCAGCTCCAAGCTTTCACTCATTTTTTGACTGCACAAAAATAATACAGCAATGGTTGTATTGAAAGACCACAACAGGTTAGCACATTTCTGACACTGTGGATTCCTATTTGAAAACTTTGGGTTTTATCTTGTGAATTGTGTGTAGGTGTTTGCACATCTAACAGTGCTAATACTGCCCTGTGGCACCCTGAAAAGGATTTCACGGTACCCCCAAATGCTGCAGCACCGAAATGAATGATTCCACTGCAAAATCAAATGAATGATTTTAATAATGATCTGGATACATGGGGTCTAACTGGCCTACGGTTGAGAATCATGGGTATAGATCTAGATCCACATATTGATATGTGTGTGTGTGGATACATATATATAAATAACAGCAGTAATAATGGTTGGATAGTGGAGCAAACAGTCCATAAATACAAGTGGGAATTTAAATCTCTTTGCAAAATTGCCATGAACATTGGTATGAGCCACATCTTCTTCAGGCCTGAGGCCCGTAGCTGAAATTTGTTTTAATGAGCAACTGAATCTGTTGTGTGACATAACAAGATTCACACGTGACCCAGAGGAAGTGGTTGGAAGCAGAAGTGCTAGAAGAGGCCATCAGGGTCCAGCGCCAGCAGCACGTGTCTTCAGCCACCCCTTGAACGGCAGAAGGAACGAGCGGCGGAGAGCGGGCGTGCAGCTCGCAAGTGATTCGTGGGCCGAACCTCATTCCCGCAAACGCTGTGGGACATAACAAACTGGTCAACCCAAGCTCACAGCTCAGTGGCAAACAGAAAAGGGAGTGAAGTTGGATTAGCCCTGCACTGTGACACCCATTTCCTGGACAAACCTGTTGGATGTGTCTTCCTTTCTAGCCACAGTCACCCTGCACTGGACGGCAATTCCCCGTGCTTTCCGCTAAGGCCTGTGCAACCCCTTAGGAGGAGGGCTCGGACACAAGGTCAGCACTGTGGCAGCGGCAAGTCCCAGCTGGGCTGTTCCTAAGCACACCTCCATCAATGCTTAGCCCCTGGAAATCCACCCACCGAGCTGCACCGAGGTGCCCCATGGGCTACTTTGGGAGGCTAAGATCTTGAGAGCAACCTTGCTCGAGGCTCGGAGCGGATCAGCAGGACTGTCGTAATGCTGTGGCATAGACAAGTGTCGTTCTGGGCCGAGGGAGAAGGGGACACCTAGAGATTAAGGGCTCTGGAGCCTGCTCACAGTCTGTGCCCTTCCACCCAGGGTGGGTGGTGTCAGCTCCCTCCTTCCTGTGCTCCTCCCCTGCCTGACCAGCCCCCCATCACCCAATCGCCTGGCACTGCTGCCCCTGCTGTCTCTCCTCTGAGCAAGGCGCACTATGAGGAACGGCTCAAATGCACCGAGGAATCGATTTGCCGCGGTCCGTGTCGCAGATGGCACCAGCATGAGGTCACGCTCCTGGAACGTGGGATCCAAGCACTCCCGAACCGATTACGCCGGGGGCTCAGCAAAGGGTTTCAACTTTCCTTGCAGCGTCGGGAGCAAAAGAGGTGCCAGGAGATAGAAAGCCACTGAGCTGGGCTCAAATAACAGCACTGGGGCACCTGAAAGCCTCCCACAGAGCCAGTACCAAAGTGCCTGGGGCTCTACATCTCCTTCCTCCCATCTATTCTCTCCTTCTCGTTTTCCCGTGTCCCTTCTCCTTCTTGCCTCCACTTCTCCCCCCTCTTTTCTATCCCCCTGGGCTGGGACTTAGTTGCAGCTCCAGAAAAGCCCTGATTGAAGCAGGAATAAGCTGCCTTGGCTTATGTGCTGCTTAGAGGGGAGAAACTGCAGGCACACAGGCAGTTCTCACACATCAGCAGGTCTGTGGCAAGCCCCTCCTTAGAAATCATGGAAAAGCAGGGCTGGAAGGGGACCTCCAAGGGTCACATCTAGTCCAACCCCCTGCCTGAGGCAGGATCAGCCCTTTCCTAACCATCCTGTCCAAACCATCCAAACCAGCCCTGCCCAAACCATCCAGATCCGTTGTCTAACCTCTTCACGAAACTGCCGTCAACCCTGACACAACAAGAGACATCACACCCAAACCTGCCACAGGTAAAGCAGAGGCCATAGCAGCCAACGTCCTGCTAAGAGGATGCTATTACATGCTCGAGAGATCCCAAGTAGAGGCCATGCCCTCGTTACAGAGGAAGGCAACCCCCTCCCCCCTCCCCCATCCGTCCCAATCTGAGCAGGGGGTCAAATTCCTTTCTGACCCCAAGTGTTGCATCAGTCTGACCCTGAGCAGACGGGCAAGACCCTCTAGCCAGGACCCTGGGTTTGGACCCAGCCAGAGGATTGGCACAGCCCAGTCAAAATCCCCATGTTGACTCTTTTTGCCCATGCCCCAAAGCCAGTATGAGGGAGGTTATTATCTTGCCTGACGCATTGAAATTAAAGCATGCTGTGGAGTGGGGTGCTAACAGTAATCATTTCAAGACACTCCCTAATGTAGAGGATGCTTGTATTTGGGACATGGGCCCTCAATTAAGTAGCTGCTAGTTAGAGCCAGAAAGGGTCCACAGAGGTTGCACTTTGCTCTGTGATTAAAGTTTGCTGTTCTTCTCATTCTTCTATGCCAATATTCATTGCACCTAGCAATTGCTATACAGAGAAGGCAAGCGTCCATTCTTTCTCAGCCCTATTCCCCCCCGGGGGCACCTCATAAGAGCTAAAATGAGAACAGATTTAAATAAAATGGTGCAGCGTTTCCCAAGTATAACTCATCTGCCACGGCAGCAGCACGGCAGCGATGGTACAGCTCCCCTGGTCCTGGCCTGAAGCCTGTTGCAGGGCATTTCAGGTTCTTCTTTCAGTCGGTGCGCAGGTGAGCGTGAGGGCTGGGGCGGATGAACGTTAGCGTTCTCAGGTCTATGACTCCCGCAAACCCAGCTCCATGGCTCCTTCCAGCCCTGTGCCCTTCGTCCTGCCTATAGTCAACCTGCAGGTGTCACCACCACAGGAAGGTATCCACAGGGAAAAAGCAAATGAATGATTTTAATAATAAGCCGGATACATGGGATCTAGCTGGCCTATGGTGCTACCCACAGAGCGGCGCATCTATCACCTATGCTAACAGCATGCACCTTCATCTCCCTTCGGCAGCTCTAGCATGGACAGGGGTTTATGAGCTGATGACTGGGGGGGATATAACGGAGCTGAATTCTTTGCTGATGTCTGGAGGCCGATGCAGCCGTCCTGGGCTCAGCCTCTATTGATAGCCCCGCCAAGGGCATTGTTGCACAAAGGTCTTGGCTTGGCTCAGCGAGCAGGAGTGAATCCCATCCTGTGTGATTTTGACACAGCCCAGTGCTCTGGCCCCCAACCACTGGCTGCCACTGCGTACTTGGGAGACGCTCAGCCTGGAAGCGACAGCCCGGGGGGCCTGGCAATGGCTCAGCCTTGCTGCCTCTCGACACGGCATTTAAAGAAAGCACTGCACTTCTCCCGTGGCACAAAAGGACTTCTCCGGTGGAGTCCATGTGCCAAGAACCAGACTTCCAAGAATTAAGTGTAAGCGAGGTTATGATAATTTGAGCAATAAAACGGTTTCACAACAGTCGCAGCCTCTCCTTTCCGAGGAATGCGTCTGTGCTCGGGCTAATAATCCCACCATGGGACCAGGTTTCCATTCGCAGGCTCTGGTTTTTCCGGCTTGCTGGGGAATCCATTGCACTTGGCCAACCCACCTTTTCTAACTGGGTCTGTTCAGAAAACAGGTTATGGGTTTCTACCGGTGATTGCTGGGGAAGAGCCTTTTGCAAGAGGCCTAATTCCAGCAGCTCCACTTTGCTAGCAAACATAGTGGCTGGGTCCAGTCTTGGAAACCAGTGCTGGGCAAGGACGATAATATAACTAAGGTGACAAAGCCTTGATGAAAAAAGAAAAGTGGCCCAGCATTGCTTTCAACCCCTGGGGGGGCAATGACACACAGGGGAAGGAGCCCTTTGCTGTTGCCTATGGGTGAGCAGGGGGAGAAAACTGAACCAGCCCGTCAATCTACAGGACCCTCCTGGAGCTCGTCCACTGGTGACGTGCTGCCTACAGCCTAATAGCTTTGAGCTCCCCTCTCCAACTGTTGTAGGTGATTTCCAAACAGGGATGATTTCTTGTTGGGCAGCACAGCACCGGGCCCATCTTGGACAGCACCAGAAAACATAATTCATAGATTTCATAGACGTTAGGGCTGGAAAGGACCCCAAAAGATCATTGAGTCCAGCCCCCTGCCCCAGGGGCAGGAAGTCAGCAGGGATCACAGGATCCCAGCAAGATAAGCATCCAAACGTGTCTTGAAGATGTTGAAAGTGGGTGTTTGAACCGCCTCTGGCAGCAGTCTATTCCAGACCTTGGGGGCTCGGACAGTGAAGAAGTTTTTCCTTATGTCCGGCCTGAATCGGTCATGGTGGAGTTTGTGACCATTCGACCTCGTCATCCCTTGGGGCGCTCTGCTGAACAAACGTTCCCCCAGATCCTGGTGGTCACCCC
>NW_017728906.1:203293151-203304635 GCF_001723895.1 Crocodylus porosus | reverse complement strand
TGATGAAGATGTTAAATAGTATAGGCCCTAGGACAGAGGCTTGTGGGACCCCACTAGTCACAGCACACCAAGATGATTGACTCCCGCCAGCCACCACCCTCTGGGTCCTGCCGCGGAGCCAGGTCCCCAGCCAGCAGATCGTGGTGACGTCAAGGCCGCAGTTGGCCAGTTTCACTAAGAGGTGATCATGGGATACCAGATCGAAGGCTTTTTTAAAGTCAAGAAATACAATATGGATCTCTTCCCCCTTGTACAGGTGATGGGTCACCTGGTCATAAAAGGAAATGAGATTGGTCAGGCAAGACCTACCCACAACAAACCTGTGCTGGCTATCCCTCAGGATATTGCCGTCAGCTAGTCTGCTAGGGTTGGCCTCTTTGATAATCTTTTCCAGGACCTTACCCAGCATAGAGGTCAGGTTGATGCACCTGTAGTTTGCCAGATCTACTTTCCTCCCTTTCTTGAAGATCGGCATCACATTGGCCTTCTTCCAATCACCGGGCACTTCACCAGAGCGCCAGGAGCTCTCGATGATCCATGCCGGGGCTGGGCTATGATGCTCGCCAGCTCCCTGAGTGGCCTTGGGTGTAATCCATCAGGGCCGGCTGACTTAAAGGTGTCCACCCTGTCGAGGTGATCCTTCATGAGGTCAGCTTTGATGGAGGGCAAGGAATCTCCCTCACTCGGGCCTCTCTGACCCACAGTGGGCAGGGCCGTCCCATGGGACTGGTGAAAAACTGACACAAAGTACCCATTTAGCAATTTGGCCTTTTCCTGGGCATCAGTTGTCAGTTCTCCCATGTGGTTCAGAAGGGGCCAATGTTGCCCTTGCTTTTCCTCTGGCTCCCCACATATCTACAAAAGGACTTTTTATTGTCTTTGATAGTTGTAGCTGGCTGGAGTTCTGTCGCAGCCTTGGCTTTCCTGGTTTGTTCTCTGCAAGTCTGGACTAATGCAGAGTATTCCTCCTTGGTGGCGGTTCCAGTCCTCCATCCTTTATAGGTCCTCCTTTTAAGACGCAGGAGGTCTGCCAGTTTGCTGGAGAGCCAAGGGGGCTGCTGTGCCCTCCTGCTGCCTTTCCTCCGAGACGGGATGGACTTTGCTTGCGCATCCAGGATGGGTCCCTTGAGGAGCAACCACTCATCCTGAACTCCCCTCTCCATTGGGTTGTGGCCTTTTAGGGCCTCTCTGACAAGTCTCCTTAGCTTGTCAAAGTCAGCTTTCCTGAAGTCGAGGATGTCTGTACAACAGACTGATTTGCCAGCCTTACAGCAGATGGTGAAGGTGATCAGTTCATGGTCACTGTCACCCAGCCTCCCTTTGATTGTTAGGTTGCCAATTAGGTCATCCCCAGTTGCCAGTACGAGCTCGAGCAGCGCTTTACCTCTTGTTGGCCCGCAGACTTCCTGCATCAGATGGAAGTCATCCACACGTGAGAGAAAGCTTTGTGATGCTCAGATTTGGCCG
Organism: Crocodylus porosus; assembly: GCF_001723895.1. NCBI lineage: Eukaryota > Metazoa > Chordata > Crocodylia > Crocodylidae > Crocodylus > Crocodylus porosus. The sequence continues at coordinate 203,303,168 of NW_017728906.1, read as the reverse complement.
AGCGCTTCTCCCACAAGATGTCTGGGTAGTTAAAGTCTCCCATGACAACCGTAAACCGGGATTGTGCGGCCTCAGCCAATTTCCTGGTGAACTCCTGGTCAAGGTCTTGACTCAGGGTAGGGGGTCTGTAGTAGACCCCCACCATAGTATCCCCTGCACCGTGTTCACCACAGATTTTAACCCAGAGGGTCTCAAGTCGTCCACCCTGGGTGCCAATGTCAGCTTGCAGGGACACATAGTTTTCCTTGACATAGAGAGCTACACCCCCGCCCCTTTTATCCACTTGATCCCTCCTGTACAGGGTATAGCCCTCTATACCCGTGGTCCAGTCATGGGTGGAGTCCCACCAGGTCTCCGTTATTCCAATGACATCGTAGTTATTTGCATTTAGGAGGAGAACAAGTTCCTCTTGTTTATTCCCCAGGCTCCTCGCATTTGTGTATAGACATGTAAGTGTCCCCTTTGGGGCTCTTGCCATGCCTACATTTGTACCAGGGCTGGAGTGGGATCCCTTATGTGCCTTGGCCTGCTGGCTTTGCCGGAGACTGGGAGGATCGATGAGAACACCACCTGTGCCCCCAGACCCTTTAGCCCCACTCCCAAATCCCCGTAGCGCCTCATGACCCGGCTGGGAGCGCTGGGAGCCGTGTCATTGGTGCCCACATGGATGAGGAGCATGGGATAGTGGCCTGTGGGCTGGAGGAACTTTAGGATCTTCTCCCAAATTCATTGGGGTGGCCCAACTGGCTTTCTATCTTCTCCTCTTTGGCCAAGATACTCAAGATGACTTACCTGGACAAAACTGGGCATGGCCCTGAAATAAAATTTGGCATTTGCCTTAACGTTATGGTAGAGATAAAGCAAAGCAAACCTTTGTTCATGAGGAAAAGAAAGCTTTCCCCTCCCATTGTATGTTTGATAGGTTGCTTTCTAGAAGTCAGGCTCCGGAGGACAATGGGCTACTACGGCTATCAGCAAAAGCTACTGCATCCAAGTGGGTTGGATCCCTCTCTCTGTAGCAGCACTTATTGCTCAGGGTCAAGTGGAAAGTCTCTCAGTAATTGCTGAGTTACCATCGCTCATCCTGGTTGTGATGCAGCAAAAGTACTCAGCACAGACCACCCTGGGTAGAAACTCTCCACCGCCAATTCACCTGTGTTTAACTGAGCAAACATGGACCCTGAGTCTGCCGTACACAATAATGTCTGGGCCTGTAGCAAGTTCACCCCAAAAGATCCAAAGGCATCGACGCCCGGTGGTTTTTGAAGAATCCAGATCTCCGTTTCTATCCCCTGATGGGACTCGTACACCATCTGCTCCGACCTCCTGCCCCTCAAAGGCCCTTCAGTTTCCTCCCAGTGACCCCTGACGTGCACCCAAATCATTATAGCTGCCACACATCTCTCTGAGAGCAGAACTTGACGCTGTGCTTCGCTTGCTGGGCCTGGCTTCCTGTAACCAAAGACCCAGCGAAGGAGATCTTGGATCTTCATAACTTGCATAACTTTATCCCATCTACATAGTTGGCTATCCCACCTACATAATTATCCCACCTACATAGTTACACATAACTTCCATAACTCGATCCCATCTACATAGTTAGGCATAACTTCATCCCAGCTACATAGTTGGTCCTATAAAAGAGATCACCCAAGGAAATCCTTGCCTCTCACTCATTTAAAGTAAATGTACCTTGAGGATGACTGCATGTGACCTTCTTCTGGGGCTTTGTGAAGCTTTTGTGGGAGATTAGCTCAGAAGTAGCAATGAATTGTCTTGCCTCCAGCTGTCTGGTGCCTCCGGCCATCGGGGCCAACACCCATCATGTTCCCCTAAATGCCAGGGGCCGACACTGCATGCAAACTTCATGGAAGTCAAAGAGATCTGATCACTCAACCGCTCAGTATTCCTGATGGATCTACAGCACCTGACAGAATAAAGATCTAGGCTCGGTTTGCACCTGAGCACTGCTGGGAGACATGTCAGTAATAAAGGATACACCATAACACACAAATCCCTGTTGCACAGGAGCGTTAACAAGGATGTGAGGTCAAGAGCTCCAGTGTTAGCGAATGCCAGAAATAAGGTTAACCAGGAAGAATTTATCCACTGGTATATTTAAGCCTTGCTGCAAACCCTCTTCTTTCTGTAAAGGGAGGTGTCAGCTGCCCTCAACAAGGGCGTGAGGGCTGTCTTTGAAACAGTGTCCTCAGGGCCTAATGATTTCAGTGCATGGCATGGTGGGAGGGGAAGGGCTCAAAACTCAGTCTTGATTTGTGCACTTTGAGATACCAGTGTGTCATGGGTGAAATCCAGGTCCCGTTGAAGTCAGGAGGAGTTTTGCCATTGTCTTCAGTGGGCCAGAATTTCATCAGCTGCATGTGGCGTGCAATCGCAAGAGCTGGGAAGCTACGAAGGAGCCAGCTTTAATTATTGAAACCAGCATCAGGGGCTGTGGAGAGTTGCTTCCACCACTCGAATCCTAGAAAAACAGGGCTGGGAGGCCAACTGCTGGAGGTCATTGAGTCTAGCCCCCTGCTCAAGGCAGGATCGGCCCTGGCCGAGTGCAAGCACTAGTGCTACTGGAAAATAACCAAAGGACCAAGCAGGACAGTTACGATGACCTATTTTGATTGCAACATTTGCTTCTATTCAGGAGAAAGGTTGGCAGAGAGGAGACCGTTGCTTTGCTGGGGAGAAAGAACCGCTGGCTCAGTTCAAGGTCTCGCTTAGGCTTACATACAGAAGAAAGCAATTGGACTCCTCGAGCCTGGAACTGGCATGCAAACGGCCGTGATGGGGTTTTTTTTGCTTCTCCGTGAGCTAATGGCAGGTTTTGCATCCACAGACTTCAGTTACACAAAGGCGCTCCCTGAGGCAAAGGTGAATTCGAAATGAAGCACCAGTTTCCTATCGTGACTTGGCTCACAAGTTGCTTATTCATCTCAGACTGCTGGAGCTCAGACACGTCCAAGGCAATACGTGCCTGGTCCTCCCCCTTTCTGAAAAATGTTTTTCCAAGTGTTATCAGGATGACATGGGGGAGTGGTGCACAGAGGCACTTACAAGTTTCCTTTTCTTCCTGCAATCTTATTGTGGCCTGCTAGCTGCAGGTATATCGGTACAAGGCACAGCTAATTGAAACCTTTGTTTTTCCCATTCAAGATGTAGAGCTCACAGCCTTCCTGCCTGTCTTTAATTGTGCCTGTGTGTGATTTTTAGAGCCTTTCAATAAAATCTAGTATTTCCCCTTTTTTAGATTGGCTACTCTACTTGTTAATAATTAGCCCCTTGGTTCTTATAGCCACATTTAGCTATCCTTCTTGCTTCTGAAATCCAACATTTGTACTAGCTTAGCAGGCCTCAAAATTGTGTGGCCCACTATATTGTGGGGGACACAATATTGTGAACATATATTGAGTCACCCACTGTACTATTAGCCTCCTTTTCTAAAATAACCAGACACGTGCATAGGGCATAATAAGGCAAAGGAAACAACAAGGATCCCCTGTCCCACAAAACACTGATTGAGACATAGCCCAGTGGAGGAATCAAAGGGTTGGGATGAAGGACAAGGGTTAGTGTGACAAAATCATGTGGTTACAAACCCTGGAGCCTTCTCCAGGTGGGCAGCAGCCATGAGCTAATGAGAGCTAAAATTCAAATTGCTGGATTAGAGTGAGTTAACATGGTTTAAAAGAAGTGTCACTAGCACAGACAAGGCTGCAGTGGGTTAGTGGGAGAGCAAAGAGGAGAACCTGGATGGCACGAATTCCAGGGTGGATTTGCATCTCATCCACAGAGGATCTAAGAAAGGGTATTTCCGAGCACCCACTTCTGCTGGCATGGGCTAAATTCAGAAATGCAGCAGCGAAGCCGTCCACGGCTGCTCTCATACACCCCAGAGCCAGTGACCCCGCACGCAGCCACATTAAACATCCCCCAGTACATTTTGGGGGTTCAGCACACGTATGTGGAAGGGGCAGACTTGAGAGCAGCGAGGACGCGGTCTGGACCTATCCTAAATGACCATTCCCCTGTTGGTTGCAGCAGCCTGAATTCCCACCCCTGAGGTCCCTGGGCCTCCGCCTGCGTTTCTGGATGATCCAGCTTTGCACAGCACTGCTCTGCTCTGCAGAAGTCTCTTCTCTGGGCAGGACGGAGAACTCGCTGCTCAGCCTCCGCAGAGAACGCCGGGACAGGTTTACATAAATGCATTGTTCAAGCAGTCGGATTCCAAGTCGGCGAGCCGGTGTCCGTGGGAAGCTATTACAATATGTTCCTTGGCGCCGGATCAGCGTTACCTTGAGTGCTGAGTGACAAAAGACAGAGCAAAGCAGCTGAGCCAAGTCCTATCGGCTCTCAGCAAGTTCGCACTCTTACCGGAGGAAGGCTCCCTAGCAGCCCTCCAAAGACACTCGTCAGTCAAGCGGGGAATGCAGAAAACGACGGGGCTCTGTGGGGCTTTGCTCTCCAGCCCTGCCCAGACACCTTCAATCATCAGGCACTCGGGCACGTTAAGCTTGATTAAAAGTCTAATTGCTAGCTGACAGAAGCAAATAGCAGAGAAACAGTAGCCTGACATGCGCCAGCAGAGTCAGCCCCGACTCATGGCTGCACCGAGCCCTTTGGAAAGGCTTGATGATAGGTAGGGAGATGGAGCAGTGGTGAGGGGTGACCCTGAGACGTGAAGGAGTCGGGAAAGGCTGAGCCTGTTCCCAGCTCTGCTACTGATCAGCTCTGTGGCTCTGGGCAGCTCCCTTCACCTCCCTGGGCTTCTGCTGCCTCTCCTGGCCTGTAAGCTTCCCAGGGCAGGGGTTGTCTCTGATGCATCCGGGCTTATCAGAGTGAATGCCTCCCCGCTGTCCCCTCACCTTGGCTGGTGCCCCTGTCATAACAATGGCAGGAAAGGATGCTACGGTGGGAAAGTCAGATGGAAGAAGTGCCAGGACAAAAACCGCCCGTGTGATGTGTCTGTGAAGCCATGGGATGGGTGTCTTTAGGTTACTATCACACCATCACTTGCTGTTTCCCTCCCTCTCCCTGAGGAACCCGCTCAGAAACCTCCATCCAGCTGAGCGCTGCCCTGGAGTCTTCCCCACGTGACTGGCATGGCTCCACAAGCGGCCACCGACTGTGCAGTCCCCTTACTCAGGGTGCCCAAACTGAGGTCCCTGGGGCCTGAAGCACAGAAGTGTGGTGCTGTGAAATCAGTGGGGGCTGGGCTGAACAATATACATAGTGCGCTGATTCCCGGAGGCCAGGGTCTATCCTACCCACCAGGCCTGTTGATGTGATTTCAGCCTGCACTAAAGATACATGTCTTCCTCTCGTTAGATGCACGTCTTCCTTTCATTACACAAAGCATCTCATTAACCAGCATATTCTGTTTGCACATCCCTGCTTCAGAGTAACTTCAATGCAGTTTCCACCACAGACCCCATCTTGGTCTCATTTTTGCTTTAATACCTCTTCTTTCCCCAGGTTAGCGCTGTGGTCAGTCAGTAAGTAGTTGCTTGTGCATAAGAACAGTGCTGGTGCCTTTCCATCCCCCTGTGTACCAGGGGCAGCTTGAAACCAGAGACACAAAGCATCCAACACCCTTCCAACTTCCACAGCCCTTGGTTTGGGATGATTGTGCCCCTTTTGCCCACACAGAAGAGAATCTCTGTTCCATCATGGACCATTTTTCTGGGACTTGTAAAACTCTGAGCTTCATTTGTTCATCTCCAGAAGGTGGAAGTCATGCAACAGCCTGCTACGGCAAACCTCATGTCCCACTTCACCTCACTGTCGATGGGTATCCCATTGGCTGCAATATGTTCATCTACCTAGGAAGAACAATGGGCTCTGAAATGAGGTGCTGACAGAAGTGATGGGTTGTCATGCAATCAGATACTGGAAGTGCTCTATAGCCGTGCACTGACAGAAGTGCAGGGCTTCAGAGTGCTTTAAAAAGTGCCTGATTGTGCAACAAACGAGCCCTCATTACATGAGGGTTCAGATGAAGGTGCTTCAAAGTGGAGCACTTTCATTAACTTCTGTTAGTGTGCACCAGGAGCAGGGCATGTGCCCCTCCCACTCCAGCACCAGCTGGTAAACCCCAGAATGGACCTCCCCCCCCGCCTTCTCCCCCTGCCCTCCTGAGACAGCACCAGACCTGAGAGAGAAGGGTGGGGCTGGGGGAGAGAAAGTGCAGACAGGCAGCCTGTCTCACTGGAGTGGCTCCAAAGTGGAGCTTGATCGCCCGCCCTCCGGACTCAACAGCAAACATCTGTTAGGTGGGGAGGGTCGATCTAACTCATGGCGCTTTCGGTGAAGTGCAATGAGTTAGAGTGGGGAGCTGCATATCTGTCAGTGCCCTTGCTGGAATAAACCACAATGCTTGCAGACCCCAAGGTCCTGAAAAGAGTAAATATGCCCCGTGAAGTGGCAATGAAACAAAGGCTATTTAGGAGGGCTGGCTGCCCATCCCAAACTACCCAGAAGGCATTCAGCGATGAACCGAGACTTGGTAAATGCTCTCGTGGCAATCAACTTGACAGGCAGACAGGCTGCCTAAAATCCAGCTTTAAAAACGAGTGGAATTTCCATTGGCACAAATGAGCCTGGTGCTTGGGACAGAAACAAGTGGTGAAAGCTGATATAAGACAGTGTAGTTACCACTGAAACAATTCAGTATCACAGAGCTGGAAGGGCCCCCGAGGGCTATCTAGTCCAACTCCCTGCACATATATAGGGACCTAACTCATCCCAGACAGATATCTGTCCAGCTAGCTGAAGGAAGGAGTTCAAGTGAAACTTAAAAACGAAGAGCCTCTAAATCAATCTGACATTTTCTGCCTCGTGCGTGGGAAAACATACCTTGCAAAAACCGAACTTGAAAGTCATATGGGAACTCCATCAGGATTAACGTGGAGAAGAAATCGCTGGCTGCTCCCTTCGATTATGATGGACAGCCACTACAATCTAGTAAGAGCAGGACTTGGGGATGTCTGTGACCTTGGACTTCTTTTCTTTCCTAGCAAATTAAATTCACTCTGTAGCATTTCCCTACAAGATAAACTGTCCCCTGTACCATGCGGTCACATGAAGGAGCCCTGAGCTGCTCAGAAGAACCAGCCCCACCTCGGTTACGCAGCAAGGACCAATGCCTTGGATCCGTCCTTGTCACAAAACAGAATTGCTTTCTCCTGGAAAGCTGTGATGTACCCTTTTTCCACCTCCCTTTGTCCTAAATCAAGCTATTTCATGGCCCAGGACCTTGAAGGAGCCCCAGCGCAGCATGGATAATGTCTAAGCATTATAAAAATGTTGCATTCAATTTTTCTATCATGCTAATTGCATAATATCAATGGAAAAATGAAGCAGTCAAAATGAAACATTTTGATGGGGGAATGGCAAAATAAAAATAGTTATGAAACATTTCTCAAAGTGTTACAGAAATATAAACAGTTCACAGAAAAATGGGCAATTTGGAAATAGGGAAAACTGTGCTAGCCAGTTTTTCAAACAACTTTTCCTCAAACTAAGCCTCTCTGCTACAATGTGTATTTTTCACTGTCTTCACTCTGAAAAATGACTGAACTATTTCTGCCGCGATTCCTCCCCTCTCCCCGCCCTCTCTGAAATTCAACCGAGAGCAGAGAGACCCAACAGAGGAAAGAGGAGCAAAGTCTTAACAGGCAAAAACAGTCTTAAAATGAAAAGCATCAGGCTGTCGTGTAGGCATTATGACCTTCACTATAATAATAATAAACCACTGACCACATGTTAAGGAATTACTTTTCAGCCATTGCAGTAGCTGGGCACTGGCAGTGCCCTCATCTCCTTTGCTTTCACCTATGGCAAGTTATAGGGTGGTGATCCTCAACCTGGGTGCCCTGGCACTTTGGGGCACTATAAGAGCCTTTCCAAGGGGTCACTGGGTACCACACAAGGGTAAGACGGCTAGGTGTGAAACACCTATGCGTGATTCACAAGATAAATCCAGAGATGGCAAATAGCAATCCATAGCATCAAAAGCTTTCTGAAAGCAATTAAGGTCTTTCTGAGTTCTTCGCAACAGAAAAGAAAATACTCTCTTATTTTTCCATAGTCAAGAACAAACGGGAAGTAGGAGCTGGCATTTTCCAAAGGGAGCCTTGTGTCTAATGGGGGACACCTTGAGTCTATATCAAGGTTGAGACCCACTGCCATAGGGAGTTTTTGGCATTTCTGGTTTTCTGCCTCGCAGTTGTGGATGTGCGAGGGGTTGAAATGGGTGTTTCATGGGTATTTTTGGGGAACGGTTGCTAGCAGCATGATGGCACAGTCCTATGCTTTGGGTCCCCTGCTGATGTGGACAAAACAGGAAGAGTCTCATGGCGAGCCAAACATGATTAGAGGCCTGGGAAATGTGTCTTATGAAGAAAGGCTGAGAAAACTGGGTTTGTCTAGTTGGGAGAAGAGTGACAGGGAGTTGGTAATGGTTTTCAAAAACATGAAGGGTGGTTATGCAGGGGATGCAGATAAGAGCTCTCTGTGGCTACAGGGGACAGGACAAGGAGTCGTGATCTTAAACTGCAGCAAGGGAAATTGAGGTGGGATCTTAGGAAAAATGCTCTTGCTACGAGAGTAGTCGAGTATGGGAACAGGTTTCCCAGAGGAATTATGGGCTTCCTATCCTCGGATGTTTTTAAGAATGGGTTATACAGAGATTTGACCGGGATGATTTAGACAGGGATGATGCACCCTTGAGCGGGGGGCCGGGCTACATGACCTCCCAAGGACGCTGCCTGTTCTGCTTTTCTATGTCCCTAAGAGTCAGCTCCTCCGCTGCTGCAAGTCAGTGCAGCGCTAAGTCAGTCGGTCAAGCTTTCCTGATTTATTCTACGTGGAGTCAGAGTCAGCAAAGCCCCACAACTACTGAACCTAATTCTGATCTCGCTGTTATTGGTGTCAACTCTTTGCAATGCACTGAGGCCAAAGGAGCTAGTCCAGGCACACATCAATGCCAGCCTGGGACTACTTCATGCACCTCTTACTCACCTGCAACTGAGCTGCCGCATGGCTTAATTAAACCAATAGGCACGAGAGACAAATCCCTTTCCATAGGGGTTTTGAGTGAGGAGGGACTTCTGGATCAGTCCCCAGATGGTGCTCTGTGCATCAGGCAGGAGAAGGCCAGGCTCTGCTTCCTGGGACGCGCACGCCGTGGAGGATGCTTGGCTTTGATTTTCAGCACACACTCTTGGGATGATTGAGAGCCATCGTGGCTGCCTCAGGAGACCTTAAAGGGAGAAAGGGCAGTGGATCCAGTAATTCAGCACCAGGACGCAGTTCCCTGAGACTATTACAAGAAAAATAAAGGATGCATCATCTTCACACAGACAGGAGACCATGAACCTGGGGAAAGAACCCGTGGTGGTCTTTCATATTTATATTACAGAAGTGCCTCTGGATGTGGGGGAAGTTACATAGTCAGAACTGGGTGAAGCATATTTCTCGTATCTTGAAAGTGTTTGCAGTTCTTGAATTTTTTGTCTTTACCACCTAGGTAGAGAACTGGACACACACGTGCACATCCACACACTTCTAGGAGAGCGACCTCCTGGGTGCGCTTATTTAAAACGTGGAGCACCCAAAGGAAAAATCATTCCTGCCTTTCCTGGTTTGGCCCAAGGATTGAATCCAGGCCATCTACATCCTTCGTGCGTGCCCTGATCTCTGAGCTATGAAGCCTGTCCTCCTGAAGCTCCCCTTTGGAGCATGTCTACTTTGGACAGCTAAGTGGTCAGCGGGCTAGAAGAAGGAAATACAAGAGGATGCACACATCCAAGTTTCTGCAGCACATCAGCTGGGCACTTGTATGGAGGTCCAATATAGTCTCATTGTTTCTAGGGTCGGAAGGCACCTGGGTAGATCATCTAGTCCGACCCCCTGCCATGGCAGGAAAGAGAACTGCGGTCAAACGACCCCAGCAAGGTAATCATCTAACCTCCTCTTAAAGACCCCCAGGGTAGGAGCCTGCACCAC
>NW_017728906.1:203290800-203292143 GCF_001723895.1 Crocodylus porosus | reverse complement strand
TCCCTCAGCACTCGGGGGTGGAGATCGTCCGGACCCGCTGATTTGAACATGTCCCATCCCTCCAGACGCTCCCTGACTAGATCCGCCCTGACCCTGGGCCTGGGTGGGCCTGTAAAGAAAAAGATTTGAGCCCTTTTTCAATATAAAATGGAAGAGGAGGGAGAGAGGGGGAATCACCTCCAAGTAGCTGATAACTGGATAGTCAGGGACAGTCTCCCCTGGTATAACTGCCAAGCGCACGGAAGACACAGAAGAGTCTGCGAGTGACACTAAAGTTGCTATATCCTCAAGTTGCTATCCGGGCTATATCCGGGCTATATCCTCCCCTCTGAACTGGCCCACTTGAGTACCATGGCTGCCACCTTGCATTGTCAGAGTAACGATAAGAGAGAGACTCTTCCATGCCCTTGGCCCAAAACAGGCTTCCAGCCCCTTCAGGCATCTGAGCTGCCGCTAAGTACCTGAACGGTAGATATGCCTCTCTTACACACGTGCTTGTTTCATTTTCATTCATGAAAAGAATACAAGAGGCTTGGTTAAACGAGGGGCCCCCGCGTGGCTCAGTGTTACATAAATAGTGCAAAGCCTCGGATTTTGCTTGTATGATTTTCAGTTCACATTCCCCCGAAGGCCATCTCGAGCCAAGAGACTTTGGTCCTGGCCTGTACCGTCTCATTGTGTTCTCAGACTTGACTCTTTCCCTTTTTTATAGCTGGTTTCCTGCTGAGCCATCGAGAAAGGATCCAGTCAGTTTGTCGGAGGTCCAGGAGAAATGAAGGCCACCGGAAACCTGGGTGAAAACTAGGAATGCCAATGGCTCCAGCTGTAGGGATCAAGGGAAGTCCACCTCCCACATCAGAGCCAGGCCACTCTAGGTCACTGGGTGCCCCGTGTGCAGCTGTCCCCGGAGGTCAGGCCTCCAACATTTCTAAGTGAAATCATCATGCAAGCATTAATTGCACAGCCATGCATAATGATTCAGCCACCTGGGTCCCACTGGCCTCATGGAGAAAACATCATTTGGATGACCAGGGACCATGGTGGCCTTGGGGCTGTTGGGGCCCTGGGCAAGAGAGTCACTGGGGGCCCTTTAGAAGCTTAATTTTGATGACCTACAGTTGTATCACAGATCTTTTTCATGTTCTTTGGGGGAATTAGATCAAGAGTCGAGTGTTAAAATGCAAATAGAGCCACTTCCTTGCAAAAACTTCACCTCCCAAAAAATTTGTTGCAAAATTTTGGGGCCCCCTAAAGTGTGGGGTCCCAGTTTCATAGATTTCATAGATTTCATAGACATTAGGGCTGGAAGGGACCTCGGGAGATCATCGAGTCCAGCCCCCTGC
>NW_017728906.1:203247132-203290335 GCF_001723895.1 Crocodylus porosus | reverse complement strand
GAGAATGACGTCCCGGGATTTGCTCGAGAAGCATCTATGGATGCACGCCAGCATTTTGGTCGCTTTACTAGCCGCAGCATCGCATTGGACGCAGTTTGCCCTCCCCTAAGGCCGCTACTGCTAGGGATGGGAGAGAGCCCCATTCCCCACCCACTTCTAGGAGGGTGAAGCACCCCACTTCTTCCTCAGGGGGACCTCCAGCTTTTCCAGAAACCAGCTGACATGCTTATCTATCCCTGAGCCAAGAGGCATCCTCTGAATTGCCCGCACGCCCCCGAGGTCTCCCATCCAGCCCCCGCCAGGCCCAATTCTGCTGAGCTTGTGAAACCCCAAGAACCCCCCATGTGAGCACGGCAGGGATAAGACCCCATAAAAAGCACTCTTGGAAAATGTCATAAAAACCCAGTAAGCTAAGAAGAGAGTGGCTATTGTTCAGGCAAAGCCTATCTAAATGAACCTGTTGTGAACAAAAGGGGAAAATCCTGGCTTCCTTAAAGCCAGTGGCAAAACTCCTGTTGACTTCAGATGGAATTTGGCCCTGTCCTCTGCCATTAAAGAGAAAGGAAAAGTTCCCATTGACTTAACTAGGCCATGTTTTCTCTATGATTATTTAACCTTTTCAGGCCACTCATCGGCTATTCTTACCCGGGACATCCAGCACTTGGCCTTAAGCCACTTTGACTGGGTAAAAGGTGTAGTTCGATCAACCTGATTTAGGGGAGGGTGGTAGACTGGAATATGTCCCCCGTCTACGAGCAGCTGGAATACGGCCAAGTGCGCAGCACCTTTGATGACTTGTGAAGTCAGTTAGTGTTGAGGGTGCTCAGCTCTGCGGAAACCGAGGACACCTAATCCTGCAAAGCGCTTAAGTACATGCATCGGACTTGAAGCGGGTCAACGATCCCATGGTATGGGTTAAATGATTTGTTCAATCAGGGCCAGTCCTATGTTAATGCCTTTGACATGGTTAATAATTCCTACTTAATAAGAATAATTAATACTTAGTCCAGATTATGCACCTGTAATGATGTTTCTCTGTGCTCTAAATCAAGAGGCTCCCAATTTGTTCAGAAGACAGGGCCACCTTCTAGTTCTCTCGGTTAAAAGGCCCTATGGGCCCAGTAGTGCCAAGCAGCTGGTGACCGTCAGCAGAAAGCTTGCTCTGAAATTAAGGCGAGAGAATAGCCTGTATGCAGTTAACAGTTCAGCTATTTATTCTTTGCCCTGTGCCCCATTGTTAGCACAGCAGTGCACACAACCATCATAGCAATGATTAAACCGGGAAGACAATCATGTCATCATTGCTCTTTAAAGTTGATATACACACTTAAGAGCAGGGAACTCCCCTGCCCACCATAAACCGTTATTTCTGATTGCCTGCAGAGACTCAGGCGGAGATCACCACTCCTGTTCACAACAAGGTGGTTTCCTTTACTGCCATGACAGCTGGATGCTTACTTGTTATTTAAAATGAAAGCTGAGGCTCTGGAGCATCTAAATCTCTTGTGACACCATGGTACCTAGATCTGACCACAGACACATTTGACATCCACCTCCCTGGCACTGCAAAAATCATATATCTGTTGATTAAATGAATCTCTGGTGAGGTTTTCAGCAAGCTCGGTTTAGTTGCAAGTGCCGATGAGGCATTGTTGAACTAAGATGCTTTTAAACTCTGTCTGCAGCCCCTGGTTCAGGACACTGAACCATTGCTTTCCCCACTGAGCCCAGGTTTTTAATTCAGTTTTTGCAAGTGCAGGTTTTCCTCCACAGTGATCAGTGCTGCAATTTGTATATGCACAGATTGCCTGCACTTACCAAATCCTGGCAACCAGTGGTTACTATTTGCCCTCACAACCCATCACGGGTACAAAGGACAAGTGAAGGTAGTTGTTGCACCTACAAAAAAGAAATAAAAGAAAAATCAGACTGGGTACTGTATGTACTCACATACCCCATGCTCCCTTTCCCTCCAAATTAGCCTTCCTAAATCAGGACACATAGGGTAAGCTGATTTTCTGACCAGAACAGGAGCAGTGGCATTTCTATCCAGGCAGTCCTGAGGGCCTCCATTGACTTCCTGGCTCTTTATAATCTACTTGAATCTTGCTAATCACCTGTAACTCATCAAGCGTTAATGACCCACTGTTCTTCTTAATGATCTTGATGATCCACCAATCAAGCTATCTTTTCTTTGGCAACTGTGATGCAGAATTAGCTACTCCTGCTCTCTCTTCTCCTATTTCCCAACTCCACAGACTGCTTTTTTTGTTTTAGCTCTTTTTGAAATCCTAGATCCGCCCATAGAGTCCAGTCTTCAGCAGCAGATACGCTTTCAGCTTCTGGGTGAAATAGCTGCTGACAATTCAACCGTGAAAGTGTTAAAACAAGTATTCTTGTCCGAGCAGGAAGAAGGAAGGAGTGTGAGCTGAAAATTAGGGTCGGTGGGGGAAAAAAATCCTTTTTCCTTTATTCTGCCTTCCCCAAAACAAGTTGTATGTCTCATACGGGTGGGGGGGATGCGAGGAAATATGCTCGCTCTCTGCCCCCCTCTATATACATATATATGCTATGAATTATACATATATAACCTGTTATGAGCTCCCTCTCTCAAACACCAACATCCCTCATCCCACCGCTATGCAGCAGGGTCAGGCAGCGTTCAACACCAGTTGCTGCCAAGCGTGCAACCCCTTTGCACACTCTTCTCGTGTGAGAGCAAAGCCAGTGTGGGCTGAGGTCAATCCCCCTGACATCTCACTAGGACCCACGGGAGCCCACTCTTGACAGCAGAGATCTCCTTTTCCAGCACTGACAGAGCCACCGAGGCCATTTCAGCTGCAAATGTGCCCAAGTTTTGCTCTGTCTGCGGCCCCTGTTGAAGCTGTGCTGGCGAGGGCTGAGCAGTTTTGCCAGCCCGGTCTTTCCCCACTCTCCCCTTGTCAGGTAATGGAGCTTCTTAGATTTCCCCGTCTGACCTGGGATCCACCGAAAACACAGAACAAGCAGCCTCCAGGCCCCACGGGCCCCCGCTCAGCGCCAGCTGGCAGAAGAGAGCAGAAAAGCAGCTGAGTGGGTGCGAAGAGAAACTGCTGAACTCTGTCCTCCCTGGCAAACCCACCGCTGAGCTGGTCAGGGCTGAAGCACAAGATGTTTTTGCCAATCCTCCAAGTGTTCCCAGACCAAAGGCTTAAGCTTATAAAAAGGAACAGGTTTCAATACCTTATCTTTCATCCAGGATTTTTTTTTTTCTTCTTGCCTTTTTCCAAATCTTTCAGTGGAACGAAAAAAAAAAGATGCATTTCATCTCCAACTAGGTCGGAGGGGTGGGGGCACGGTCTTCGTTTTTTTGAAGGGGCCGATCACGGCAATCGATGGAGAGAAACAAACAAACAAAAGCGAGAGAAAAGTGAATTTACTTTTTACCATGGGTTGCCTTTCATTTACTCCGGGGTAAGAGCCTGCACGTGGGCAGGTCCTGCAGAGCAGCTGGCCCATGGTCAATCCCCTCCCTGGTTACCTTGCAGGGACTTCTTTGCCCACCCATGCACTATGCAGCCTGTCACACAGTGCCTGCTTGCAGGACAACTCTGGTCCAGCAGCTGAGCTGCTCTAATTAAAGCCCCCCCACAATGCCACTCTAGCATTGTATAAATACCCTGAGATTTCAAACAGTGTCCCAGAGGTGTAGGTTGTAGCCGTGTTGGTCTAAGGACATAGGCAGCCAAGGTCTACAAATACCTTGTCTGCAAATAGAGTCCCAAATGCTCTGCCCTGCCGTGCGCTTTCCAAGCTGTTTGTAACAGAAGAATTGCTCTAGTATTTTTCTGGAGTCAACCCCCCCCCAAAAACAAACAAAACAAAACAACAACAACAACCAAAAAACCAAAGAGCTGGCATTTTGCAGGAGGGGATTGAGTCTATTGAGGGGTACCTCAGGGCTGAGAAGGCTGTGGACCACTGCCCAGGTGCGACCGTGGCACCGATCAATGCTGCTGCCTGCCAAGAGCACTCCTTCAGACCAGCAAGCAGAGGCCAGCAAGTCAGAGGTACCAAAAAGAGGAAGGGAGGCAGCTAGCATGTGCTACACCCGCCTGCCCTGCCACAAACAGCCTAAAATAACACCCAGGTTCCCATGACACACAGGCAGATGGGGCAAGGCAAAAGGGGAGGAAAAGCCTTTGTGCTGCCCCAGGGCAAGCAAGGCCTCACCAGAACCACCTTCAATCTTCCTCCGGCAGGTTGCAGCCCTGGAAATTACTCTCCTCCAGGGTCCTATTGGCAGGGGCTGATCACAACCTGATGAAGGCTCCTGGCCCAGCCGCTGCCCAGGCGACCTGCTGCACTCAGCAGAGCCAGGAGCTGGCGGTACCGAAGTGAGCCCCGCTGGTGGCGGCGAGCTTCGGCCCAGACCACAGAGTAAGATCAGCATAGAGAGGAACTAGCCCAGGACTTCCACACTCTGCCACAGACCTCCTGCGTGCTCTCGCATAAGATATGTCGTCAGAGTTCCTGAGCTGTAAAATGGGTATAATTATCGGGGAGCTGGCAGGGACCTCAGGAGGGCACATCCAGGCCAAGCCCCCAGGCAAGGTAGAATCGTCCCTGTCTAAACTATTCTAGGCAGCTGTTCATCTAACCTGCTCTCGAACATGTCCACAAATAGGGATACCACGCCCTTTCTGGGTAGCCTGCTCCCATGCTTGACCACCCCCGTGGCAAGAAAGCTTTTCTAATCTCTAACCTACATTTCCTTTGCTGAAATTTGAGACCACTGCTGCTCCTTGTCCACACAGAAAAGTTCATCTCCATCCTCTTCGTAGCCACCTTTCAGGTATTTGCAGACTGTTATCAACAGGGATCCTGGTATACTCTGATTTTTTTTAAAAATCTCCATTTTTTTTGTTTAAAAAAATGTAACCCAAATCCACATTTTTCCATGATTAAAATGAAATGCCACTTAAAATGAAAATGAAACACCACTATATATGTGTATGTGTATGTGTGTTTGTGTGTGTGTGTGTATCTATATATAAAGATAGATCTAGATCTAGGTCAATCTCAGTCTATCTATATATAGATACACACACATCTATCTATATCTATCTATCTATATAAAGTGGCATTTAATTTTAATCGTGAAAAATGTGGATTTGGATTTACTTTTTTTAAACTGAAAATTGGGGATTTTTTAAAATCAGAGGAAAACAAGATTCCTGGTTATCAAATCCCTTCTCAGACTTCTCTCCTCCCAACTAAACCGCTCTGGTTCTTCCAACCTTTTCTCATAAGTTGTGTTTTCAGCACCTCTAATCATTCTCGTTGCTCTGCGCTGGACTCTTCGCAATCTGTCCACATCTTTCTTGAAGTGGGGGACCCCAAACTGGACAACAGACTCCAGGGGCGGCCTCACCAGTATGGAACGGAGCAGAAGAATGTCTTCCCTTCCCTTGGCTTACAAGCAGTGCTCCTCTGAATAAAGCCCGGTGTGATATTACCTTTTCTTAATTTTCTTTTTGCAACAGGAGCACACTGTTGGCTCATAATCCCGACTTTACTAGAGCTTCTTACATTAAAGGTCATGAAGTGCTCAGACATGGTGGTGAAGGGTGTACAGTTTGCAGATTTATAGTGATATAACAGAGCAGAAGACATCAATGGGCATCGGCTTTCTCCGTACCAAATGTGGCGATCGAGCCCCCACCACACAAACCCAACCCAGAGCACCAATGCTCACGGCCCATGCATTGCTACATTCCCCATGGCAAGCCAAGATGCAGAGCAGCTGCAGCACGTGTGAACCACATGTCTGACCACGAAGCGGTCAAACCCCAGATCTTGAGCTCTTTGAGCTTTCGGGGTCTTTGAAACCCCCAACTAGATTTTCAGGGGCACTGTCAAGGGAGTCCCCCAAATTCTGACTCTGATTTGCAAGCTGGGTTCTGTTTTGAGCAGAGGGCAAGATAACTCATGGATAATTCGTACTTCATAATAATAATTAATACTTAGTCCTGATTATGCACCTGTAATGATGTTTCACTGTCCTCTAAATCAAGAGGTTCCCAATTTGTTCAGAAAACAGGACCACCTTCCATTTGTTCTCCGTTAAAAGTCCATGTGGGTCCAGTAATGCCAAGCAGATGGTGGCTGCTGCCAGCAGGAAGCTTGCTAGAGGGCATGTGCAGGGACCTGGCTGGAAATTATTTGAGTCTGGTGAGTCAATGCTTGCAACTCGAAGTCATGGCTGCTCAGCAGTTTTGGATGAAGAGGAAAGAGCTGTGCACGGACACCCCCAAAATTAAACCAGTATGTCTTCCCCCAGCTGTGCTCCCAATGACAAGAGAAGTGCTGTGTGTGTTTGGGACAGATCCCTGTATCCTCCCTGAGTGCCACTCTCATCCCCTTGCCCTGCCTGATCTGCAGCTCTGCTTTCTGCTCCCTGCCTGCTCTGCTTTCTGCTTCTTAACCTGTGCTTGCCGCTTGATCTCCAGCTCTGCTTTCTGCTCCCTGCCCTGTGCTCCCTGCTTGGTCTGCAGCTCTCTTTCTGCCCCCTGCTCTGTCATTGTGCTGCCTGTTCCCTCCCCAGTCTGCCACGTGCCACACACACAGGCTGCTCGTGTCACATGTGCTGCGGGTTGCCATCCCTGCTTGAGCAGAGGCTTACATCTGAGCCCGAGTCAGCCTCTTAACTGCAGCCCTGCTGCGAATGCTCCCACCCAGCTAGTCCTGACTTCTCTGCGGGGAAGACGGAGAGGGGGATATTTCTGTTCTCCCACAGTTCACTGGGAATCAATGCACAGAGTGGCTCGGCTCAGCGTGGGACTGAGACCTGTGGGCTATGCCCTCAAAAGTGGCTTTACACAACTGAATAACACCCCCACCCCCCGTGGTCCTAGAGGCTCGGGAGTTACTTTGCAGTGAGGACCAACCACAGCGAATGCTCCAGGACAGACCCAAATTTCAGATGCTGTGTCCTGAAATGGGATGTCTGTCACGGATTTGAAGACTTGGGCCTGGATAAGCCCACCTGCCTGCCAACCTGCCCGGGGGGCTAGAAAGCATCCTGTGGTGTCTGCTGAGAGGACAACACAAGGCTGCCTGACACCACGTGAAGGCAGCTGTGCTGCTTCTGCTTTGCTGCTGCCTCTTGAACCAAGTTAACAAAGGGATTAGGCAAAGCCATGAAGGACGAGTCTATTGGGAGCTATTTAATAAAAGAGACACGAATCCTCTGATGCCCCTAAACAAATGGCGGTTGGATCACGCTAGAGGTGCCCCGTTCATGTCCTCGCCCTCTAAAGCAATGATTCTCAAACAGGATATCGTAGTACCTGGGGTGCCAAAAGATCCTTTTAAGGGTGATGTGTGATATTAGCACAGCTAAGTGTGCAAACGCCTACACGTTTCACAGGATAAACCCAGAGATTTCAGATAGGAAACCACAGTGTCAAAGCTACTCTGCCCTGCTGTGGGCTTGCCAAGTTCTTTGCAACAGAAGAATGGCACCGTTATTTTTCCGTAGTCATGAAACAAGTGAAAGCGAAGAGCTGGCATTTGCCAAGGGGGGCCGTGAGCCTAATGAGGTTCAGAACCGCTGCTCTAAAAGCATCTGCCCCTGTTGGCAATGGGCAACTGGACTAGGCAGACCACTGGTCTGACCTAACTGAGCAGTTACGCTCTCATGAGCGGGGATCAGCAGACACACATTCATGTATCTGCACCCAGACTGAGGAGCTTTACCTCTCAGCACATAGCGCGCAAGCCTGCCTAAAGCACTTGGCCCCAAAGGCAGACGCGACACCTGCAATGTGGGTGCTGGAGAATACGCCTTTTCTGGAGCTTTGACAATATCCTGGAGCCTTCCTCCATCTTGGCCAACCTGAGAGGGGCAACTTGAGTGCAGACAACTGAGTTTAACCCTGTCACGAAGGTCTTAAGGGCTCGACTGCTTTGCCCTGTCTGGCTGTAAGCGATGTGAGCAATGGGGTATCTATTGCTTCCCTTGGGAGCCTTTCCATTGCCCAATAATTTCGATCTTATCCCTTGAAAAATCATTTGAGAACCAGACTGGGATTCCCCTATGCTCAATCCCGTTGTTCAGTGTTCAGATACTATTTAGAGAAAGAAAACACCAATATAAAGAGCCTGTCTGCTGGTACCATCCAGTGGGCTCGTGTGCTGCTCACACTTCTCAGATAACCAGGCAATCACAAGACACCTCATATCACTGTCTAGCCAACCTCCACAAGCTAGAGCCGTAGCCAGAGTCAAATGGCAATGGAGCTGCTCTGATGGGTGCTGGCAAAAGACCTGGCCGTTCTCTTAAGTCAATCCCTCCCCTTTATGTGGAAATACTTAAGTGTTGCTCTTCTGGGTTCTCTGCAAGCTGTCAACACCCTTTTGCCTATCACAGCATCCAGAGAGGAAAGGCAAGTTGCTCCAGCACTTTTGAACTCTCACGCCTGTTTTTCCCCGTTCGCCCATGGTCTTAGTGCTCCAGGTTTGGAAAACACAGTCCAGGGCAACCACATCCAACACGTTAGACTCCTAATCCCACATGGAAAGGGCCTGGGCTTCCAAAGAAACAGAAGTTGCCAGTTCTGCTTTGGATCGGTGGAAACTTGAATGCTGCTTGCCGTTCCCGAAGCAGGCCACCCCTACACGGGAATCCTAAAGTGCTCTATACAGAAAGCAGCATCTCGAGTCCTTTCCTCATCGGCGTACATGATGGGACTCCGACTTGTAACAGAAAGGAGGTTGGGTCTTGGCAGGTCAGTGCAGAACGCAGCCTGTCCATTGTGCGAGGCTGCCGTGCGTGCAGCCCCCAGGGACCCGCGTGCTGCCTGCTGCCCTGATCCGAGGAAGCACCAGCCTAACCAGCGTGCCCCTGTGTTCCTCAGAAAGTAGACGCTCTCCTCTTGAACTTCTGTAAGCCACCCCGGTTACAGCTGAAGGACACTCAGGCTCAAGCTAATATCCATCACAGGACAAGATCTGGCAACACCAGCACCAGAAGCAGGGGCCTCTGCAGACTACTGGGAGCAGACATTGAGAAGGGTTGGCTGGAGACAGAACGACGAAAATGACGTCTGTTATGCCTTGGTGCCCCAGTCCTGGATCAGAGCCCCCTCGTGCTAGATACTGCCCAGGCATGCCAGGAAGACGTCTCCAGCCCCACAATGCAGTATGAAGAAGAAAAGAACAAAAGGATACAAGAAGGAGGTGGAGCACAAAGAAACAAAGGATTGTGGTTGATGCTGCCATCCCATCACAGCCGCCTAACCAACACCTGTCACACTTAGGACTACTCTGGAGGCCGTTGGGTCTGGAGAAGTACAAGACAAGCCAAAGGAAATTCCTCCAAACTATAAACCAGTTCATTGGGATATTCGGAAATCAGGAAGATTACCAAGAGCGCTACATGCAATAGCGGCTACGAACATACAATATACACTGATACTCACTCTCTCTCAGGCACCTCAACATCTGTCCTCATAGTCAAGGCAAGTTCCAGACTCCACACATGTCTACATCTTGGCATTTTATACATTTCCAAATTCCAACTTTTCTTTATTCTCAACTAACTCCCTGAAATCACTGTCTCTTGGCCAAATCAGCAGGAAACAGTGACATTCTTGAATCATGACATGACAATGGGCGGTACACGGGGTCATCTTATCAGCCGTGGTGTGGTCCCTGGGCTATGCATCTCAGCTTAACTAAACTACCCCCAATGGATCCACCCTCTCATATGCTAGACACAAATTCAGACCAAAACTGATCCTGGAATTGTCTTTAACTTCTGATTAACATGCATGCAATGACAGCAACAAGATAGCCTAAATGTGGGGATAATTTAAAGCACACACATTTGCCAATTTAAAATTATTTTAACTACGAGCTTTTATGTGTTGCTCTCAAGGAAGAGATTTTGCAAGGTGACGTTTACCATTTCCTTCCATCACGATTACCAGACGGGATCAACATACCCTGTGCCACATCACATCACCTCCCCACTATGAATCATGCTGCTATTTGTACATAAAGGTGATGAATAAGGAAGCCTTGTTCATTATGAAACAGAATCACCATCATGATCCTTGCAGCTGGGAGGTAGTGGGGGGGAAGGGGGGCAGGCCAAACAATCTCTCTCACTTCTCTTTTGATTGTTTCAAAGCCACCGATCAGACAACCCAGATGGTGCTAAATGCGCATGAACCACCATTACACAGTGGGTTATTGTTGAGCTCACTGAGTTTGATAATTATGATGGCCCTGAACTAATGAATTTCTACCAACTATTCTGAATCATGGTCTTTGGCAGGGGTGGTGAGAAGGACTCACACAGCTTTTTTTGGATGAACCCAGTGTACGTGCATACACAGATGGGATTCTCAGCACCGGGGCAGGGGGACTGTACCAGCACCCAGGCTGCAAGGTAAGCCATGCAGAAGAGGGTGAGAAAATGATGTAGTTAGTGCTACAATAAACTCCTCTAGAACTTCCTCCTTGTTATTCTACATCAGGTCAAGGCTTTTGCTGATATGAATCACACCAAGCCACCAGTTAAAATCAACCACTGGGGATCTGGCCTTACCTTTATAATAAAATTCTGGAGGTACAACCAAGAGGGAAAAGGTAATGTAGAAGCTAGAATGCCACATTATGCTTTTTAAATGATTTTTGTAGAGCCCATTTATGATGTTTATAAAGATACCAATCTCCTTGTTAGCTGGCATGAAATAAACCTGCAGCTTACCCAGCTGGCCCATGAATCATCCCGCTGAAACCACTCCCAGCTCCAACCCCACTGCTGTAGGCAGATGTGCAGTGGCATGAGATCAAGAGGACTGTATATCTTCTCAAGACATCCTTGACATTAAAAAGGAGCACACTGAACATCAAGAAGGTCTCTTGGTCTCTCATGTAATAATCTACTGTGGGGTAATGTTACACAAATTGCCAATTCCTCAAATCACGAGTGAGACCTTATGAGGGAGGATAAGGCAAGATGCTGCGTTTATTGATTAAATGCTTAATATACACACACCACATTCATACCCCAATTTCTGTTCCACACTGGTATATGTTACCCGTCTTATCAGTGCTCAGATCAACCTAGTGGCCAGCCAAGTTGGTCAGGAGTAGGAGCCAGGCTCCTGCTGGTCTATCTTGTCAGATGAACCAATGTTCCAGGATGACATGCAGAACAAGACCCAAAATCGATATGTCTCACTCTATCTTTTATAGCCTTGTCAGTTCACCCAGTCCTCTGGGCTTTGCTGTGTTCTCACTGTATTCTTCCTTAAAGGTCAATTGCCATTGTTCTTTCACTGTTCTGGAGCAGATTCTTCTTGTTTTGGTTTTTTATCTCTCTGTATTCTTCAGCCAGTCTCCAGCTGATGTATTCACAGGCACATTCTCACCCATTCTCTCACACACACAGCATACAATGGTCAAGTACTTATGTCAAGCTACAGAGCAATACAAAATGGAGTTTCTTAAGGCAATGCACATCTCAAGAAAATACATAAGATTAAAACCAATAGGCAAAAAGTCTATTTGTATAACAGTAAGACACACTCAATGGGAGTTGCTCAAAACTTTAGCTAAATAGCAGCATCCAATAACTGCAGTGGTGCTCAATAACTGCCTGTTAATCTCCCCAAAAAGGAAGTTGAATTTTTAGGTACATGAAAGCTTCCATGGAGAGCACGCATTTACTTTCAAATTTCTCATTGAAAAAGCTGAAGACCAAAATTGTTTTAATTGTCAGTAATCTGGGGCTGAATTTTTTTGGCATTCCAGTTGTTCAAAACCAGTGGGGAAAAATATCTGTTCTGGGACTGCCAGTTTGACAAGAAGCTGGAATGGTCTCTGCGTGCCCACTTGGAACTAAAATGCAACACATTTTTAGTGGATAAAAGGAAAATCTTTGTGTAACACAATCTGTGGAGAAGATTGTCACAAAATATAAATGAAGACAATATTGTGATTAAACTGTGCTTATATAGATGAGATCTTCCATGGTCACATCAAACTGAAACATGAATACCCACGCACATTTCCCGTGTAGAAGCAAATCACATCATGAGGGAAGTTAAGGAGAAATGCTGCATTTGGGCAAGTTACTCAATAATTGGTTCCTACAAGATTTCCTTTGTCTGAAGGATCTGGTACTGGCCATTGGCAGAACAGGACAAGAGTGTACATTGACCATAAGTCCTACTTAAGGTGGTATGGCCAGGAATTTCATTTACGACTCAATATACAAGTGCCTTCCACGGCAATGAGAGGCTGTAGCAAAACTGGAATAGGACCTACCCTGATCTCCTGGGCCTCGTACCGATGCTAAAAGCCCCAAACCATACTTCTTTGGATGTGATGATAGCTCCAGCCCTACCTGGGTGCATTGACACTGTGGCAGAATACTACCTCTGTCTCTCCAAAACTCTGCTACCTGACAATCTGGTTACCATGGTCATTCCTCTGCCCCATCACTTCATGTGACCCTGAGGGAGGGGGGAAACCTGCTCCTTCTGCTTACGTGACTGACATCACATACCTGGGTGAGGGGCTTACACTCCCTATTGTTCTAAGAAATCCTAACCTGATTGGGAGGGGGCTAGAGACCCTGACAGTCTACCCAGCAACCCATAATGCATTTCAAATTGGTTGGCTGGCAGGCAACAAATGCTGGCCTCCATTGGACCAGGTAAATTAGGTCATAAGGTCTATATAAGTTAAGGACTGCCCAGGAGGAGCAGCAGTAGCCATGATGAAAACTTAGAGAGAAGGTGGACCATCTGAAACTTGTTCTCTTGAAACTCATGATCAATGAACTGCCTGCCTTCAGAGGGAATCTCCACCTGCCTCTGGATGATCCTCGTGAATAAGCTACCTGAGATCTAACTAGATATATACCTTGCAGTAACTCAGATGCGTGAGCAAAGGCTACCCAGCCACCCTGTTTGCTCTATGGGATTTCTTTGATATTGCTCTACTCTGTACCCTATTCCAACCCTACTCCTTGTAACCAATACAGTTCTCCTTTTTACCTAGGGTGGGAGATTTATTGGGAGAGGGGCTAGATTTTGCCTTGGGGTCCCCTTGGTTTGGCTGACTAAGGGAGACTACTATTTGTGCTTCAGACTAAGGGAAGCACCCCAAGTTCTTGAAGTGGGTTGAATACCCTCAAGAGCTATTAGGCCTGTGTTTCCCAGAGGGCACAGATCCAGGATCAGTCCAGACCCTGGATGGTGGCAGTGTTACCCCCAGGCTAGCGGGTGTGCTCAAGGAAGAGGGTTGGCCAGACGTAAGGCACCCCCAGGGAGGCACTTGGAGCCTGGAAGGTGGTCAAGCACAGTGAGGTGGGTGGCTCAGCACAGAAGCAACCCCTACTGGCCCGCCACAGACACCATCTCCTATAAAAAATATTGTTCTATTCCGAGCCTGCTGAGTCTGTAAGACCTGACCAGATTAGATCCTTGAGGGTCAACATACCTTGGCTAGCTAGATTTTATTGTAAAAGTTACTGGTTTAAAGACTTATTTCCTAACACTCTATATGGTAAATCAGAACAAACTGAATGTAGCCCAGAAGTGTCAACCACCTACTCCTTCCTGAAGTCCTGAGGGAGTGAGGACTCAATGCAGGGGAGGTAAATTAAATGCTTAGCATGGCAGGGCCTCTGAGCCAAAGGAAAAGGCATAATTGGCCAATTATATAAAATAAAGATTGCTTGGAGAAGACTATTAAAGCATGCAATAACATGCCTCTGAAAAAAAAGAGAAAGAAATAGATGAGGATGTGTCATATGGTTGCAGGATAGTGGCTGTCCACCACGCTAGTAAAAAAGTGGAGTGGGAGAGTTGGTTGGACTGTTCCAGTCACTCAGCCCATTTATTACATCTCTCCTTCAGTGCTGCTCCTCATGATCTCAGAGAACCTGAACCACCCCTTGTTGGAACTTTTCTTGCTGGGTTTTAGCCCAGCGCAATTTCATTTAGTTCTATTTGCCCTTGTCCTTCTAACAATGATTGGCTGTTTTTTTCTGTCCTTTGAGGAAAGTAAAGCATAGCCAAATAGTGCCAAAGCTTAAGCAAGTGGCTCAGAGCACTGTTAAAAGGATGAAGCCTTGTGTTCCTAGGCCTGGTTCTGATCCAATGCAAATAGGACCCTCCAGATCATAATGCCTCTGACTGGTGTGGAAGAGGATGGGTGGTTAGAAGATCGTCTTCCATTAGAAAGGCACCTAGATCAATGAAACCATTTGGTCTTTGTTCCTTTGATGGCCTCTCCACCAAGACCAAAGACTGAACTGGCCTAAAGTCTCAGCAGTGGTCTTATCCTCAAGGTGGTTACTTTATTTCAGGGTTGAAACACATGGATTGGGGAGGGTTGGGAAACCGTGTGCTGCTGGCTATTGCACACTAGGTCAACACACCCTAGTTTGCAAAGCTGTTGTTTCACTATGAACTCCCCACACAAGTTGAAAAGGGCAGGAGAAAGAGGGTCTAAACTAAGTCAGGTCAGTCAAAATATGAGCGATGGCTCAGGGAAACCCAGCCAGGCTCTGAGCTCCTCCATTCCCCGACCAAGCTCATCATTATAGCATCTACACAAGCAAAAGGAGAGAGAGTGATTTCTCTTTAAACACTTCATATTTCAGGAAAATCCCACTGGGATTTCATGGAACAAAGAAAAAGCACGTCTCTAGTCTTCTCCGTGCTGAATTTCATAGAAATGCAACTAACAATGGAGGCAGTGCAGCTCTCAAAGAGCTGAAAGGGCATCTTTTAGAATGGAAAGAGCGAGGCAGGATAAATATAGGGATTGGTACCAGCTATATAATATGGCACCTTTATTACAGAGCTGCTGCACTTAGGTTTCCAAAGAACACACACCAAATTAACAGAACACTCAGAAGTAGCCAACAAACTCAAATGACAAATTTATATCCACGGTGGAAAGGAAATTATGCTGAGCAGCAGAAGTGTGAGGAGAGGGGACATGAGCACTGAGACAGGAAAAGCAGCAAGTTTGGAACCCACGGCAGCTAAAGACGATGGCCACCATGAATGCACCTGTCCTGCCAACACAAGCATCTGTGTGTGTAACTCTCACAAAAATTTACCTTACTCCAGTGAGCAACTACTGCTTTGGTCCTGTTTCTGGATCTCTGCTTGACTATTGCACAAGTAAAGCAGAAACCTGCTGAAAGTTAGACAAGAGAGACTGCCAAGATGTTTGGCCTTTTTAAAATGCAAACCAGAAATTGGTATTGATTTGCCCAAAGATGCTGACCAGATGTAAAATATAAGCAGAAATTTCCAGCAGTGAGCCCAGGGTAGACTGCAAAAACAGTTGAATACATTTCCTACCAGCAAGTCAACTGCTTTATGAAAGCCCTTCTCTAACCACGCACTGGAGAACCTGGCAAACACAAGACACCAGTATCTTCTGCAGGTTCAGCATGTTGTCTGAAGGTTTGCTCAGCGTGGTGCCGTGATGCTCAAGAGTGAGGTACCTATGGTCTGTAGAACTAGAAGTCCGAGTCATAGAAAAGGTACTAAAAAAGATCTTCATGGCTATGTAGATAGCTGTATATTGAGGCATGGTTGCCAGAAACTTCCATATTGTATCATGAAAAAAGGTCCAAAAATACTTAAGAGAGAGGTTTCTCCTCACTGTGCAATCCCAGACACTCCTTCTGTGACTATGCTGTTCTCTGGCTTTATAGCCTTTAAAACTCAAGGGTGGCTGCATTTCAGTGGTACCTACTTTCATGGGCAGATCTCAGGTTTTGAAAAAGATGGTAAGGACTGATGGCTAGAAAATGGTATTTAGAGGTTTGCTTTTGGGAATTGACGCATAGGTAAAGTAAATATGCATTAGAACAATGGTCCAGGGCAGCAACAAGAGTTAATTGATTTCTAAAAGCCTGTTTGTGCCTTCAAAGCCCACTGTGTCTGCCACAGGCAAGCAGCAAGCAGACACACAGGCTGGGAAATTGAAGACATGCACCACACTGTTCCATAACGTGAGATAAGGTGGCACCAGGTCACAGTGCCCAACTGCAGAGCCTTTCGGATTTCCAGTTCTGGGGAACAGACCAAATTAGGAGAAGACCAGTAAAACCCAAATTAAGATGCGTGCATGTGATGGGTTTGTGAAACAAAAGAACATGCTGACAGGACAGAACGTAAATAGTATGATGGCCAATCGATGATGCCCAAAGATGAAGAGTCATCACACAGGGAAAAAGATACAAAAGCAGGGATTTCAAAGAAGCAAAGGATCCCCAAGAGGGGAACCCAAGGCCACCATGGACAGAGGGCACACCACCAGGCCATCTCACCCATCCTAATGAGAGGGTGGGTCTTGGCCTCCAATCACCAGGTTGCTGACATCTAATATTCAAGAGTGAACCTCAGAGTGAATTTCGCATACTGGCCAGACCTACCTTCCCTCTGATGACAGCCCTGGGACTGGTAGATATAGAATCGTTTGCATTATTCTTATCTGCTATCATTATGTATCAAAAAGTCACCTGCTATCAAATGGAGAGGTCATGGCTGGTCTGATTTGGGTCCGTCTGGAACAAGGTATCTGGGTCATAAATCCAGTGTCACAGAGGATGGTGAAGTGAATCACCACACATGACAAGACATTTTTTTCTCCAACTAAAAGGAAACTAGAAGCTTTACTAATAAGCTAGGGACCTAGCGCTGGATTATTCATTTTAAGCTTGAAACAAAAACAAATAGACCTTTTGGGAGCATGCATTCATTTGTGATATCATACATTATATATATCAACATAACAAGCAAGCTAAGAAAGTACAGGTTGCATGAAGGGATTATAAAATGGAAAGAAAATGGGCAAGATTGTTGGGCTCAAATGGTAGTAATCATCAATGGTTTGATGTTTAGTTGGCAGCTGGTGTCAAGTGGAGTGCCCCGGGGGTCAGTCCTGGGGCTGGTTTTGTTCAATGTCTTCATCAACGACTTGGAAGATGGGATGGAGCGCACCCTCAGCAGGTTCACGGATGGCATCAAGCTGGGGGAAGCAGTAGATATGCTGGAGGTCAGGGCTGGGATTCAGAGTCACCTGGACAAATTGGAGGATTGGACCAAAATAAATCTCATGTGGTTCAACAAGGACAAGTGCAAAGTCCTGCACTTAGGAGGAACAACCCCTTACAGCGGTGTAGGCTGGGGTGACTGCCTGGGCAGCAGCTCTGCAGAAAAGGACCTGGGGGTGCCAGGGGACAAGAAGATGAATAGGAGCCAGAAGTGTGCCCTTGGTGTAAAGAAAGATAACGCCATCCTGTGCTGCATTAGTAGGAACACTGCCTGTAGATCAAGGGAAATGATTTTTGGGGAGGCCACATTTGGAGTCCTGTGTCCAGTTTTGGGCCCCCACTACAGAAAGGATGTGGACACATTGGAGAAAGTCCAGCGGAGGGTGATGAAAATGGTTCAGGAGCTGGGGGACGTGACTTGTGAGGAGAGGCTGAAGGAACTGGCCTTATTTAGTCTACAGAAAAGAAGACTGAGGGGGATTTATAGCTTTCAACTCCCTGCAGCGAGGTGCAAAGAGGATGGAGCTGGGCTGTTCTCAGCGGGGGCAGATGACAGGACAAGGAGCAATGGGCTCCAGTTGCTGCAGGGGAAGTTTAGGTTAGATAGTAGGAAAAAAAATTCACTAGGTGGATAGTAAAGCACTGGAACAGGCTACCCAGAAAGGGTGGTTGGAGGTTTTTAAAACCTGGCTAGACAAAGCCTTGACTGGGATGATCTAGTTGGGGGTGGTCCTGCTTGAGCAGGGGGTTGGACTAGATATGACTTCCTGAGGTCCTTTCCAGCCCTCATTTTCTATGATTTTATGCTTCAAACTCAGCAAAATACTCAAAAGATGTTGTTTCATTAGTCCTGTAGTCATTAGGATTAAATATACATCTTTCCAGTTTCATAAGACACCACCCAGCCTTCTTGAACAACTTGACAGTGCTTCCCTGAAAATTATTAAGGCTCACCTGACTTAATGTTTCCACACCTGTGTTCATGTTTTTAGCTGGAGTTAAAAACAGTCGTCAGGGCTGTGAAGTGGGAGTTATATTACCAGGAGCAGCTAACAGACAGCAGAATTGCAGGAGCATAGCTTGATTAGTGGATCATCAAGCCATTAAAAAGGGGAAAGGGTCATGAACAGCTGTGGAATGAAAAGTTTAGAAGGCATCTTCTACATGGGCAGATGATAACGAACTGCCCATTGCCATTGCCTCCCTCCCTGCTGCCTGAGTAGAAATGCCGCCGTCACTGTTTTGAACTTTGGATGGCACAGGACTCAAAGTGAGGTGCAACTGCACCACTGCCCCCCCGGATCCGCCCTGTCTGCTTTCTGCTGTACCAAATGCTTCTGCAGAAGGATCCCCAAAAGGTAGAAGCATAAGGCCAGATACGAATATCATTCCTGTATTAAAGCCACTGGAAAGCCAGGGCCCACTCCTCAATAGGGAGAGACCCTGACAGACTCTTCTCAGTCTGCATTTCTGGTACTCCACCCACTGAGCACTTGCCTCCCCAATCGAATGCATTTATCCCCCCACCTGGAAAACACAGCTTCCTCCAAGTCAGACACACAGTTTTCACTCTGCTTCAAAATTTCGCAGGACCATTCTGGTCAGCTGGCTAGTGCTTGCCCTCTCCTGGGGGGAAGGATAATTGCAGAGCTGCGTGACGGACCCCACACAGCCAGCCGAGGCTCCCCGCTTTGCACGAGCACTAGCCGGTTGTGTTTATTCAGGAGGATCGGTGTTCTAGCCTTGCTGCTGCCAGGACGCCTTGACTGACAGCACCATAGTGACAGCTTTAAGGCTCCTCTGAGGTGCTGGATTTATTACGATGCTTTACAGTGGTTAAAAATAATATTGCGCGTAGTGTCCCATGGGTAAGCGTGTGTTACAGGTTGCCCTCTGTGCTGATCCAGAGCTGTTCCCGCCCTAGCTAGCAAGCATGGGCAGCTCGTGCTATTAGTCCTGAAGTTCCCTCAGCTCAACCAGCAGTGCCCCTAACTTATGTCTCCAACACATCCCTGGGGGTGCCAGTCTGGGGAATGCCTCTCCCACCCAATGCTGCTCACACCAACTTGGAGACTGCAGCCATGAAGGGGCTCAAAATGTGAGTGTCCATGTGCCTGAGATGCTCAAAATGTGAGCATCCTGGATGCATTTGCAGGTTGGGTGCATTGCTAGGCTATGCTGAGCATGCAGTGTAGACGCACCCTTAGGCACCAAGTAAGGTCGGGGTACCACCGCGCTAGGTCCCGGAGAGAAACCACAAGAGATATTGAGTGTCTCTGCCTCAAGGGCCGACCTGCTAATGGCACATGACAAAGGGAAGGGCCATTATTCTCATTTTACAGATAGGGCATGGAAGCCAAAAAGAGAAGTGGCTGATCCAGAGCCGCATAAGCAGCAAAGTCATGAAGTGGAAGCCAAGACGACCAAGTGCCAGGTCAACTCTGCAACCACAAGAGCATCCTTCTTCCCCACCCTCTACTCTCCTTGAATCAGACCTGGATTAAAAACTATCTATATTCACAGCCTTCGTTCTCACATGCACTGCACAATGCAGGACCAGGGAGGAGCGCCTGTGCGGGTCTAGTGGGCCCAGCTTGGGTATCAGCAGCAGCTTGTACTAGCATGGAGCACCGCCCCGCTGGGCAGAGAGCGAGCTCAGTGGTCTCTGTCTCAGGCTGGTCTACACAGCACTGCACCATCCAGCACAGAGAGGCCTGAATCAAAAGCCCAATACTTGTTTGAATGTTGGGTGATAAAAATCACCATCTAGGCTTGAATTTGGGGCCAAGAAATGATCGGGACTGCAGGAAGAACAGAGCAACCAGCTCTTCCCCATCAGGACATCTCTGCTCCTGTGCTTTTACATCATCTGGATTGGAGGCACTGGGCAATTTTGCTGCTCAGCACCTCAAAAAACCCCCAAAACCCAAAGCCTAAGGACATGACTACCTGGCTGTGACTGTGCCACGTGGGAAACACACTATGTCGACACTCTCCCACCTGTCACCTGCTGATGAAAGGTAGCTCAGATCCTGCTGCAAGTGAGCAGTGCACAGGGCCGCAAACATCCCCGGGGCTCCTAGCAATGCCTGGCATGGACCAACTTGCTACTGTTTGGCATTCAGCTCTGCCAAAAGGAAGATAACCCGCAGGGCATATCTGCACAGCCGTGCTCCCTAGCACGGTGAGAGATGGTGTAAGCATCCCCCAGGTGTCTTCAACTGACAGTTCAAACCCTGGGCAGATCATCAAAAGGCATTTCAGGAAAAAGTTAACTCTTTGCACCTCAGGTCTCTGATCTATGGAAAACGAAAGGGGGGAAAGCAGGGCTTTGCCGACTTGTGCAACATGTTTTGGGGTCAAAACACTCCCAAAGACGGATAAATTGCCATTACTGCAGACACATGCGCCCACTGTTACCTTGTTGTTCTGCAAAATGCTCCACCTCCCTACAGCACCGGGCAGCAGGTAGCATGCGGAGCTGAGTGCATCATTCAACATGAGTTTTTCAAGTGAAAGCTTACCTTAAAATATGAATGTAAGATGCATGCAAGCCAAGATTGAGGTGGGGGAAAGAAAGTTCTTCTCTAAAATAAAGTAACGCAGCTTGACGACAAATTAGCAGGAGGGGGGGAAAGGGAACAGAAAGCTCAGTTCGAAGACTCCTTTAGCTGCTGTTTGATACCGTGACTGGGAAGGACATCATTTTAAGTGGTAGCAACCCTAGGAACCCTGCCCCAGGCCACTTCTCAGTTGTGTTGGAGACCGTTGCAAACACAGAGCAAAAAAGGCAGCCCCTATTGCAAGGAGTTCACAAGCTAGGTAGAGCAGGGACCTTGTAATACCAGCTACCAATAGTATTACAAAATGAACAAACCATTGCCTCCTAATGAGGATATACTGGTCCTACCCTCAACAAGTGGAAAATGTGTCCGGAACAAGGATCCTCGCCAGCGAGAAAGAAAGAGCCACATAGAAAGGGGATACCAGAAAACTGCACCTGCTGCTTTGAGCCAAATGCATGGGGCTAGTCCCCAGAATGGCATGCTGGGAAATAAAAACCCTATAAAAAAGGCAGCCCTGCCCTCGAGGCATTTCGGTATAGGCTAGGCTGTGACAGAAGAGGAGAGGCAACAGACCTGTGCTTGCGTTTGCATTTTATTGCAGTTCAGGATCAGCTCCCAAGGGCTTACTCTACAGGGAGAAGAGTCTTCCTGGGCCAGATCACAGGCATGTTAAAAGGGGAGCCATGCAGGACACGGGCCCTGCAGCTGACTTGGCGGCACTTGCTGGGTCACTAGCTAGAGACCTGGAGTCACCAGACTGCTTGGGCATGTAATGGGATTAAAGTCACTCTTTGACCCAAAGGAGGAATGGAGGGTCTCTGGGAGCAGCTGGTATTCAGGGTGACTCTGCCTGTGAGCTTGAAAAGCCCCATCCAAGTTGGAGCTACCCTGTAGCAAAGGCCCCTCCTTCCCCCCTTCTACCTCAACTCCCCTGGAGTCAGCAAACACCAGCCGTGGGGTTGTGCTGGGAGGGCTGGGACTGAGTGTTGGGGGTCGCAGCCTCCACACCTTTCCCTTGCTCCTAGGAGGACAAGGCTGCCTGCTCTCATGTCTCCAGTCCAACCTTTCTACATGGGCTCTTCCCAATAGCCTGCACAGGCTACTGCTTCTGGTATCGGTATTGCCAGATCTTGTGGGTGCATTGTGGCGCTACACGGCATCTTCTGAGATGAAATGGCCATCAGAAGTCAGGGCAGTCATCAGGATGAGCTGACCCTGACGATCCGAGTGGGCCTGGTCTAACTACACCCAGGTGGCCTTGCACGGATCAGGCGGCCTGCTGCGGCTACTCGCCCGAACCAACACCTTTGGGCCTCAGTCCTTCTTCCTGGTCCCCACGCCCTGGTTCCTGGGGCCCTGCTTCCTGACTGCTGGCTCCTTGTGCTTCATTCCTCGATTCCAGCTGGGCCCCCTTTGCTCCTGACTTGTCAGCTCCCAATCCCCAGTTTGGGACAGTAATCTCAGCCAGGGTGTCATGAGATCCTTTGAAGGGTGCCTCAAGGTGCAAAGAGATAAGCAGATATGCACAAGCTCAGGCGTGGGTTCATTTCAGGCTGGGTTGTTCCCCTACCCCCAGTGCCTGCTCCTTCTGCAAGGAAGCATGTACTGGAATAAATGTTTTTTTCCAGTGGGGTACTGAACATTATGAAGGGGGGCCTCGGTGTCCCCTGCTAATGACCAGTCTTCAGAGTAGAAAGCCCAGCACTAGGCACTCCTCAGCCCCCTGGGACCAGAAGCTACCTATAGTCCCGTTCCAGTTAGCATAGCTGCTATCACGTGGCACCGCGGGCAGGCTAATGAGCTCCTCTCTGCAGATGCAGCAAGGCAGTGCCTGATGTCAAGCCAAAACCAGGCTTACATTCCCGTTTCTGGGAGTCCTGGAGCAACGTGGTCCTGCAGGTCGGGGCTATTCTGCAAAACTCAGGACTTTGGCTGCTTTAGTGATATGGAAGAAGGGCCGGAGGTGGGCAGAGAGCTGATGAAACGTGTCTGGGCAGCTGTGCAGCACTGACACCAGGGGACAGAGCTATGAAGAGGCCCTAACCCTCCTTCTGCAGAAGTCATACATGACTACACACATTAGAGACATAATGGCCTATACTGCCCACATCGAAAGCCTTCAGTTTAATTTAGTACATTCTCATTCAGAAAATCGAATACCCCCTTTCACATAACTCCAGCCCCTCATCCTGAATGAAAATACCCAAGAACTGTCGGTCTGCTTGTCTGACCATCCTTAAACTAAAACAGGCCTTGAATCCTGAATGCAAATACCCCAGAGCGGTCTGTCCTGACCATCCTTAAACTAAAGAAAACCCTCACTCCAGGGAGGTCAGGCTGTACGTTGGAGATAAGCTGGGAGAAACAGAGCTGACTTGCATCTGGGCTTATCACTCTACAGGTGCGACGAAGCAACAGCTTGTCCCGGGTTTCCATTTTAGAGCTGCTCATGCCGAGCAATCAAGCCATCAGCATTGCTGCCATTGGTTTCTTTCAGCTGTGTCAGGGCAGCCCGAGCAAAGGCATCAGATCACCTGCCAGAGGGAGGGTAGCTCTTTACAAGTGTGGCCACGGGTCTGTGATTAATGTGTGCTCTGCCATAGAGGTGCATTGGCCCAAGCTCCTGTGTCAGAAGGGTGAGAATAGCAGCCAAAGAGAGTGTTTTACCACTCAATATAAAATTTACGGGGTGCTTTTTATGACAGCATCCCAGGGTATAGCAGCAATAAAAGGATAAATAAAATGGTTTACTTTATTCTGGTTTAAAGGCAATGGAAGGCGGGCAGCACCTTCCAGAGGGACCCTTGTGATAAGGGATTTTAAAGGGGCGAGGGGATGGAGGCATGAAGGCACCCAGGGAGTCACCAGCACTTTTGGGGTCATTAGCAAATGGTTGTGGAGTGAAGCATGGAAGTCAAGAAAGCTTCTCCCGTAGGAGAAGACATCATCTGCTCAGGGAAAATGTCACTTTTGGAGTCTGTAGAGACCGCCTTCTTGTGACGTGTTTGTGCAGAGCCCAGTGCAATGGTGCCCTGGGGCAAGCCTAGCACTTGTGAGTACTCCTGAAATATTAGTGCTAAGCCATGCATCTACTTCACTAAGGCTCCTGACACTCTTTCACAGGACGTTCGCATAAATGAGCAATGCAAACTGGGTGTAAATGAAACTACTGTTGAGTGAGTGCATATCTTCATGCTCAAAAAGTAGTCATCAGTGGCCTGATGTCAAACTGGAAGGAGGGTTCAAGTAGAGTTCCTCAGGGGTCCTTCCTGAGTCTGGTACCGTTCAGTATCTACATTTTTAAGTCTATAAAGTGGAAAGCAACCCTACTTCCCCTGTCCAATATCTTCATGAGTTACCTGGAGGCTGGAAATGGAACGTAGCCTTAGTTAAGCTGTGCACGACACCCAGCTGGCAGGGCCGCTGAGGATTAGATGCCCTTGAGAAACTAGAAAAATGGTCTGCATTAAGTAGGATGCAATTCAGCAAGGACAAGTGGAAAGTATTGCTCTGGAGGAGAAAATCAAATACAAAATACAACAACAAAAAAAGAGAGAGAATAACTGGCTGGGCTACAACAGAAAAGGATCTGGGGGTGATGGTGGGCCACAAGCTGAATCTGAGTCAGCAGTTTGCTCTTGCTGCAAAAATAGCTGAGAGCACATTAGGCTGTATTTAAAGGAGCGTTGTGTGCAATTCATGGGACGTGATTTGTCTGCTCTCTTCGGCACTGAGGAAACTGGAGTCCTGTGTCCAGTCCTGGCCCCGCACTTCAAGAAAGACATGGACAAGTTGGAAAGAATCCGGCAGAGAGCAACAACATAATTCGAGGTTTGGAAAACACGATGCATGAGACAAAACTGGACGAACCAAGATGATCTGATCTAGTCTTGGGGATATTTGATACAACACTTCACATACAAAAAGGGCCGTTCTGCAAAGGCTGGTGATCAGCTGGCCTCTGTGCCCATGGGGGACAGGACCAGAAGTAGCCAGTTTAAATTGCAACGAGGGAGATGTAGACTGGGTATTAGGAAGAACTTCCTAATTCTGAGGGTGGTTCAGCCTTGGATCAGATTCTCCGGACAGGTGACCAGTTCTCCATCATTGGAAGTTTTTAAGAACAGGTCACGCAAACATTTATCTGGGGTGATTTAGATAGGACTGATCCTGCCTTGAGCAGGGAATTGGATTAGATAACCTCCTGCCAGCCTATCTGTGAGTCTACTAATACTAGTACTGCACTAGCAGCGTTACTAGTATGAATACTCCTAAAATCTGCATCCATGGTACAGAGCAGGGGTTGGCAGCCCATGGGCCCCAAGCTGGATCCAGCCCATGCAGTGGTTTTTTGTTTTTTTAATCTGGCTCCAAGAGCCCAGGTATTGGTGATGAATTTGGCAGCTTCTGAAGTGATGGGAGGCATTCAGATACCTGGTAGCAACCAGGATGAAGGAGGAGGGGGTTGAGAAGGAATTAAGCACTGTGCTATGGTATAAACTATCCATTGACTGACGGAGATGAGGAAGGCATTTCCTCCATGGACATCTTGATCTAAAACTGTTCACTAGTTCCTTCCAGCTTTCTCTGGATCTGACAGCACCATGTGTTGTCCAAGATATAAGGCCAGCTGGACCTCAATACATTCATCAGTGGGATCGGAAGAGATGGTTGCCTGTGATAGCAGACAGCTGGATTTGAGGACTGTATCAGATGTGGGGGGTGTAGGGTGTAGCTGTGTTGGTCTAAGGACATAGACACGGTTCTTTGGGCGAATCTGGTACCTTTTATTTTAAAATAAAATCGAGAAACTATGTTAGGGTTAGGGTTAAAAGATTAAAATATTTAAGTTGGTCTAATAAAAGAGATCAGATTCACCCAAAGAACCGTGTCTGCCTATACCCGGTCAGGCATTGTATTTCCATGCCATGGAGAGTGGGTTTAAACATTGAATATATATCTGAAAATCCTGGCTTTGAGACCAGCATGCTGTTATTTTTGGAAATGCTGAGTTTCATTTGAAGACGTAATGAATGTGTGCTTGTTCGGCACGTCCAGCATTTCCCAAGTCTATCGAGAGGACTTGCGTCTGTGCTCTGTACCCCAAGCTAGTTGGGGGGGGCTGCACCAGTAAAAAAAAGAAAAAAGAGGAGTGATGCTGTGCTTCTGCACTACAGGATTCAGTTAGGCTCCTTGCACCAGCCCTGGAGAGGAAATGAAATCGGGTGGAGGCCGGACACTGAAATCTCTGTGCTGACTGCCCATGAGGAGCAAAGCTCTGCCTGGGCATCGAGGTTATCCAAATATCAGCATTGCTGGTAAATAAGTCTAAAGTTGGGCTTTAATTAGAGGACCCCAAGGTGATGGTTAGTTGGATTTACTAGTGAGGAACCAGGCTCATGTGGGCAGCTGACAGCATCCTTGCCTCGGTGCTTTAGCCTCAGCCCCAGGGTTGAAGGCATCCCTGTCCCGGGACCACAGCTGCACAGGAGGGGTTTGTGGTAACCCTGCACCTGCCTAGCCTGGACCCTCATGCACAGAGCTTTTGTGTGAGTTTTTCAACACAAATATCATCATATTGTATTAAAACCAACCAGGCACAAAACATCGACCAGCCACTGGCTAGTGAGAGCTAAAAAATCCCTGATGAGGAAAAAATGATCTATAGTCCTGTGGGCCTGATTATGGTAACCTGGAGTGAAGAGAGGCCCCCACATAGTGGCAGCAGCTGGGCAGAGGTGCTCTTGAGCCCGGCCCGGGGGCTCCAAACCCAGGGACGTGGCAGTAAATTAAAGCCGTCTCGGGACCACCTTTCATAGCTGCCCACGAGACCTCCATTTCTGGCACGCTACAAAACCAGAAATGCATGTAATCCTCCATGCCTGGGACCCCAGCGTGACAGTGAAGTGGCGGTGCTTTCCAGAGGACCTTGAGGCAGGCCCCCGCTTTTTGGGATAGACAAAGAAACAGGCTTTGTGCTTCCAAGATCTATGATCTCCCTGCTTGGCCTGCACCAAAGCTTGGAGGTCTTCCCAAAAGACTGGCTTTCGCTTACCCACAAGTTCCTGGGTGTAGGTCATGAATCGCTGGGTGAAACGGCCAGTGGCATGAAGCAGGGCCATCTGGAGCATCAGGCTTTAACATCTCTGGAGTTCGGCGGGTGTCTTGGAGGGCACGTCACCAGGGCAGAGCTAATTCGGGCTTCACAGATTCACAGACGTTTAGGGCTGGAGCGGACCTTGTGAGATCCTCGGGTCCAGCCCCCCTGCTCTGGGCAGGAAAGGCCGCAGGGGTCAAATCACCCCGGCGAGGTATGCGTCCAGTCTCCTTTTGAAGATCTCCAGGGTAGGTGCCTGCACCACCCCTGCTGGGAGCCTATTCCAGAGTCTGGCCACATGAACCGTGAAGTTTTTCCTTATGTCCAGTCTGAAAACTTCTTCTGCTGCAGCTGGAGAGACCCCCGGGCCGCGGCCCCAGGACTCAAAGCAGCACACAGGGAAGCCCAGTACCGGTGAGGACAGAGTCATTTGAGTTGGGCATCGCAGCCCGGTGGCTCGGACCCAGGCTCAGCTCATGCCGGTTCCTAGGTTCGGGTGCCAGATACCTTCACAAACCCTGGAGGTCTCTCTAATCTCCCAGAAGCACAAACAGGTTGAATCTTCAGTGTTTAGGGGCCACAAAAAGGACCAAACCTGTGCCTTGGGCAAATTCACAGTTAGCTTGAATACGCATGCAGCATGGATGGATAACGCCGCAAATAGCAGTGGACAGTGTGAGCAACGCAGCCAGCACTAAAAAAGGTAATAGGAAGCTGTGAGACTCCCAGGAGGTGGGGAGGAAGACATTACCATTATAATTAACATTGTTCTTATCATCATTATTGTTCTTCTTAGTAGTAGTAGTATGATTTTATAGCACCCATGTGTGCACAAGACACTCCAATTGGATAAACACCGGAGTACTTAAAAGCGTGTCAGGCATGTTTTTCCAGCACGCCTGAACCTTGAGTTTCCTGGCTTGGATTCACCTTCGCGCTCACGCACCTCCCGTGCCAACTTCCAGCAGTGAGTCCTGTTTCACAGACTGAAAAAAAAGCAAATCCGACTACTCCATAAATTGTTTTTCTTAAGCACTTGGACACAGCCCTGCTAATACCTGCCCATCACCGCTGGCCAGATGTGGCTGGTAACCACCTTCACCAGTACATAAAAAAAACCTTGCCTGGCCTGTGTGTAGAGACCATGTGCACAAAAACAGATGAAAAAGAGCATATTCAGCAAACAGCAGTGTATTTTTACGGTGATTAAAAGTGGCCACACTCTCCTTGGGATGGTCCTCCCTGATTTAATGCTGCAACATTTGTGATGCAGCCCAAAACATGAGGGGGCCAAAGTCTGGGAAATGCTGAATCCAGCTGACTGGGCAAAATAAATCTATAAAGCCTGGTTTGCTCTGTCATGTGAAGATACATTTCTCCATCGCCTCTACAGGCTTCTCCTGCCCAGGGGGAGCAGCCCCATCTGGAGTGCTGCTTAGCTATCATCTGTCTTGGCTAGGGCATGACTTCTCCCTTTCAGGGCAGCGCAGTCAGGGTCAAGAGTATCTGGAGCAGCTTTCCTTTCAAAAGGCCTCATTTTTGTTGCTGCTTTATCCACGCTCATTAATGCCCATTGCTAATGATTTGCTTAACCCTAAACAAATAGAGGCTGCAGCAATCAGTGCTATGGACACTTCTAATGCGGAGAGAGTTCATCAGTGATTCAGGACGGCCCTGGAGGTGTCTAACTCCAGTTAGGCTCTGTTGAGGTGTTGAGGATCGTCTCTCTTTTTAATGGCCTTGATGTTCCCCTAATTAAGTTAATATTTCTTAGGGCAACATTGCTGTCGGCTGTCTGCTCCTGTTAGCCTAAGCAGGGAAAGAAGGGGGATTCAGATGCAGATGTGGCTGTCTTTGCTCTCTGCAGCTTTCTTCGTTGACTCTGCCTTTCAAAAACAAGGCACGTCTTCTGGAGCGTGTTGTACACTAGAAAATACAGGGTCTGGCTACAAAGCCTTGCCCTTCTTGCTTCTCATATTAATTGGGGATTTGGCATTACAGGGTCACCAGGGGAAAAACTGCATAAATGTGGGACAAATAGCAGGTTCCTTCTCATGGCTGCTCGACGCTCCTTGCGGGGCTGGGAGGGAGGCTTGGGCTGCACGGTTGGGAAAGACTTCCAGTGGAGGTCTTCATTTCAATCCTATGACGTGCAGGGGAAGCCTTTTGCAAGATGCAGAAACCCTAAGAGGAGGGCGTGCGTTTGGAGAGAGAAATGGGGAGTCTGGTAGAGTGGTTGGAACAGACTTCTCGGGCTTTTCTTTCAGCCAAAGAAAGCCGACATGGGTCCGATGTGTACAGACATGGGTCAACACGGGTACAGAGAGGATGCTAGCCGATTATCTCCACTGGTGATCCTCTTCTGCCATCCCACTCCTCTGGGACACCTCTCAGCACACATCTCATCTACCCAACACAGAAGGGTGCAACGGGTAAACTAGGGATCACCAACCATTGTGCTCTGGGATGACCCTGACTTGCACTGAGGCACCTCCAGTGCACAGGTGCCCAGTCCATGGGGGCCCGAGGGCCCTGCCCCCACCCCCATGCAGTCCATCAGGACCTAAACCTGAGGAAAATGACATAATATTTCTATATTGTAAAAGATGGATTCGGTTACGTTGCGCATGCTGGATGTAAGGAACGATGACTGCAGCCCTGAGCTATTACCAGGGATCCGGGTTTTCCATTTGCTGCGGGAAAATGCAGATTTTCTTTTTTAAAGGGCAAAAATGCGGGAAGCAGCGGGTTGCTGCTTGCCGGCCGGCAGGCTGCTGGGGGCGGTGGGGAGTGGGGAGGGTAATCAGAGGCAGCGGCACCATGTGCGTGCGTGCACAAATGTGCACGTGGCAGCCAAGCAGTGATGGAGAGCAGCTCCTGCAGCTCCCTCCAGGTAAGTCTATGGGGGCTGGGTCGAGGGGCCACAGGCGGCTGGGGAGGAGGAGCGCAGGCGATGCATTCGGGGGGGTGAGGGGCCACAGGCGATGCGTCGAGGGTAGGGGAGCACGGATGATGCAGCAGAGAGGGGCGGGGGGCCAAGACGCCGTGGAGGCAGGAGCACATGCCCCCCGAGATGGCTGTGCCTACAGTGGGGTGTGGGGTGCAGGGCTGCAGCAGGGCCAAACCGGCGAGCCAGCATGGGAGGGAGCACCGCGCTGCCATGGCCCCGCTGCTGCGCGGCAGGCAGGGGC
This sequence comes from Crocodylus porosus, assembly GCF_001723895.1. NCBI lineage: Eukaryota > Metazoa > Chordata > Crocodylia > Crocodylidae > Crocodylus > Crocodylus porosus. The sequence goes on along the minus strand of NW_017728906.1, from coordinate 203,260,395 downwards.
TGCAGTGCTCGCACCACATCACCTGTGCCCCCGCCTTACCCCCACGCCCCCACCCCCTTTCCCCACAGCCTGGACCCATCCATCATTTAAAGTCAACACCTATGCTCCAGTGGGCCCTATAACTACCCTGTAATTTAGGGGGCATCAAACCCAGCTCTCCCACGCCTGCGCAAGTGTCCTACTCACCGGGCTGTTGATGGTGGAGGATCTTTATGCTGCTGTCTGTATCCGTGTGTCTCTGCACTGGTCAGAAGTACAGGCCTTATGCAGGCAGGAGGAAGACGAATTGCAAGCAGAGGGAGGTCTTTTAGCACCGGCTAAAATTCCCCATTGAGATGAAGGGGGAGCTACGCCCCCTCCTGAATCAGGGCCCCATCCCCTGAAGCGTCTAAATGCAGCCCATGCAAACAAACAAGAGCAGACCTCTTCCAGGGGTGCGCAAGCTACACACGCACGGACAAATTAGAAAAGACCCAGCAGAGAGAGACAGCAATGATTAGGGGCCTGGGATGCAACTTGTATGGGGAAAGGCTGAAAGATCTCGAGTTCTTTAGTCGGGGTGGGGGGGACTTGATAACTCTCTTCAAATACCTGAAGGGCAATTACAGCGGGGATGGACTTTTTCCCTCTGGCTGTGGGGGAGAGGACTAGAAGAAGTGGCTTCGAGCTGTGGCCATGGAAATTTAGATTGGAAATTAGGAGGATGGACTCAAGTGCTGGAACAGGCTGCCTGGAGAAGCTGGGGCATCTCCATCCTTGGGGGTTTTCAAAAGCAGGTTGGACAGACACTTGGTTGGGCTGGTTTGTACAATCAGGGATGATTCGAGATGTTTGGACTAGATGACAGCCCTCGTGAGGTCTCTTCCAGCCCTACTTTCCTATGATCCTATACTGGGTCCCCTTTGAAAGAACAGGAGACCAGTGTGCCTACACAGGTGAGGGTCAGGTAAGTCAGGGCTGTGCCAGCAACTGTGCATGAGACATCTGGGGGGTCGACAGAAATTTTCCCCTAGCCCTTTTGTGCATCAGGGCCTCATCTGTAAAATGGGACCGCCACTGCTGCTCCACCCCGCCAAGGTGTTGTGAGGAGAAACACATCCCTGAGTGTGCAAGGCTCAAATGCACAGGGGCCTCTGATAGATAGGTCTGTGAGACATGGAGGGGAAACATCTCATCACAGCCCAAAAAACAGTGCTCAGGAAGGGCCAGGCAGGTTGAGAAAACACTTTAATCAGACAGATATGGATCTCCAAATAAATAGATTTATCAAAACCAAAAACAGGGATAAATACATATACCGCACAATCTGAAAATCCCCCAAAGCTCTTTCCAGTCAGAGTAAATGCCGGTGCTACAGCACACCCTCCTCTTATGAACGTAGAAGAAATGGTTCTGTTTTCCCTTTGGGAGATACTCCCTCCTGTGAATATAGTACCGTCGATATTATGTAGGATATATAAATGCAGGATAATAATGTGCTAAATAGCTACCTTTAGTGCATTGGTTAGGCTCTCGGAGCTAGAGAGCTGCTAGCTCCAGAGGCTATATCTTTGCAGGCTATGTTAGCAAGGAAATGTTTCTTCCCAAGCAGAGGTCATTGACTTGAAAGTAAAAGCCAAGGGGGAATGTCCAAACTTCGTGGCACCAAGAGCCGCTGTGGCATTTCGCCAGGCTTCGCGGTGCCACCGGCAGGGGCCTGTCCCACTCCCACTGAAGCCCATGGGAGCTTTGCCATTGGTTTCACTGGGAGCAGGACCAGCCCCCTCATTGCCATATAAATTAACATCAAGTTTCAAGTGAAAGTAAGTACAACCATAGCATTGGCTTGGATCGCCCTGGATCAAGGAACAAGCGAGGCTTGTTCTTGGGGAGGGGGGTCATCAGCAGGGTTTTGCTGCACCTGGGGAGGGTGTGGATGGGGCCCACGTTCTGTAACACCCGCCAGGCAGGGCACGCTGGGGGCACCAGCTTCGTGGGCCAAGTTATCTCCTGTAATCCTCCCTGGCTGGTCCTCAGGAGGAAGACGGAGCAGCAGGGAGGTTCGCTCCCCTCGGGATGGGCAGCAGAGAGGGCAAGAAGAGCAGGTGTAAAATCCCGCAGCCAAACTACAACTACGTGACTGCATTACGGTGGGCCACTATCTTCAGGCCCAGAGTCTTGGGAGCACCCAGGCTCTCCAAGCAACTATGGAGAGGGCTGAGGCATTGCCAGCAGCCGCCCATGTGGTCCCGAGGGTCATCCCGGGGCTGTTCCTGAGGCTGGGTGCCAGGTAAAGCAATACACTCAGGCGGGGATGCTGGTTCCCAGCAAAAGCTCTCAGCTACCGCACCAAAGGGTCAGTTGTGTCTCAGGAAGGATCATCAGGAGGAGACACCTCAAGACAGCCCAAGGGGAGTTATGATCCGCTTTGGAGCCCTTGAAGTGGATCCCCCAGGATCTGAAGGGAGGCGCAGAACGGCACAAGCATGGCTTTGATGACTAACGACATGTTGGCTTGACAGGGAGCCCAGGAGTGCTGTGGAGATGCAGGCCTGTGTGTGTGGGCCCAGCATGCTCCAAGAAGCCAGCTCACCCCATACCCGTCTAGCTACCCTGCCTGATTTCCAGGTGCTGCTGGGTGCTGAGAGAAAGGGTGCAGGGGGTGTATTTCTCAGCAGCATTTCTAAGAGGCAGTGCAGACCCATCTGGAGACACCACCGACTGACCCAGGTGCCTGCCTGCCTGCCAGCACTGACGACAGGCCCTTAGGCCCCCTGAAAATCAGATCCCTTTTTCAGGTACGCGACTATGACTTGCGTGCCCCACGCACAGCACCTGTGTCTGAAAATGGTGTCTTGCTTGGAGGACGGCAACCTCCGTTAAACATCCGGTTGGAAAGTCAAGCGGACTGAAGAGGTTCCAGAAAACTCAACCTCCGTAAAACCCAAGTCGCTGAAAACTAATCCCTATAAGGGAGACGGGAGGGCGGGGAGGCTATTGTGTAAGGTCTATCAAGAGTGAGTCCCGCCTTTGGTACGTGGCCTCCCTCATGACCCACTGCGTCTTTGCAGCCCTATCAGATCCCAAATGGGCTTTGGTACCCTGCCAGATTCACTCTGTATAGACCAGGCCCAGATCTCTGCAAGGCTGCCAATTTAATCATTCTGGATTTGTACCAGCTTTACTAAGATGGCCATCCGGCTGCTCACTGATTAAGGTCCCCTCTATTGGGTATGGCGCCCAGCAAGCAGTTTCTGCTACCCTGGGCTCTGCAATGCCATGGGATTTTGCATGACATTCATTTTGCTTCTTCACTCACCACAGGAAAGTGTTTCTCAGTCTATGGTCCTGATTCTCCTCTCAAGCATACACCAGGCCCATTGACTTCAATAGGTTCCTTCTGGATCTAGATGAAAGCAACTGAGAGCAGAATATAAGCCTCTCACCATGCATCACATGCTTCGGCAACCCTGAGAGGGGTCGCATGGTGAGACCGTGGATAGAAGGAAGGTTCATAATTGATTACGAGGCTTGGCAAGGTTCCTGGGATAGGGAAATACTCTTGTCTGATGATAGGAGCAGCAGGCGTGTGAGGGAAGAGGTGTCATCTTTTCGCTAGCTGAGCTTCACCTAGGTGAAGTCCATGTGGGAAGGCAAGCGGCAGGGTATTTCCTAGATTTCTTAAAGCCGAGGGGAAGTGCTGCACCAGCCCAGGGGGCGAGCAAGAACAATTAGCAGAGAGGAAAAAACCGGGGATTAAAAAAGTAAATCAAATTCAACCCTGGGTAAGTCCACTGAAGGCAACGGAATTACACCAGAGAAGAATTAGACCCTTCTTCATCATTCACCCCTCTCTGCTCTGGATTTAGCAGGCAATTTTTAGAGCCTGAAGCTGCCCATCAGCACACCTCATAGAAAAGTTCATTTAAAATGATCTACAAAGAGGAAATCCATCCCCCAGCTCCTCCTGTTGGCTCTGCTCTATTTGTGCTCTTGAAGCCAGGGGGTGTGAGGCACAGAGGAAACATAACCATGTTCCTGCAGTTGTTTAATTCGCAGAAATCTTTTTGTTTTGCTCCTTTTCTGTCTTCGAGTATCTGGAATATCAAACCTGGTCTCCCCTGGATTTGCTGGAAGCCCACTTAAATCGGCAAGGTAAGCCTCACCACGCTGCCCAGCAATGGCATTGCTCTAGGCAGCTCGCGTCCTAGGCCAGAAGGGATGTAGCTGTGTCCACACAAGGGCACCAGTCAAGTTAATTAGCATATTTAATGAATTAACAGGTTCGTGGGCAGCCTCCACTCCTCAGTACTGTTCCCTAGGTATATGCATTGAAGGTCCTGGTAACCGCTCACACATACACCATGATCCAAAGGGCTCAATGGTTGTTGACTACTACCTACCGGGAGTAGCACAATGGAGCACAGTGTAGATATGACCATCGAGAACAACACTCAGAATGGATCTGGCCTGTGTCTGAATGGGCACGTTTATATGTGTGCATTTACTGCACAGTAACCAAAACTACTGCGTAGTATGGGTGCACATCTGTACGTGCACGCCCACACTGTGCAGTAAATATGGCAACTTATGCCAACTTGAGCATAAATTTGATACCTGTACCATATTTATGCCCATCTAGTTACTGCGCAGTAATGCATGTATAAACACCTTACTGCACAGTAACACTCTGTGTGTGGACTGACTTGGGACCTGGGACTGACTTGGGACTAACTTGGCCCTAACTTCAGTCCCAAGTCAGTCCACACACAGCGTTAATGTGCTTTAATGCCTGTGTGGGTAGACACCAGCTTTTTCCCGCTTAATGCGCAGTAACTTACTGCGCAGCCAATCGAAGCCAGCATAAATGCATATGTAGACATGCCCAATGAGTGAGAAGGGTATCTGAGTCTCTCACAAGGAGAGCCTTATTTCCTGCTGCTGGTCAGGAGTTTGGATTAAACAGGTCAGAAGTAAAAGAAACCCAGTACAAGTCATCGCAAACAATTGAACTAAGCATCCTCTTTCCTCTTACAGGCTTGTTCAGGGCCCCAATTCGGCCGGATTCCAGACCACACACCTGACTTCAAGAATAAAGATAGTTCAGTCCAGAAAAGGTAGCAACACTCCTCAGAGGACTCACATTTTGCGTGTGCTGAGAACCAGGCTGAACCTTGGCTTAGGCGTTGGATGGGATAAGAACATCACTGGGTCTCAAGTCCTCCAGGAAACCTTCCAGCTACAACAGAGAAATAAAGCTCTGATAGCCCTAAATAGTATTGTTTACGGAGGTGGGAGTGGTGGTAGGGGAAGGTTGTACGTCACAAAAATGCCAAGGAAGAAAACAGGGCATTTTCTCTCTTTGCAGGTTCCCTCTAAGCTGGTCATGGTGGAAGGAAGGAGATTCCCGTGCTGTTTCATCATCAGCTTATGACGCTCTCGAGAGGTACCAGCAGCTGGAGATGGGGGGTTGCGTTTTCTTCCTTCGCAGTGAATCAGGCCTTCCAGGCATCTGTCCTGCCCACTTTGCTTTTCTTCACACACCTGAAATCTCGGAGAAGCAGAAGAAAGCAGGTTGACCCCCTGCCCATCTGTTGGAGCACTCCTAAGGGTGTCACATCCATGGTTGTAGCTGTATTTCACACTCAGATCTGTTGTTGCTGGTTTGGCTTGGTTGCTTGAGTTTTTAATTTACATTAGTCTTTTTTTTTTCCTTTTATTGCTGTGCCAGTTTATTTAATAATGCATTTTTTCATATATTTATATAATTTTTTTCTTCACAAGTTCTTTGTTTCTTTCTCTGGACTTTCTGTCATCTTAAGTTCTGATGTTTGAGCTCTGAAGATGTTCCAGTGACCTATATCAAGGAGGCAGATAGATGGACATTTATTATTATGAGCTCTCTGAAACTTGCAGAAGTCATAGCATCCTATATGAATATAGCACTTTCCATCTTGAAGGGTTTTAAAGAGAAGAGTTTTTACAAATGACAGATTTGAGAAAAATCATTTCTTCCACTGCAGAATGGAGTTCTTTGCTCTGTAGGCCCTTTAGCCCTAAATCAATGAAATTGCAGGCTTGATGTAAGCCAAAAGCTCCACAGCTCAGGGCACTGCAAATTAGGTACAATTTTTGTCTGTGTAGTGATTTTTAATCAGCGAAGATCATGAACCATTGGAACATGAGAGGATTCTCCATGCCTTAGTATCTTCAAATCAGGACTAGATGCCTTACTGGGCGACAGGTATCCAGTTTGTAGCCGTATTGGTCTCAAGCAGGGGTGGGTGATTATTTTGGGTGGAGGGCTGCTTACTGAGATATGGCAAGCCATCAAGGGCCACATGACAGGCAGCCAGGGTCAGATAAATAATAATTTTCTAAATTTTTTATGGGCTTTGCAGGCCGGATAGAATAGCCTGGCGGGCTGTGTCTGGCCCCCGGGCCGCATTTTGCCCACCTCTGGCCTAGAGGCAAAAGGAATCACAAGTCATGGTAGAGGTGACATCTTTTATTAGACCAACTAGATTTTTGCAACCACAAAAAAAAATCTTGTTTTTTTTTGAGTTTTTTTTGCAAAAATCTAGTTGGTCTAATAAAAGATATCACCTCTGCCGTGACTTCTGATTCCTGGGGGACAAGCTTTAGCTCAGCTCAAGTTGCTGGGGATAATTTCATGGGTGAAATGTTACACAGGCAGTTGGATGACGTGGTTCAAAAGTCCCCTCTAGCCCTGAACTCTGTGCCTCTGTGGACAGATTTAAAATCCAAGGGGAAAATATGTGGCATGATCTGCCGGACTCTTGTCATCATTACACTCTCATAGAGCAGGAGAGGGCTAAGACGGGAAGGACAGTACAACCCCAGGGCACTTGTCAAACCTATGGGAGACCTGGGAGGACAGGCGCTGAAGTCCACAAAGCCCCTTTGCTGCTGGCTGCAACACCCCCAAGCATCTCCAGTCTTGATCCTAATGCACAGAAACAGCCCTGAGTCCAACTACTCCCTTGATTAACCCTGGCTCTTTCTCCAGTGACGGGTGAATGCAAAATCCCTTATTACACCAGGAAGCAGAGGCCAGCACGCTCCTCTGAGCTGAGATCCCTAGCAGTATCCAAAGGGTCCATCTCCCACTAGCTGCATTTCTGAAGAGAACAAGCTCTGCTCAATTTGCCGTCTGCCCTCAAAAGAGGGATCTGGGATCTGTATCTCAAGTGGACCAAGGCAGCTAAACCCTGCAGAGTGGAAAGAGTCTAGACACCCCCATCCTTGGCATTTCCTAGAGCGGTGGTTTTCAACTTTTTTTCATTTGCATGCCCCTAAAATATTTCAGATGGAGGTACAGACCCCTTTGAATTGTAAGTGTGGGTATTCACAGCCATTTGATTGATCATAGCCCTCTTTCGCTGACCCCTTGCACATACCCCCATGGGTCTGCAGACCGCAGGTTGAATACCACTGGCCTAGGGGCTAGCTCAAGCTCTAGCTCAGCTGACCAGACCTACGTTGGAGGCATCTAAGGTGCTTTTCCGAATCTCATCTTTGGTACCGTCATTCTCTAGCTAGAAAGTGCAAGTGATATTGCACTGCAGGGAGTTGGACAAGACAATTGCTTGAAGTCCCTTTTGGCCCTGCATTTCGCTGGTACCTCATCGGGATATTTTGAGGCAAACACATTGCAAACTTCAAAGTGCTCTAACACTACAGTAATGGGAGCCATCTCTCCACCTCTGACAGATGTGGGAAGCACTCCACCAAATAAGTGCTACTGTACTCTTCACGATTTTTGGTTTCTTTTACTGTACAGTATCCCAACGCTCATTTTTGCCTTCATCTGAATGTTAGCCACAAAAACATTGGAGAGGCCCTTGCTTATATTGCTTGGAAGTTCAGATTCCAGTTTTCTATACAGGGCTTGGAAACTTTCCCTGTTTGCCCAGCAGCTGATATCACCTGCTTTAACACCAGGCAGGACTGAGACGACCTAACGTCTCATCTCTGGAAAGAATATCTTCTAGCCATTAGTCTTCTGTCATTGGGAAATCACTGGCCAAAGGTTTCCTTAGAATTGTCATCGCCATAACCAATGATTTCACAAGACAACTATTTTTTCACATGACGGGCCCCTTTCAAAATGGTGCTACAGTGAAACCATGCAGGACAAGCGCTTAGGTCATTGGAAACTTCGTCAGGAGGGAACGGGATCAGAGGGTCACGGTATTAATCCCCAGGGATGTGGAAGAAGAATGAGCAAAAATAGAATTTTAAACAGTTCTTTCAGGCAATGGTGCCTGTGACGTTTGCAGCCCAATTTATTTTTGTTCCTGAAATCTCTGCTTGGCAGGGCTCAAGCAAAGCTGAGTTGGGCATGGCTGAAAAATCAGAGCAAACTTAAGGCATGGGGAGGGGGCACCAAACCCAGAATGTAACTCTGGGTGGGAGGAAGGGGATGAAAAACAGGAGCAGGAGTGAGGGTGAAGAGTTTAAAACCCAAGTACGAAACAGACAGCCCTGGACAATGTCTTCTGCTCAGCTAGTAAATGAGTCTAGATGCGACCATGGGTGCCAAATATACATGGGGGCCTGAGGGACATTCTTAGGAAGAGGGCTGTCACCTGAAATACATAAAACTTTCCACATGGCCATCACCGTAGTCCTCCCCATCCCGGCAAAAATAAAAGTTGGTGCCTATGGATGCTACCCAAAAAAGCTCTGCCCAGAGAGGTGACATGACTCAGGGACAGAACCATAAAGGTGCCTCAGAAGGGCAGGACAGGAGGCAATGGGCTGAAGCTGCAGCAAAGCAGACTGAGAGCACATCCTGTACAAACATCAGGACAATGGACCTGGTGTAGGGTGGGATCTTCTTCACTGGACGTTTCCAAGCAGAGGCTGGATGGGCATCTGCCTGGGATGGTTTAGGAACAGTAACTCCTGCCTCTGTGCAGAGGGTTGGACTAGATGAGCCTTGATGCCCCTTCCAAACTTGCAAGTCTATAAACCTGTTTCCAAGACAGATCCAAGCCTGCCTAACACCACAGACCTGACTCGCTCAACTTCAGGAAAGCCGTGCTGCCGGAAGGCAACAAAATGCTAAGGAGAAGCCATGAGACAAGAGCGGGGATGGGAGGGAAGACAAAGGTTCAGACCGAGGGAGGCAGCAAGGAGAGAAGTTTGGACCATCCCACTGATCTGCCAAGAAACGGCTGATGGAAATTGCCAGGGATCTTCCCAGCAGACAGTGCCAGAAACACAAGTCATCCATCCACCCACCAAAGGAGAACTTGCAAACAAATTTCCAAACTCCCCTGATTCAAAACCTTCTGAACGCAATGAGGATCATTCCTGTGGTTTCCTGGGTTTTGGTTAAGGCTTCTGAACAACAAGGAGCAATGGGCTCAAGTTGCAGCAAGGGAAGCTGAGGTTGGATATGAGGAAGAACTTTCTCACTAGGAGGGTGGTGAAGCACTGGAACAGGTTACCCAGAGAGTTGGTGGACTTTCCACCCTCGGAGGTTTTTTAAGGCCCAGGTAGACAAACCTTGGCTGGGATGATGCAGGGGCTGGTCCTGCTTGGAGCAGGGGTTGGATTAGATGTGACTTCCTGAGGTCCCTTTCAACCCTCATGCTCTAAGATTCATTTACTTCATCTCTCCTGTGACTGGACCATCTCAAGATAGAAAATGGACACTACATCTGCCCTCTTCAGTCCCCGGCCATTGACAAAAGCAGTGACAGTCAAGAGCAGTGGTGTGGACACTGCTGCCCTGAATGAAGACCCTCACGTCTTCTCAGGTAAGCTGTTGAGCAACAATCAGACAACCGGTGTCGTCATTGGATCAGCTAGAGCAGGTGAGCTAGGTGGGGAGGACTACGGAGTTGAACTCCTTCGCAGACACCCTCCGTCAGCCTGTGCCTGCCGTTCCTGGTTATGATGACATTTACACACTTCCAGGAACATTAAGAAAGATTTTTTTTTTAGTGTTTCAGGGTTTATTTTTCAAGCCCGTTGCATAATTGTTCCTGTAATGCCAGATGGATTAGATATAAATATCAAACCATTTTACAGATGTTGGAGAGATGCGGCCTTTGGATTCCATAATCCCATGTCCACTTTTAGCAATGTTGGCTGACCTTTCAAATGTCATAAAGCAAAAGTCTGACTGTTAGCAAAGCACCCAGCAGGCAGCTTTACAGCAAGTTCATCCATGCCCCTGGTTAAAGCTGTACAAATCACTTGGTTCACAGTGCATTTCATTTGTTCATTGGGGACGAGGACAACTTTACTGAATGGCACATGACCTGGTAGAGTCCAGGTAGCTAATGCCAAATCACAAGCATTAGGACATGCTTATCTAAAAGAAATAGTTGTACCTTCATTTGTTCTGGTGATCAGCCTGAAGTTCTTTGCTTCTTGCTTGAACTCCTGTTTCCTAATCTTCTTGATCTGTATCAAGTGAAATATCCCTGAGAACAGAAACCAGTGGCATGGTTATCTTGCAGTTGTGCCTTCTTAAAGATCAGCTCTACATTCAAACACCCATTTCTTACTTAGGCAAGGAGAGGAATTACCAGTCTGGATCAGAGCTGAACTTCATCTAGGCCAGTAGCACATCTCTGAAAATGGCCAACACTAGTTGGTTCACAGAAAGAAGCAAAATACCATGTTTTCTCACATCCAACACACACTTCCCCCCAACCTCTCTGAACTGGGGTGCATGTATTAATTAGGAAAACTGATTTTCTGCCTGGGGTAGATTAACAATCATCTCTCTGTTTGAATGGGCTTGATGTTCCATTAATTAACATTTCTTGGGGCAATTTTGCTGTCTGCTAACTGCTTCTGTTAACCTAAGCAGGAAAAGGAGGGTGATGCAGCTAGAAATGAGGCTCTGTTTCTGTTCTATGTCGACATATCTCTGGGGGAAACAATGTTGGCCTTCTGCTTTTGAAAAACATGGTGCATTTTATATTGTGGGGTGTGTTATATTCACGAAAATACAGTAAAGTTTTGCTGAGTTAGCAAGGCTTCAAAATCCAGTTTCTTAGAAAATACCCCTGATTCTTGCAGTTGTCATTCTTATTCCCTGTTTATAGGATGGACTAGCACGTGTGCAGAACATGGCAGACCAAGCCATGCCTGCTTGCTCAGAGAGCAACAAATGTTTGGGTAATGCTCGCTCAGCATCCATATCCTTGTTGCAGAAGCACGAGGAAGCTCCAACCAAAATCAAAACCCTGTTGTGTTGTACAGCACCAACTACAGTGTGACTTTGAGCCCAGCTGGGACCTTTAGCTGCTACCATAAATCAGATCTATGCTAAATAACAACAGCTGGATCCTGGGGTGCCTGTCTTCGGTCGCCTCCTTTTCCTCCAGACAAGCACCTCCTTTTTCTCCAAGACCCCCCCACACACACACACACACACTCCCCATTGCTTTTGGAACGTCTCTCTCCCTCTGGTCCCTAGGGCTCAATGATGCTGATTCATATTTCATTTTTTGAGACCAATGCAGCAGCCAACATTTTGTTTTAATCCTCCAGCTTTGACAAATGCACTTGACTAGGAAATATGAAAAGATTTCTACATAGATTTATGATTCCTTCGTACCAGTCATTGTGCCTGTGGGGGCGTTTGAGTCTGTTTAATGCAAGAAAACCAGAAAGCGTATTTAGCAATGGAAATGACCTTTCCGAGGGATTAGGCATTACAATGTGCATATTAAACAGGCAAGTGCTGACAAACCTACCAGGTATGCCTGATATATCCTCCCCTCCACACTTTTCAATCTCTCCTTTGTCCCAAACACCCCTGGGTCCTGATGTTTAATTCATTTGGGATGTTGTAATGTTGTCTAGTGAAGATGCCCTTGGCCCAATGAAGGCAGCAAGAACATAAGAACTGCCATTTACTGGTTCATTTTGCCCAGTCTCCTGTGTCGCACCACAGCAGAGAGCGGATGCTGAAAGGGAGAGTGAACAGGGGATGGCCAGGGGTTTTTCCACCGCTCCTCTCAGTTGCAGCCTCCAGCATTTTTAAGGTCCAGAAAGATCTGATCCAGAGGCTGTATCCCTAATGCCCTGGTTCAATAGCTACTGATGCCCCTTTCCTCCAAGAACGTGTCCAATCCCTTTTTGAATCTGGCTAAACTGTCAGCTGCCATCACATCCGGTGGCAATGAGATCCACACTTTTAGGGAAAGGGGAGAAAAGACCTTGGAATTTATGACATGTACAAAATGGATAACAGAAGCTAATGAGGGCTAGGAAAACCCCATGGTTGACAAGGCTCGAGGCTAAAGGAAGGAGTCTTTTTAAGAATATTAGGAACAAAAGAAATCCCAGCAAAGAGACCCAGGATTATGTGGTGGTGGTAAAGTTGTGACTAATGATGTAGAAAAGGCAGAAGTGTTCAATATAATACTTTTGTGCTGTATTTGGAAGGAAGTGCTGCAATGCGATTGTATCACAAGAACGCAATGTAGTACATCCATTCTTAACCCAGGAGGATGTAACACAACTTCTATTAGAGAGACGTATTTTTATATAAACAGGCCCAGATATAGAAGTCCTTAAAGAACAGGAAGATGTACAACAACAACAAAAAAGAAGGGAAAAAAAGAACGGGAAGGAGGGGGGAGTTATCCGGCCTGTTGGTATCTATTTCTAATGAATCTTGGAAGAATGGGGAGATTACAGAAGACTGGAAGAGTGCTAATGTTGTGCCAGTATTCAAAGAGAGCAAAGAGGATAAACCAGGTAAATACAAGCTGTTTTACCAGACATCAGCCTTGGGTGAAATAAGCTGATATGGCACTCAACAGTTAAAGAATTAAAGCATGGGAAGCTCATTAAAGCCATTTAACATGGCTTTCTGGAAAGCAGATCTCATGAAAAAATGCTAATTTCATTCCTTGAGAGGATTACAAGTGTAGTCGATAGAGGAAACCGAATTATTGCAATACACTGAGACCCTGGCATAACAAAGCATGACATGTGAATTAAAGAAAAATAACCATATAGAATATCAGCAGAGAAAATGTCACATGGATTAGCAACTAGCTGACAGATCTCAAACAATAGCGGGGATTTCCAGTGAGGTCCAAAGAGACCTGGAGATAGACCTGATGCTATTCAACATCCTCATCAATTAGCATAAAAGTATCACTGATAAAATCTGTGGGTGAAATTATGAATGTCATTTCATAGATTTCATAGACACTAGGGCTGGAAGGGACCTCGGGAGATCATCGAGTCCAGCCCCCTGCCCAAAGGGCAGGAAGTCAG